>NW_021940864.1:22963548-23369660 GCF_001715985.3 Manacus vitellinus | reverse complement strand
ACGGTGTCACCGCTGAGCGCTTTGGGTTTATTTGTGTTCTCCCCTTCTTGGTCTTGTTCCCTTTTCCCTTCCCTTCCTACTGCTTCGTGTGGAGCAGGGTGCCTCTGTCTCCGGAGGGCTGCCAGGCTTCCGGGGGCATCTGTGATAGTCCCTGCAGCTCGTTTCTTGCTTCCCTCTTTCATTGCACTGGTAGTGGTTCTGTGTTATTTCCTGCTTGTTTTTTTTCCTAGCTGGGGGATAAGGGAGTCATTGGCCCCTTCCCTTTCTGCTATCTTTGATCCCTACAGGATGGATTTACAAAATACCCTGAGACTCGGCAGCCAACTTAGTGGTGAGGTGTGTATGTATGGTCTGGTGCCAGTGGTCTCTACTTCCATTGAGGGAGAGACCCTCCTGTAGCTCTGGGTTCAGATGAGGCAGTGAAATGCTATGTGAGCCCAAAGGTCACCCAGGGAGGCTGTGGCAGACCATGGCATTGAACCCAGCTCTCCCAGGTGTCCTTAAAAGAAGGATAATTTGCTGATGCTTCTCTGTTATAGAGAAGTGCTGAATTTTTATTTTTTTTTTTATTCTTAAGAGGACTTGAAAATACTTGAAGTTGGTGGACACTGAGCACTGGGTTTAATAATCCTGTGTCTAAAGACGATGTAAGCATTTCTGATATTTGGCACCAGGTTTTAAGAACTGGCTGATCCTGAATAGAGCTGGAAGTCTGCTTTCTGCCTCTGTTGGGGAATTTGGTACCTCCAAAGGCATACCCTGAAATTCCCAGGGGGTTTTTTGGCACTGTTTTTTGGTTTCCCTGTTCGTTACATAGAAAGATTAAGGCTAACAGCCCTAAACGAGTGACCAGCAGCCCTTGGCTGACCTCATGCTACCAAAATAGTAAGCACCGGGTTCCTCCATAGCAACCCTGTGAGTGTTGCATTGTGAATGGGTCTACAGCTGCTGGAATGTAGTACAATACAATTTTGTTTGCCCTGTTGGGTCCAGGTACTATCAAATGATAATATTTACTCTTCCACTTCAAAGAGTTTTCATTAGTGGTTACAATAAAGAGGTATCGTGGAAAAGAGCCGACTGCTGAGAAAGGATCCCTGGTGTTGCTGTTGTGTTGTACTCTCCATTATTTATTTATGTGCTTTTGAGAGGGAGTTGGTGCTCTCGTGAACAAAAGACTCAAGGACTGGTTACCTTGTCTCAAGAGCTGACTTCACTGGATTATTCATGAAAAGGGAAAGGTAGAACCACCAAAATGAATAGTAAATTTAACCATTAATACACGGTTGATCAACTGTAAAGTGTCCCTGTACCGAAACCTTCACAAATTTCAGGCTGTGTGATTTGGCAGTGATTACCAGCTGTGAACGTGGGTGGGAAATTACTGATACCCATATGGGAGCCACCAGAATAACAGAGATTAGGGGTGGAGGGGAGGATAAAACTAACATAAAGTCACAGTGTTTAAATAGAAATTTTGTGGTCATGCAAGGGTTTGCACGGTGTTCCCTTAATTGCAGTAGTGGTTGACATAGCCTTCCTGAGATGTTCCCCTTGTATTACTATTGTTATTTGTTCTGTTGTTCACTAAGTTTAGCTGATGCTGTTGTACAGGCTAGTCTTCATTTGTATGAGTAGTAAGCCTTACTTATCTATTTTAGCCACCCTAACCTATTTTTTTTTTTTTTATTCTTACACCTCCTTTCCAAACCTTCCAGTTCTATAGGAAGGTTGCTATCCAACTATTGCTATCCAACCTGTGCACTTAAAGGCAAGGAAGGAGGCACAAGTAAGGTGGTCTTTGTGGGCCCTCTGCCCTATTTGCTATGCTCAGTTGTACTTGCAGGCTCAGTTCTGTTGAGATACTCCAGCCTTTTGCATACAGTTCTTTTCTGTCCATGGGTGCTACTGGCTCTGACTGTTTGCTGAAGTATCCCTTTCTCTCATCCTTTCTGGCTTATTTGTGACTCCTCAGAACCTTCTCGCCTTGTGATTTTTTTGCCTTCATCAGGCACTACCCAGCAGAGTGGAGTTTTGGCCTAGGTGGTGTGAGATACAAACATCATGGCTAGTGCCATTGGTTTCTTTGGACCAGCTGCGTTGGTCTTGCAAGTTTGTTTTTGCTGGTATCATTGGGTAGCTTTTTCAGTGTCTGCTTTGGGGAAAGGAAGGCACTGGCGTGGGCTTGGCCAGTTCAACCAGGGCCTGTCAGCTGCCTTTGCAGGTGTGTGCCACAGTAACACAGTTGCCCTCTGAGGGCAAGATGTAGAGGGTCTCTCAAGAATGTGAAAATCTGTCTGTGTCTGGGGAGAACTTGAGTTTGGTTTGGGTTGAGGCAGGAGTCTACTACACTGTGTTTAGTGGAGCTGGCATTTTTTTAGGGTCCTGTGAGGTGTGCTCTTGATTGCTGCTATGGAAATAGGTTTTTTGTGTGTGGAATGGATCCTGCCACTTAGTTAAGAGGAATAAGGAGCGGATCAGATTCCTAATTCTGGGTATTCCTTCAGAACTTGCAAAGTGTCTTACAACTCAAGACTGCAGTGCCTATGGGACACAGCTAATTGGCAATATGCCTTTATTAGAACAATTAAGTGAAGCATTTAAAATGTATCTGCCATCATCTAGTCACCCAGATCTGACTTACATGTTTTGTTTTGTTGCTGTTGAAGACAGCCTAGAAATATTATTAGCTGTATCAATACATTCTGTGGCACCTGTTCCGCATTTATACTGTATTTAGAAATACATATAATCTGGGGTATTGTGTATTGCAGAACAAGCAGAATATGAGAGTTTATTTTTTTTATATGTTTAACATATATCTAGTAGCAGACATTGAAACCTACAGTAACTATCCAAATGTGAACCTACATTGATGTTTTCTATGTATGCAGTCACATAAAGGTTTGTGTGTATCTGTAAACTGCAATAGTATACTTAATTGATTCATACACAGACCAGGCTTTATGCATGAAGTTATGTACTGAAGCTTTTCATTTGACTGAAAAAAAGCCACACTTAACCTAGAGCAAACTGCTTCTGACTAGCTGATTGTTAATGCTGAGGTGTTGAGCTTCCAGTTTTAAATAGAAACATTCTCTACTAATATGTCAACAGGATGAACACTTGGGTGTGTTTTTTTTTTTTCTGGTGAGGCACAAAGGTGAAGAATATATAATTATGGTTGTGCTAACTTATTTTAACCATTTAAAATGCCAGGTTCCCTCCCAATAGCAAAATGAAAAGTGCTAAAAGCTTATTGTTTCTTTTTCCTCCTCTTGTGACACAGATGTGACTTACTGATGTTCAGCATTTATGTGCATATAAGGGGTTATGTTTTATGAGAATTAAACCTTATTCTAGCCCCCATGTGAAGCAGGCCTATGGGAAATAACTAGCACAGGTGGTTGGTATAGTTGTATGCTGAGGGTGTATTGGAGCATTTGGTGACGGTTGCTGGTGGGGTTTACGTTACATTTGCATGACGAGAAAGATTGTCTCAAAAATTACTAATACTTTTTTTTTTAATTTAACTTTTTCTTAGGCTATATTTTCAGAAGGGCACCAGACAAAATTCTAGCATAGGAGTTTATGGCATCATATTCCCTATTTATCAGAATTTGTGTGAAATGTGTTTACCTTGAATTCAGTCCTGTGATATCACCTGTCTTCAGTGAACACTAACCTCACAGGCTTCTAACAATTGAGGAGTTACTATATTGATGTGTATCCAATTATATTGTGTATAAATAATCAATGGAATGCTAATAAGAATACTCTTCAGCTGATGGTTATACATTTGTTAGTACAGGATTCCAAAAATGCTGGATAGAGCATATAAACAAAGGTAATTTGAATGTGTAGATATGAATAGCTGCTTAGGTGTGTTGTGATTGTGCTTGTAAGTAAGGATACTATTTTAAATGGTAAAGATGAATAGCAGTGATGTCGTTGGGTGGCTTATATTGTGGGCTATCCCATAGCTAAAAAGTCTGTGCTTCTGAATATAAGAATTGGGTAAATTCTGAGCACAGTGTGTCTGTGACGAAGGAAGGAAAGGACTTGCACTCAGTGTAAAGTTTTGGGTTTTTTTCACCAATTTACTGACACTGTCTCATTTTTTTGCTTGCATATTGTTGAATTACCTCTTCTTTTGGGAGTGCTCAATGGTCAAAGACTTGACTAATAATTATTAGTAATGAAGAAAACCCCGAAGCTGATCTAATGAAAAATAGGTTCCTGTTAGCTTGTAGCTACTTCAAAAACATTCCCAGTAGAGACAGGACAGTAATGAACCCTTCCTCAAAGCTTAGTGAGTGGCAGAATAATGGAATTTCATTTCTGTCCAGACCTTTAATTTGTGAACAAGCACGGCCCGTCTGTATGGTGACTTAATTCATTGTGCAAAAAATCTCAGGCACCTAATCATTTCATCCCAACTCATTGTAATGCAGATAGGATTATTGCATTAGAAATGTGATTTTAAATGGCCTGAGGCAGTAATTTGTCAGCATTTGGAAGGATTAACTCCATTAAAGTTTAGGCAACAACAACCATTCTTTTGTGTTGCATCACAGGTCACAATACCAAACATTTAGCATAACTCATCTGTGAATCTTCTTACAATTGTATGCTTCCTGGCAAATTGGGAAGCCATGAGCTACTGCACTTGTGCTGGAATTACAGCTGCTTGCAGAGCTCCAGAGGAGACAAACGGATATGCCTTCACCTCTCATGAATTAATGTAAACCCTTTTCTAGGAGCAGCTGGAAGTCTTGCTGCTGCAGTCCCCAGTGTCAACATGTGAAATAGTTATATAATTTCTTTCAAGCTTACAAATGTCTTGGAGGTCATAGTGAAGATACTGTATATTAAAGACTGCTCTTTAGAAAGCTGTCAAAACTGTTAGCTCTGCAGCTTTCTCTGTGGGATGAAAAACGCTTGCCATTACTAAGTGCCCTGGAAATTAGAAACCGGCCTATGATCACAGATTATATTTAGTGAAGTGAAACTATAGTATTTCCTGTCAGAAAAGAAAATACTTTTAGACCATAGACACAAGTGTTGAAGGTGGAGAGGGAAGTATTGATGTTTTAACTGAAGTAAATCTCTAGGGAGCAGATTTCCTTTTTTCGTGAAGACTTGTCTGTGCATCTGAAAATATTGTGTTCAGAAGTAGAGTCAGTGCTGAGTCTGTAACTGGCCTCTTCATGCCAGGCTGTTATTAAACAACAATGCGTCTTCAAGGTGCTTTATGCATGAAATCTGCACAGATCTCAAAAATACCCTTGTATCTTTAGAGTCTTACATTTCCTTAGAAGTAAATGTAGCATCCATAAATACACTGTATAATAAGCACAGGATTTTGGCATGTAGTTTTGGAAGGGGAGAAGGAAGAAAGGTAGTCCATCTGAGTTACCCAGACAGTGTTTGAAAAAGTGTCAAACATTACCATTGTGGGCCATCGACATGTAATGGGAGTCATGCCTGCATCAGCAGATTATTAGAACATTGCAGTGCTGTGTATGTAGGGCTGAAAGACATAGCAGTTTTGCCACATCAGCAGCACATAGCCTTTGACATCATATAATTGGGGTGTTTCCAAGCACTGAACTTGCAGTCCGCCACCACAATAAACTTGACTGTCATGCTCTGCATAATGATGTAGTAGGAACTGTAGCATTCTGTCACATGGGGTCTGCACGTCAAAAAAGTGAGAGATGTTCTAAGTTAAATTACTAGCTTAGATCTTAAAGTGTCATGCTGTAGCTTGAGAGGAATAGATGTTATTAAAATGGAGAAACACAAGCATATGTCTTCCCCTCCTGCCACTGAATAAATAATTCCTAGCCCACAGTGTATGTTGTTGAAGCTGCAATTCAAGAACTATCCCTGATTGGAGAAAATTAGATTATATGTTTACTTTGAACTAAGCAAGCTGTAGCTTGTAACAACACCCTGATAAACAAAGTAGTATCCTAGGAGCAGAGAGCTCTAGAAGTGTCTTTTACAGTGTGTCCCATTGTACCAAATTTTGGTTGCAGTGTGACACTGATGGAAGTCACAATGAAAGTATTACTCTTCTAGAAAGCACTGGTGAAGTAATAACCTCAAGCAATTTGCTGCAGTCCCACACAGAAACACTGCTTTGCTCTGGAAGCTTCAGCTTGTATGTTTGAAAGACACAGTAATGTTTCATCCAACACTTTCCCTTAACACAGTGATCATTGGAGCTAGGTTGTTTTAGATGATCATACCATTGCTGCACCCTTATTTGTAGGTTTATAGAACTCAAATCCCAGTGGCTTCTGTTGTTCATCTTTATTTTCAGTTGCTTTCTATGCAACCTTCCTGCATTAAACCAGGTTTAAAATGCCTCCAAACATGTACTGAGCATTCTGAAGCTGTTAAGAGCTGTGTTTGTCTCTAGTTTTGAAACCTGAAATATATAATCAGATTTGGTACAGATCAGAGTCTGTACAGTTGTAAAATTTTGTAGTATCTACAGCCAGAATATGCATTTGCTTATGCTTCTTTTTCCTCCACTCTCCTCTTACATAATTTTACAGCACAGCTTGGTAATGTTTTGCTGGGATTGTGTTTGCGGCTTCTTCAAGTAAAATCAGACCTACACGAGACACTTAATAGAGGAAAGTTGATAGGACCATTCTGAGCTTGACATGAAGGCTGTTCAAAAGATCCTGCACGAAATATCAAGTATTGGAAATTCTTTCCTTTGTATAACACGAACTATTGCTTGTTACTTATAAAAATAGTAGTGTGAAGGGGGAGAGAGAGAAGTAGTCTGGATATGAACCTTGTCGGTCTATTGACTTACATGAAATTGACCTTAGTGAGGGCATTTTTGACTTCAGTGAAATCAGTAGGATTTCATTTAGGCCACAGCTCTTGTGTATCATAAACCTCCAACCAGGGAATACTTGCATGTATTCGAAGCAGCAGACATGCTGCTCAGGCTGAGCCAGGGCTAAGATATCCTGGCTCCCTCTGGCCTTCCCATGTGCCTTTTCTTTCTCTTCTCCGCATAAAGGTCATAAGTTAGCATCACTGCAGGTCTCCTGTGGGAATACGTGGTGGTTGCTCCCTGCTTTAGTTCTTATAAAAATGATAGATTGTTCAAACACCTTCAATAGCAGTGCTTTCTAAACTCAGATCCTTTTGATCAGGATTATTACAACAGCAGATGCGAGGAGCCAGTGATTTCTGAGAAAGGTACTGATGTGAGCAGTGCAATGCATCCAACTGTAGCTTCTGCTAGGGATTACTTTTTAATTACTTTGCAAAATAGAAAGTAAAGGAAAATATGGTACCAGCTGTACAAAAGAATCAGTCTTAAGGAATTGATGTGTTCAATTTCAGCTCAGATTTATTGTTATGGTATCAGAATTCAATTTATTTTAATTGAAATAATACAGTGTAGTAAGGCTGTTAAAAGCTACTTACCATTCCAGCACTGGTGTACTTCTTAAAAATTATTTTAATCCTTAACTGTGTTTATTTTTATTGTCTGTTATGATTTAACCCCAGCCAGCAACCAAGCACAACACAACCCCTCACTCACTCCCCCACCTGCAAGATCAGGGACGCAATTGCAAGGGTAAAAGCTAGAAAACTCATGGGCTGAAATAAAGATAGTTTAAAAGCAAGAGCTGTGCACACAAGCAAAGCAAAACAAGGAATTAATTCACTGCTTCCTGTGGACAGGCAGGTGTTCAGCCATCTCCAGGAGAGCAGGGCCCCATCATATGCAAAGGTTACTTGGGAAGACAGATGCCATTGCTCCAGACATCTCCTCCTTTCCCCCGCTTTATGGACTGAACATGATGTCATAGGGTATGGATATCCCTTTGGTCAGTTTAGGTCACCTGTCCCAGCCGTGTCTTCTCCCTGCCTGCTCACCATTGTGGCAGTATGAGAAAGGGCCTTGGCTCTCTGTAAGCCCTGCTCAGCAATGACAAAAACATCTCTGTATTATCAACCCTGTGTTCAGTGCAAATCCAAAACATAGTCCCATGGTAGTCATTGGGAAGAAAATTAATGCTACCCCAGCCAAAATCAACCCATTGTCACTAAGACCTTCTGTTCAATCAGTATTATTAAATCACATAGTATATGTTGATCTTGAATTTCTTATGTAATTTGAAACATTTTGTGTTTTCTGGGAGGAAAAAAAAGTATTTCAGTCTGATGAAACTTTCAGACTGGTTTCCTCTTCTCACCTTTCTTCTGAAACTGTATTTGGTAGCAATCTTTGGGTTAAAAGAGTTAAATTGCCAAGGAAGATTGCTCAAGTGATCTGAGGAAACTGGTGGGATATTAAACTGACCTTTGTTTACAATTCATGATGAAAACAAAAGACTTTGCTCAGAAGGAACTGGATGCTTCTGGAGTCACGTAAGTAAAGCATTTGCTGATATAAGATTTTTGCATATTTAAAGTTGTCATGCCTTCCTATTAAACAAATAAGGGCTGAGTCCACTCGCTTTGTTGCCCTACAAGTAGGAGAACTTAACATGTAGGCCCTATGGTGTCTGTTTTATTAGTGCCTAGTCAATGATCTTATTCAATGGATTTGTCCATTTGGGAAAAGTGGGTCAAATGCCTTTGAAAAATTATTTTATTCCAGTAAAAAAGTACTGCAAGCTGAATTGAATGTGGATCTGGAAAACACTTTAAATTTCTTGCTGGTGATAGGTGTTGAAGGAACTGTATACTGAAGGTAGGATGTCTTTATCTAGTGCAATATGACTTATGTAAAGCATCCATCCAGCTCTAGTGTCTGTAGGAAAATCTTAGACTGGGAATACAGTCTGTTTAAGTGTTCTGGCTTCCAAACTACCTTCAAGTGCAACTTGCTTTATATGTCCTTATTTCTTACACATGTATTTTGATCTGTGGATTTTCTATGATCTATTAATAGCAAATCTCTACTCTAACTTATATTTCCCCATGCCCCCTAAGTCATAAATACTTTGATGTGATCATTTATTTGCACCTGAATATTCACAACAGCTTCTCTATTCCATGGCCTTGCACTGGAACAAAATTCTACTCATGTGAATGTTTGGGGAAAAGTAAATGAAAGGAGACTTTGACATCCACCACAGTAAATATTTTCTTTTTCTGAAGAAAAAGTGAAATTTCGCAGTGGTTTGGGGGTTTCAACTTTGTTCAGAACTATCTGAACAGAATCTGCCTCAGCAGTGCAAATGATTTTCCCCAAGTTGTGCATGCTTCATTCCCTCCCTCCCTACCACCCTCAAAATTGACTGAAGATAAATCAAGACTCAAGATGCAACTCCTCAATTTCTGTGGACCTCTGTGACATTCTGTTGGGAATTGCCCATTCGTTTTACTGCAGGTGTACTTGAAGATATGAAAGAGATTCCTGCAGTGCTGAAGATGATGGTTGCTCTGAAGCCCTTTGTTAAAAGTGGGGCAGAACTTGGCCTTTACGTATTTCTCTTCTGGCTCCTCTGAGACTCACCTGGGCAAACTCCTGTCTTATCAAAGCTAAACTCAGACTTGGTTATGCTAAAGTTATTCAGGAAAGGGGACTTCTGCCTGCTAACTGATTGTCTGAATGATTGCATGCTACTATTTAATTTGGACAGTTTTATTTTTCTGTGCCTCTTGGCTAAATAAACCTCTGACCTGTTGAGTGCCAAATGCTGAAAGAATTGCCCATTTACTCCATCCACCTGATGGACTCCAGCAGAAAGCCTAGTGGGCAATAAGGCAATCTTGGCCTTCAGCAGGCACTGAACATTGAGAATAGAAGTCATTACTCTTCATTTCTCTATTAGTTTCACTGTTCATTTAATAGAGCCAGGCAAAGAAAACATTAATATCCTATTCAGCAGCCAAATGCACCAAAGTGGGAGTTGTGACTTGTGTGTTTTCCTCTTTTCTAATGGTATCATTAAAATTTAACAAGTCCTTTAAATCATGTTAGTATTCCCAGGGTTACTATGCTGAAATTGGTGGCAGCATTCCCACAGGAAGAGTAAACAGTGGCTGAGGCTGTGTGGCTGGCATTTGTTGCTCAGAGGGAGGTGTTGGGTCTGGACAAGCCCTGGCACCAGAAAGGAGAAATCAAGTCTTTGGCGACAGGGGGCATTTACAGTACACGGACATATTCTTTGCTATTTACCTCTCCCTTTTCACTCTCTCCTTGCTTTTCTCTCCCCATTAGCACTACAGCTGTCATTTCAGCTCATACCCCTTAGATGTCTAATGGAAATTCTTGACAATAAGCCTGCATACATGTGAACTTAGCAGGAAGGCACACAAGTGTGCTAGTCAGTGTGAGTGTCAGATTTAAGAGATTGTTAGACCAGAGATGGCTTTTACTGGAGGTCAAGAAGGCTAACAAAGTGGGAGATGCAATTAAAATGGTATTTGTTAGAAAGGAATAGCTAGCTGTCTGGGCAGACTGCTAGGGGAAATGATGGGTAGCTGGAAGGACATTAATGATGGCTTTGTAAGCAGTTCTGCAGCATGGGTGGTAAGCCTAAATCCAGAGCTGTTCTCTTAGTATGCCTAATAAGACTTCCTTTTTTTTTCCTGTGTGTCAAGTTCATTTTTGAATAATGGATTTGACAAAAGTTCTGTGGATTTTGGTTTAGGTTTAGAGGTGAGTGAAAGATTGGTTTAGATTTAGAGGTGGGTGAGGTAAGAGAAGAAACTAGCTTTTGGAAGCATTCTCAACACCTTGAAAACAAGGCTTTGCAGGACTTTGCAGAATTGGTTTTTGTGAAGTCATTGATTCAGTGCTCTTGCAAAGAGGCTGTTTGGTGAGAACTATGAGATGGGGCAGGCAACTCATTAAAATGCTTTCTTATTTTAAATGAACATTTGGGATCTGATTCTTTTAAACTCTTGACAAGAGCTCCTATATTAAATAGTAATAATAATAAAATCTTCTCAAAATTACTTTTGCCACAGCAGTCATCTTTAATTGTTAGAGGTATTTGGTCACATCTTTCCTTTATAATTTTTTTTTGACTGGTGGGCAGTTGGGTATTTGGCTTCAACATCATGGTTAACAACTTCCAAAGTTGCAAGGAGCAGAGTGGGCACTTACAGCAGGTTGGCCAATACATTTTGGTGTCCTAAAAGACATAAGCAGCTGTGTGTATAGAAAAGGCCCATTACAAGGAGAAATGTGGGGCTTTGAGAGGAAGAAGACATGCTATGGAGACAGAAATGCAGTAGGGAATGAAGTGTGCCTTGGTTCATCCAGGCAGCAAAGCTACAGTGCTTTCATGGGAAAGGTGGCACACTGGGGAAGCAGGGAGAAATGGGTGATAAACCTGGGTTCTGTAAAAGCCTGAGCTCACTTTAAAGTTTTGAAGAACTGATTCATATGAAGGTTGTGTTTTGTTTTGTTTTTCTTTAAAAAGGCTATCCCTGTAATTTTTCATCTCTCAATCTTTGTCTCTCTTAAAACAGAAACCAGCAAGCAGCTAGAAGTGTAGGAAGCAGTTAAACTGAAGTTGTCCTTGGTTTAAGGCACTTCAGTATTTTTCATTCTGAAATTTATATTTTTGTCCAAAGACTAAGGTACTGGTACATCCTCTGATCTAAAGGTGTAACAGTTTTCTTTCTTACATCTAATTAATTTGTTTCTCTTTTTACCAGTCATGAAGACATATATGTTCCATGCTGTCCATTTGAGATTTGGTATAAAATAGGGATTCAACCCACTGCACTAGCAATTTTACCTAGCACGGCAAATAAATGACATATGTTTTAGTGCATCAGCAATAGTTATGAATTCAGTCTGGCTTTTCCTTTCTCTGTTCTTGTCTCTGAAGGAAAAAAATGTTTGATTTCCAGACTAATTTGAATTCTTATAGTGTTAAGCTTACTAATTCTGTAGTATTATTATACTAGACATTTTAAGGCCACACTATTAAGTAGCGGTACTTGTTTCAAATACTTTAAAAGCAGAATAGAAAAGACTTAAGGTGTGAGAGAAAAGCTAAAGGTGGGGGGATATACATGAGGGCTGAATGCACAGGCACTGATGGCTCTAAATGAAGCACTTTACAGACTGAAGTGCTTTAAATTGCCATCCTTCTTTGTCAGTCCTAGTTACTTAGTTCTTCCTAGCCTGCTCTACCACTGTCTTGCCTGTTTAATATTCCACTTCAGTATAACAAGAGATGAAACATCCAAGATGCCTGTATCCTCCAGGAGTCAGCACTACTGATGTATTTGTGTTAGCTGTTTATAAGCAACATGCCAAACAGAGCTATAAAGAGGAGAGGGAGCAGGGGAAGGGAAACCGTTGCGACTTCTCTTAATTTGCTGGTTTTTTTATCAACAAAGGAAATAAATTCCTTCGCTTTCCTACTCCAAATGCGCGCGCTCTGGATAATACAAATTGTTTCAATAATCACGCACTGCTAAGGCCTAGATAAGGGCCTATATTTCTGTGCCTGAAATATCAAGGACCAGTGTGTGCTATGTGGAAAGCTGGTGTGGAATCATGCTGCTGAGGAAGCTGTGTGTAGTAATGTGCATGGGTGACACTGATGAATGGCTCCTCTAAGCAGGCATCTGCAGCAAATCGTCAGATTGAGACTTCCCAGCATACCCTAGACCTCGACATGAATGAAATCTCTGTTGCACCATTATTTACTCACCTCCATATGAAATGAGAGAATAGGATTCATTGCTTTAGTGCAGCTTTTATATGATTTTACTCTCTTTATGTATGCATGCGTATATATATTTCTTTTCTCTCACTTTCTGCAGCAATGGCCGCAGAACTCCCAGTGTTTTCTCACTGATTAAACAAACAACATTTTGAAAGAGGATAAAATGGTTTTCAGGGTAAAGGATGGGTGTTCTATTTCTAGAAACCTAAAATGAATGTTCTATGTATTCTGGTTTTTTGGCTAGACACATGTATAATTAAAGGTAGGTAAGCATGGTTTGCTTTTCGTTGTTTTATTTTGTTGTGGCTGTTCTAGTAGAGGTTGTGGTGGCTGGGAAAGAAAAGGGAAAAGTCTTAGATTATTTTCCTTTTTGAAGAATCATGATTATGGTCTTCAAAAGGCAATGAGGTAGTCTGCAAATCTATTTTGCATTGAAGTAGAGCCTCCTCTTTTCCTTGTTACCACTGGACATTACTGATACATGAAAAGAATCGGACTTGCTCCTTGCCTTCCTTCAACATGTTGTTTGGCTTTTTATTTTTTCCTTCTTTGAGGTGATTTTCTAGAATAACTTGTCATTGAAACTGAAACTCATTATTTAGGCTTTGATGGAAAGGTCTCTTGAGATCAGGGTAGAATTTCTGGCCAGTCTAGAAAAAAAGAACAATTTTTTGTAGTTAGTATATGCTCCCAGTACATAAAGATCCTGATGAGTTCCCCACTCTTCTTAATTCCAGCCAATATGTCAAACCTGAACTCTGAACCTGAAACTTGGGCTCTGAACTGCTGTGAGTTTATCTACAAGGATATAAAATGGTAACCTCTGATAGAACAGCAGAAAGGGAACACAAGTGTCAGGGCAGAAGGACTTATCATACACACAAAATTTAACTACTGCATTACACTAACAACTACCTTACCTGAAGTTTGCCTTTATTGGCATTGTGAATGTATCTGACAGGGAGGTGAGGATCTATGTCTTGTCCTACCACCATGCTGTGGTGTTGATGGATGTCTGTGGCTGCCTGCTCCACCCCTGTGCTGCAGCTCTCTTAAATTGTTGCTTCATTATCAGAGCCCTTAGCTTCTTGCTATTTTAGCCTTTGCCCTCAGACTATTTCTGTGTGTCTTGCTGGCTTTTAGTAAAAATATTTAATATTTGCAGATGATGTGGAATGGGACTTTCCACACAGAAGTTTCCACAAGAAAAGACCTTTTTTAATCACTTGGTGGAAGAGGACAGATGGTCTTAGAGTAGAGAAGTGGTTTCTAACACGAAGATGCTCATGGAAGTCACAGGGCTTCACACAGCTGCAAATATTCACACCAATGTGCCCATTCTTGGAGTACATGCATAGATCTCATCTCAGTAAAATATTTGCTTTTTCTATCTTTACAGCTGAGGAGAAGAGATACAGAGTAACTTGGTGAATTAATTAGTTGCATAGAACAGAGGTCAGGGTTCTTACATGCTTGTGCTCTTGACTAGAGGGCTTTTCCCTTTCTTGCTAATGTTGACCATCCTATTCTGCAGCAGCTCTTGTATGCTGGCTCAGTGTTGGCTCTTCTGACTCTGTACAGAGAGGAAGAAGGGAGGCGCAGTTTGCATTTCAAAGCTGTCGGCCTTAGAGGGATTGGAATATGGCAGTTGAATATGTAGTAACTAATTATCCAGTTATGACAAAAAGTCTTTCGGAAAGACCTTGACTTCTGATTCTCTGATTGGTACCAGGAGCTGGCCGTTAGTTTAACAAAAAAAAAAATTGCGAATGGGTTTGGTGTGGGGTTTTTTGTGGTTTTTCAAGAATGTGTTTATTAATTCTCTTTCTTTTTCTTCCTACCTTGGACAGTTCATATCTATGAATAATTTAATTGTCCTTGGCTGTCTGCTGTTGTGAATGGCACGCTGTTAGGCATTCTGAATTCATGTAGCATTTGTTAATGTTTGTTTTGTATTCTGTCTGCTTCTCTGCCTTTCCAGAGATCAAATGGATGATGCAAAGCTTGACAACATATAAATGCTATTAAACTGGATCTGAAAGAACAGAAAAGGAGGCCTTTGTCATTTCATTAGTTAGAACATTAATTGGAATAGATTGTTCAGTGTTTTTCTTGCCAGTTGAGAAGCAAATGTTTATGTGAAAGCATTTTTCTACTTTTTGAAAAGTTTGTCTTGAGAATATGTCTTGAATTTACAAGTAACTATTTGTACTGGCTTACATATCTCAAATATGTTCCCTATGTTTTCTTGCCCTAGACATTCTTTTATACTGTATTATTCACAAGTTTTAAACTGCAGAAATTCTAGTTTTGAGGTTTTAATTCTTTTTGCATTGAGGATTGTATTGCTTTAACTGCTTTTGTCATGATGCTTGTTAAGCAAAAAAAAAGAGCAAAGATCTGTAAATTTTTTCTGTTTGCATTTTTTCTGATCCAAACATAAGCATCTTTATTAGTATTTATTAGATCTTGTCAGTAACTCTTATAAGCTTCAGGTTGAGACTTTGAGGACAGTAGGCAGAAAGCACATTCCAAGCTACTTTGTTGTCTACAGTTTTGCCAGGTGAATGGGAAACCAGGTTAATGCTTTATTGCAATTATAGAAAGTGATCTCATCCTTTTTGGAGAAAGCTTCATCTTTCAGAAAAAAACATGCTAAAAAGAAGAAATAATAACATTTTCTCTCATGGGTAATTCACTTAATGACTGCTTTCCTGCTGTCTATGTTAATAGTAACTTTTTAACATAACATTGAAATTTTTCATCATCCACAATTAAAGAGTGTTTGAATGTATGTTGCTGCTCTAACAGCCTCTGCTTTTGTAACTATTTTGCCCAAGGTCCTCAGAGTTCCTCAAAGCTCTATCTTCATATATTTCCTATGGTGCCTACCAGAGTGAGACTACGTGTTGCTGGGCTTCATAAAAATGTTGCATAGCCCTATAGGCAGCAGAGGGTCTTCTAAAGTGCTTCTGATGCTCCGTGCATCTAATGTAGAGGGATAACTTCCTATAAAGTTCACCCCACTGCTGCTGGACAGCTGGTAAGCAAGTATGCGATTGTTTTGCTTGTTCTTTAGAGTCCAGTCCTATAGCTCTTGTTAATGGCTGTCAGCCAAGTGGCTGTGTGCTGTGGGGCTGGGTGTCAGGGCTGCAGTGTCTCCTGAGGCAGGCGTGTTTGAAAACACCATTCTCAGTGTGGGCAGTGCTGGGTGTGCTGCCTCTTTGTCTGTGGAATGTCTTGTTAGGCTGCCTTTAATTTGAACCATCTGTGGCAACCTGCATGCTCTGTTATAATACTGTTTTTATGTCAGACCTCCAGTGGCATGCTGTGAGAGTGCTGGAGACCAGCATGGGAATTAAGGTAGAAAATCCACGGGAAACATATTGCAGTGTATGTACAATTAACTGGAAAATAATTGTGTTCATTGTGAACTGTACATCCTGCACTAGACTCCATCTTTGTTTTTATTCTGTCAACTGGAGTGACTCTAATGAAATTACAGGGTGTAAAACAAGGATGAAACGTATATGTAATTGTTCCAGTGCATGTTAAAGGCCTCCCTTCTGTTGGGTGACGCAGTATTGGACTTTGCCCTTCCCTTTATCATTGTGTGTTGAAGGACCCTTTAAGGTAGTCTGAGGCTTGTTAGAGCACCCAAAACATGGAGTTGCTAATTGGCTACAGCCCTGTCCTTTCTTTATGTACTGCTGTTTCTCTTCCTGTAGCTAGCAAACATACTGTACGCCTATTCCCTTTAAAAAACTTCTATGCTGTTTTAACCTCTCTACCCCATTTTCTGCTCTGTTTTGATAATTTTCTTTTCCCTAACTAATGACTCACCTGGACAGGATTGCTGCTGGCTCTGTGATTATAGCAATTAACTCTAACCCTAAGGAAATGTCTTACTGTGTTTCCTGGCAGCCAGGATCTATGGGAGCTGGTAAAACAGAATGGATCAGACTTCATTTTTCTTTCATTTTAATCTTGCTACTGATTTACAAGGAAAGCAACTTACTGTGAAGGATCTTGTCAACCTTTGGGCTGGCTAAGTTATTTAAAAATTTGTTGACTTGATTCTTTCAGAGTTGCTGTGATTTCCTCACAACTTCTAGCAACTGCAATGGCTTTGGTTGTTCTGTAAACAGGGCTTCTTAAGCCTGACTTAAAGGTATTGAGAACTGCAACTGGAAACACTGTCATAACAATTTTTTCTTCTGCATGTAAGACTTGATTTTATAGTGGTGTTTAGCCAAGCCTTAGTGTTGTCTTTCACTTGATGGTATAGAATAATGAAAATCCAGTTTCAAGTGAAGTTAGGACATTGGGAATACATTATTGTCTTTAGCAAGCTTGCTCACACATTAATAACTAAAACCAGATGTGTGAGCAAGAGTTTTGAATATTGGACAAAATGGGAGCCAGCAGTGTTTATATAGGTGTCTAAAAGCAGGCCTAACTCTGGGTACCAGGTGTTATCAAAGAGCACCTCTCAACTCACATCAGAGGTAATAATGTGAACAAACCATCTGAATTGGGGCAACACGGCACAATTAAATCTTTATAGGGCTAACCTCAGCCTGCTGAATTGGTTGCACGAGGGGAAACATAGATCTGCTTACAAACAAATGTAGAGCTAATAAACCTGCAATTTGTTTTTGTACCCCCATTGCCCCTTTTAATCGTTCTTTTGCCAAATGTCAGCACAGATGGAAAATTCAAACCAAGCTCGTAGAGCCAATTCTATGGAATTGTAAAGGTGTGTAGTACACCAGTGCAGCTCCCCTAGGCTGGAGAGCTGCCAAGCTTGACAGCAGATGTTTTAGGGTTGAAAGAGACTTCTGAAAGTTACTTAGTCCAGCCTCCACTTCAAAGCAGGGTGGACATCAGTGTTAAATCAGCTTGTTCTGGGGCTCATGCAGTGAAATGATGAGCATCTCTAAGGCCAGAGATTGCACAACCTCTTGGGCCCCTGTTGCCCTTGCTTCTGCTGTCCTGTCCTCTCAAGTGCACGTTCTTGCCCTATCTCATGCCAGCAATTACTTATCTGATCTTTTGGTGAACTTGTTAGGGAACTAACCTGGCAAAATCAACCCCTTCCCCAAACCCCTCGTACTAGCAAAAAGGAAGCTTAATGCATTAAAAGTTACACAGTAAACCAGAACTTGTTTCACTCATGTTCTTCTTCGGTCTGGAGGTATTTGTGTTTTCTAGAGCCAAATCTACACCCAGCTGAGTGATTAAGACAGGAACTGCTTAACTGACATCAGTATATTTGTAAACACTATGATTCTACATACAGCCACAGGCAAGTGATTTTTTTTCTTTTCCCCTACAATACATGACTGTGCAATGAAAAAAATGTGCTTGTAACTAGAGGGGAACAATCCAGCCTTTTCATATACTGCAGTCTTAGTTATTACACATCTGTTAGCATTTCTCATGGTATTTTGTTGGGTTACTTTTTTTTTTTAGGTGACATAAAGGTGATCAGAAGTGCCAATTTAAATGACAATGCCTACCCTTAGAAATCAGTGTGAAGGCAGTGAATTTTCTATGGTAATGCAAGTAGATAGACAAGTGCAGTATTGACAGAAACAGTCTAAATATAGTGTTTCATGCTCTACTTATGCGTGGCCATGGGTGACCACTTGCAGTGACAAATAGTGGATTATATATCACCTAATCGAAGAAAGTGTATAAGAAGGGAAAAAGTGCTTGAAATCCGTAAATACATCTCACAGACACATCGATGTTCCCCCATACTGAAAAGATGTGATTTAACTCTGCTGAGAGAGAGGTGTTTGTACGGGGCTGTACTGGTGTCAGTCCAATGCAGAAGGCTTCTTTTCTGCAGCTGTACAATATGAAGACCTTTACCTTGAGCTGCTGAGTGGCAAAACAGTCTGCTGCAGGTGTCTCTGCCTTTGGGAGGGAGTGTGACAACAAGTGCATGGGGCTTGTCTAGGTTCTGTGTTTCTGATCACCACAGGCAACGAGCCGTTAAACTTCTCTGGGACGTGTACCTTAGGTCTTCAGGGCTTCAGCCTTTGTGCTGTTAATTCACTTTCTCTTCATTCAGCTGTGGTGAAAAAAGAGAACTAAATGCAAATCCCCTGGCTATGACTGCGGATCATACTTTAGGATTTAATACAAATAAAGGGCTTCTTCTACCTGTTAGAAGTATTGCAACAAGTTCAAGGAATCCTAGTAGTAAACATTGATCTATTTCCCTTGCATCATCCACTGCCTTTTTGTGAACATTTCTGTCCCATATACCCAGTAACTCTGCCTCAGCGTTTTTTGGAATTACAGCTATTTTGAAAAGCTTACAAACATTCTTAGTAAAAAGAAAACCATACCTCGAATGGTCAAATTTTAAAGAGGTAGTGGGACTAACCTCAGACCTGGGTGCCAGACACCAAGTGTATTTATATTTATCCTTTTGAATTCAGGTGATTCTGAGGTTGATCTGCGCTTGTCCATTTCAAGGTGCAAATCCAGAGTCTCAATTATTGCAGCTGTCTCATGGGCCAAAAGAATAACTACAGACTGGCAAGGTAGAAATGAGCTCTGACAATGGCTTTCTGTCTCTGAATGGAGATGGGTATGCCTGCAGTGGTGGGAGCACTGATGTGGTAGAGGAATAAGGATTCTAGATAACCATTTTCTAGCTGGGCAAATCCTCTAGAGGCTGGTCGCCTGGGTTTGCTGGCAGAAATGACTAATGTTGTTTTGATTCCACAAGTGGTTTCACTGTGGAAGCTTGGTGAGCACTTGTGATGGGAAAAGAAAAGGCCAGGGAAGAGCGGGGGGAAAATCCACTCTGGTTTTTTTTTTTTCATTGCAGTCAGTTTCTAACGTCTTTTGAGCTGCCTACTTGTACCAATGAGAATCATACTTCATAGGAACCTTTCCGTGTTCAGACAGTTTAATTATTCAAAATGCATGAAGACTTTTTAAAATATCTGGACAGAGTTCTAGTAGTAAATACATTAGTTCAGTTTTGAAAATGCACTCAAGTAATTCACAACTAATAATGAATTATCCTCCAGCCTTCCACCTGCCTGAGGGATATATGACTAGAGATCAAAGGCATGGAGGAGTGAAATGACTTCTCACAGTCACAGGGAGCCTGACAGTGTGATTCCCAGGACCTGTGTTTTAATGACAAAAAGCAATGTGTCACCATGAATAGCTACTAAACTTCTATGTGGAAGCTGAAAAATTTCTTACAGCAGCATAGACAAATCATATGGCCTTGAACAAGCTGTGTTATCTACAAATTATTTTTACCTTTGTTTCTTTGCCCTAGCTCCTTTGTCTCTCTACTAAGACTGTAAATTCTAATTGGGAAAAGCCTCTGTCTTTGTACAGTACATGGCATAAGGGATCTTGGTGTTTTTTTAGGTTTTTTTAGCTGTTGCCTCTAAGACCTATCAAAATACAACACATAAAAAAATAAATGTAGAAAGAGATTTTCTGTGTTATATTCTTTCACGCTTTACTTTCTTTGATGTATTTCTTTGCATTGCTACTTTAGCACTGTGGCTGTCCATAGTGCTCTAGATTGCCATGAATCTTTATATTCTACATACCTGCATACGCAATTACTTTCTCCTGTCTAGTTGCTGCTGTTACACAAATTAAATGCTCAAACAGCAGTCTCTTTCACCTTCTCTCATTTACCTTCCTCTTATTTTGAATCGCGGAAGAACCAGGTAGATTTAGTTTTGCTACTCCTGCTCCTGTTTTTCTTTTTTTTAATACACTCCATATAAATACACTGACAAATTTAAATTAGCTGCAACAGTAACTTACTGTTGAACCAGAAACTGACTCCATCTTACTGTATCCTGTAAAAAAAAAAAGTGATAGTATCACAAACACATCCTCCCTCTAAAAGCTCTGTAGTTTTCAGCAGCCTGGTTGCCTGTGTAATGCTTACTGACACTCAGAATTTTGTCTTCTAATTGTAGCAGGGGAAAATACCACCTCTGTCAGAGTCAGTGGTGGGTCAGTGGAGAACAAAGGCAGCAATCAATCCAAGGCCTAATTAAAGGCAGTGGTGCCAGGAAATGATAGGGAATTCAACAGCCTGATGCTCAAACTTCCCTAATTGGACTAGTGTTCTTTATAACTGCCCTGTGCCCCACTCCATATTGCCCCAGCTATGATAGCAGTATCTCACTCTGTGTTTAGTGTTTTGCTCTGGAGTTCGAGGCAGAGATGGACAGAGGATCAATTAGCAGGGATTGTTGTAGGTTTATACTCTTTCACTTCACTGTTTTTGGTAAAAGCTTGGTTTCTCAATGATGGTTATAGACCAGTCAATACTCTATCACAATTGATAAACATAAAAAGAGATGGTGTAGCTAAGAGAGGAACACAATGAGGCTGCTACTGTTCTCATATTCTTTAAATGAGAGAGCAAATAAGGGAAATGGTACTTTTGGATCGAGAAGATGACTTTGGTTCATTAGCTATTTCATTTGAAGTGTCATGTTTTCTACTTCATGAGATTAAAAGAAACTCTCTCTGAAGAACTTCAGGTCAAAAGTAGAGCATAAAAGCCAATATTTGTGACCAAGAAACAAAAATGTTTTCTGCATCCTGTAAATATATGATAAAGTGCAGCAGTTGCTGCAGGAATCTGAGGAAAAATCTTAAAAATCATTTATGAGTTCTCCATAAGTGTAAATACAATAAATATATGTTCACATAAGCTGTGCAATATGTTCTAGTTAAATAATGTTTAGCTAAAATTCTGTCAATCCTGCAGAGCACCTTAAGTATAAAAAAGATGTCCCAATGGAATCTTCAGTAGCTTTGCAGAGAAATATGTTTTGAGCATCAGACTAGTTTGTACTGCAGAAATTCCTTCTCCCACACTTGATATTTTCCTGTCTATTGGAGGTTTCTGTACAGTAGTGAGAAATAGTTAATTCTTTCTTTCATGCTGAGAAAAAACTGCTTGGGAATGAAGCGGAATTAGTGTCTGGAAAAAATGTGAAGATCTAGCTCTTTTTTCCCCTGGACATGAATATCTACAAATAGGGACAGGGAGAAGATTGTAGGTAATAAATTGTAGCATGACAAACAGTTGATATATAGTTGATACCACCATGCAGGATTTGATTCTGAATTTTTGCAATTGTATCACTCTTGTGATTTTTTCCTCAGCGATATAATAAGATGTCATAGCACAAGCTAGTCAACTCTAAGTAATTTTGTGGGCTTCAACAGAATGTTGCCCATGTAACATCTACTAACATATTTTTGAAGGGCTGGGCTGCAGGCTAGGCTGTGGTGTTAGTGTGTTCCTGGTAGCAGGGTGGTGGGACAGAAGCCTTCCCAGTGCCAGCTCCCTGTCAGTATCGGTGAAACATGTGCCCATTCAGTTTGCTTAGTAATGTGAATGCCATGTGTAGTGGAGACAAAGATGTTTCCATGTAAAGATAACTTAAAATATTTTTGTTTTCTTTTCAAAGAAATTGCAGGAGTTATAACCACACCTGCCTAGTTACTCACCGGCTTAGTTAAGTGAGTTACCCTATGACTCTTATTCCCAGGTATTTTTCAACTGGGAGTTGGATGTCACTGAGTAAAGGTATTCACTGTGAAGTGGAAAGACCATCATAAAACAGTATTTAAAATATAGAGAAATGCAAGCTACACTATTTGTGTTAATAATGATCATCCCAGACCTGTGTAAATGTTTCAAGAAGAATTTAATTTTGTACATAGGTGAAACAGATCTGAGGGAACTAGATGGTCTCTGACACGAATGAAGCCAGGTCTCTAACCTTTTTGCCATGTCTGCCACACCTGACTGCAGGATAAGCTCTAGATGAAATTGTACTGAAGGAAGCACTGAGTAACCCTTTTCTCAGTTGTTGACCCTTTCTAAACAGTTTTAAATTATGCAAATCTTAATGCAACAGAGCAATTTTTTTTCTATACCAACAAATTTGAGCAGAGTTGTTCTCTGGTACCTAATCACAGTAATGAAATGTAATCCAGGTTTGGACTTCAAACCATTTGAAGAATTACCAATAAATACAGCTAATGAGTGGGCTTCCTGTGTATATATTAGAAACAGTGTTTCTTTGTATGTTACTTTAAAAACTTGGAAATGTCTCCGTTGCCTCTTATAAGAGGTGTGGAAAACTCTTCACAGACTTGCCTGTCTCCTAAGCTGCCCCTACTCCTGCAAATTATGTACCTTGCAGGGAAGTATTATTAATTCCAGTGTATTGGCCTGTGGCACAGTCCAAATCTGTTTATAATCTTTCAGCACTCTGATATTGCCTACACTTCTAACAAGAAGGATCACAGGCATGCAGAGGGGGAGAGATGGCCTCACATTTCAGTGTGATAAGTACATAAAAAAAAAAGAACAGCAACTGCTCTCTGTTAAATATCTGCTGTTTAACTCTGTCTAGTGGCATAGGAGTTTTATAATTTTTCACAAATAAAAAAACAATTGAATAACCATATCTACGCAGCCAGTTCCCAAGAGATGGAATGCAGCCTTTTTTTGATCTGCATGGTATTCTCATGGACTAAGTTCTTGTTCAGATCACGAACCTCCTCTCAAAAAAATAAGAAAAAAAATCAGGGGGAGGGGAAGGCAACACAAAACCATAATGAAATAATACTATTGTATCCCTGGCTGTCAAAGACTGGTACCATTACTTATCTTCTTAGATTGATGAGTTTATTACTGTGGTTTTTTGGTGCTCTAATAGGTTGTCATGTACTGGGACTTAATAGCTGCATATTATATGTGAGTGTTTCTATATTTTGTGTATTATATATGATATTTAACTACAGATTTAGCTGAGTAGCAAATTTCTTTGAGAAGAAAGACCAGCCAAAATCAGGACTCTTTCTAGTTGGCAGGTCAATAATACAGCTCTGCTTCTATCTGGCCAGATAAGTTTTCCCTGCCTCATTCTGATTTTCTGTTGTGCACTGTGTAGTAGATGGATTTGAATCAAAGTTTGGCTGATGTACGGTATAGAATGTCTGTTTAAATTCTCCAAAACTTGGTGCAGGGAATAATGCTGACTACAGTAAAACAGGATGAGTAGTTTTTTGGATAGACTTTAGAGGATTTGTCAACCTCAAATGGAGAATTTCCTCTGGCTTTTGAGCTGATAGAGCACTTCAGTCACAGCTGAGTTTCTCCAATACAGTAGTTCAAAGGCATCCAGACTACAATTAATCCATGTTATTACTTACAAACCTTACATGTGAATTAAATCAGAAAGCCTTCTGATGGAGTCATGGTTTTTCATCATCGATTTGCATCTGAGTCATGCACAATATTTGATACCTGCTACTGTTCTGTGGAATTAGGAAGACTTACTTTTGCAAAGAGTCCATACTGCTTTTTGTGGTTGCAAAGTCACCAGTTGCACTTCAAAATGCACTTTGACTATTCACATAAAAGGTTTGGGTTGTAATTGAGTTTTTTGTGGGCTAGTGGCTATTCATCCCCGTTTTGACTCTGAGTGGAAGTGGGCAAGTGAAAAGTTTTCAGTAGCAGAATTTGTCAGCTGAAGTGCAGAACAGGACCAAGGCCTTTGCATGCCAGCACTTGACCTCATGCTGGACTTAGATGCTTGGAATGACATTCACAGAGGGCTATTAACTTATGCCTACCTTCTTCTGAATTCTTCTTTTTGAATTGGCATCACTGACAAAATTGGTATCTTCTTTCTTGTGTGTGTTCAGATTTCCACTGCAATGCCTCCTAACCCATAGCCATTACTGAGCTTTTAAGCTCATCTCATTACAATAATGTTTCTCCTTTCAGTTGTGTTTGCCATTAAAAATGAGTATTTGCTGACACCTACACAACATTCAAAGCTGAGGTTCACTGGTGTGAGCTATGAACACTTGCTGTCTATCAGACACAGCAGGGCATTAATTAAAGGGAAATGACAGACTCCTTAACAATGTTGTTATACTTTGAAGGCCAAGCTTAATGTTATCTGATGTCTTACATGAGATTATTGTGTTCATAATAGGGCAGGTTAGGAGAATAAAAAATACAGCTCATTGAAATTGTTTACGGAAGTTTGTACACAATGTCATGTTCTTTCTTGCTTCATTAGTACTGGTTGAGTTGTCTCCTGCTTTGTTTTACCTTTTCATGCCTCTGGGGCAGACTCCATCATATTGGCTGTTGTATTTCATTATTTGCTTCTCATGTTAAATACTATCTGTGGAAAACAGCGTCCTATTATGGTGTGCACTGTGTACACAAAAGAAAAAACTGCTCTCTGCTCTTAAATGATAGCAACAACACTTAAACTAACCAGAATGTCTGAGGGTGTTGCTCTGAGTATTTATTCTCTTGCTTGTGACATGGGAGTACTGA
This sequence comes from Manacus vitellinus, assembly GCF_001715985.3. NCBI lineage: Eukaryota > Metazoa > Chordata > Aves > Passeriformes > Pipridae > Manacus > Manacus vitellinus. Next base: position 23,344,580 of record NW_021940864.1, on the reverse strand, counting down.
TTAGTGATGTTACTCTAGTAGTTATTCACCCAGATAGTTTTCTGGATTATAATACTAACACTTCTAAATGCTCTGTAGCCCCAGAAATGGGGTTACCAAGCCTAGAATATGGGATCTCCCTATGTTTCTGGAGTGTGCAAGAGGACCTGTAGAAGGATTTTAAGACTGAGGCAATGAGATGGAAATGAAAGTTTTACAGACCTGCATGTAACTTTTTGCACATTCCACTGCCTGACTTTCACTGCCTGAAATCCCACAAGCAAAGGACCTGTTACATAAGGGAAACTTTAGCTGTTTTATGTTTTCTGCAGAAATCTTCAGGTGAAATTTGTTGCAAAACTTTTATATTCTGTGGTTAAACTGTATTATCACTCTAACTTATCACCACAATTGTAATAGCATAAATGGATTTGATGATTAAGTTACCATGAATAATTTGACATGGTAATAAAAAAATTATTCTAAGCTGTGAACTGTAAACACAGCTGTTTATTCTGGTTTTATTGTAGAAACAAATGAGGGATAAAATGCTGTTATATTGATATAAACCTCCCCCAAGTCTCTGAACTTTCAACTGGTAAGGCATTGGAGAAAAAGAAAACGTTTCTTCAAACATATTTACTCCTTTTTCTTTTCCTCTAGGCAGCTGTTTTCATTACCACAGGGAGGTTCTACTCTGCAAGGGTTATTTACTACCTGGATCATTACAGTGCTGTAACTTTTAGGATGTTTCTACCTAGAGGCAAGAGGAGGTAACTTTGCTAAATGGCCTATAATTCTAGTTCTTGCATCTTTCACCCTACCCTATATTTAATGCTCTCCTCTGTAGACACAGGTGGGGAGAAGCTTTTGGCCTGAGAAACCAAAAGTCATGAAATGCTCTCACAGGTTGTTACTTTGCTTTCAGATTAGCTAACACTGTCAACACAATCAAACCCTTGTGTTTGTGTGATGGCAGCATTTTTCTGACGGTTGTTTTTCAGTAGTCAGTGTGTGTGGCTATAGCTCTGATCCTACAAGCAATTGAACTGGCAGAGTAATTCTGTGCCCATGTGTCTGGAAAGGTTGGTAATGGTTCCTGGATGTAGGCAAGTGGTTTTTGTGCTGTAAGTGCAATGGCCAACTTGACATGCCAGTAAGCACTTTTATCTTGCCTTCCTCCTTCCCTCCTCTGGTGCCCAGAGCTTACACAGCATGGTGTGCTTCTCCTGTAGCATTCCACAGTTTTTGCTAGTTTTGCTGGCTGTGAGCTAACTGTAATGTATTGGCTTCCCCATTAAGCACTGTGAGGCTGATCTATGTCCACATATGTGTCAATTTGATACCCTGTGTTCTGGCATCTCTCTTGTCATTTGGAATGTCAATAAGGTATCTGATGTGTGTGTTACTCCTATGATGCTGATGCACAGCCCCCTCTCCTGCTTCTCGCTTTTGTGTGGACCAGTGCATGGCATTTCAGCTGAATTCTGTAGTCTATGGTCGTAGGAGCATGACTCTTCAGTCTTTTAAAATCCGTGGTAGGATGACTGTGTGTGGAAATCCTTGAGCTGTGAATCAGAATGCTTTGTCTAGACTCAGGCACAGCTTGGTTCTTAATTCTCTGTGGGCTAGAGCAAGATGAGTGCAAAAGGGTGGAAATGGTTATTTCATATTTTGTTTAACACAGCTTGGTCCTAGTGAAAATGTGTAATGTGCAAGGCAGCAGAGAGCACAGGGTGCTCTCAACTTTAATCCGTTCTGTCATCAGTGGCATCATGTAATCACATTAGATTTTAATATTCAGACTTGCTGGATTTACTATTATTTTCTTTCAAATGCCTATAAAATCAAGCCTTTTTTTTGGCCTGAAATCAGTGCTGTTCTGAGCTTAACACCTAGTCTGCTGTTTGAGTAGGGTCTGCAGAAATTCTTAAGGCTTCAAAGTAAGTTTTGCTCGAAGGAGGATATCAGTATTTAGTCTGAGGGATATAGCTGTAAAAGAAATACTTTGTAGGAAAGGACACGGATGGGTTGCCTTTGCCCATGCTGTTTGAAAGACTATTTCGCATGCAATACTTTATCTGTGCTGAAAAGAGCATTAAGTGCTTTACTGACGTTATTGTGTGGGTAGTAGTAGAGGGGAATTACAAGGATGGAAGTGAGTTTTGACTTGACTTGCTGGGAATCACTAATCAGGTGTTGAGTGAGGGACTAAATATTAACACCTTTCAGGACACTAAGCACCTATAAACTTTGTAGTAAATTCCTGTAAGGGTACTTGGCATGGAGAAAGCAGAGGCAATTTGTTAGAAGGGTAGGCATGTATTTGAAAAGAGTTGGTTGATTTGAGAGGTAAGTCCTAATTGGGTGCAATGATGAGCTAAATTTCTGATTCAAATGCAGCTGTATGTGAGTAATAATACCGAACAAATGCTGTTTTCTGAATGTTTGAAAGGAGTAGGTTATCAAATTGCATATGTATCACACTTCCAATCTAGCAAGCCCCTCAGTGGTGGGCTGATCCTAGCTTGACGGTAAGCCCCTAATGACAGACTTGCTTCTGCCTCCAGCAGGATGGTGATGAGGGCAAAAGCAAGGGGAAAACCCTTGTGGGTTGAGATAGAGTTTAGGAAGAAAAAAAAAAGGATCGCCCTGCCCCTCACCTTCACAAAGGTGAAAAACAAGTGATGTAAAACCAGTCACTTGCCACCACCAGACCACTGCTCAGCTACTTTAGGAAACCTTCTTCCCCTGGTTTTGCTGCTGAACATGATGTTATCTGCTCTGGAACATCCTTTTGGTTAGTTGGGGTCAGCTGTCCCGTGGCTGTGTCCCTTCCCAACCTCTTGTCCACTCTCAGCCTGCACACTGGGATGGCAGAGTGAGAAACAGAGAATGCCTTTGGACTGCACAGCAATAGTGGAAATGTTGGGGTGTTATCAACACTGTTGTGGTCAGCCATCTAAAACACATATAGGCTGCTGTGAAGAAAATTATCTCCACCCCAGCTAAATCCAGTACACCCTCCCAGCTGACAGGTTGAAGACTGGATTTCAGAACACAGTAACATGATGGTTTAGCCAAAGCCTATGTTGAGAAGGACTTCGACAGTCAAGATTGCTAGCGTGTCCACAGCAATGTGCTGTTAAAAACTCAAGTCTCCCTTTTTTTGAATGACTGTTTTTGTTTGTTTTTATTTAAGTTACTGAAAACAAAGAGGAAATTATACGAAATGCCTAAACAGATGTAGGAGATGGAGAGGAAAGGATGCAAAGCTTTATATGTTGTAGGAATAGTTTGTTGGGCTTTTTGTGGTTGTAATGTGGTTTTCTTTTTTTTTTTTTTGGTAAAGTTTTTTATTTGAGGCTGCTTGTAGGTACAGATTATGGATACCCAATTTATACAGAAAGTAAAGGTAGAAAGCATATATCCCGTCACTATTATCTCCCCTTTCAAATACTAGTTTGTGACTTACCCTTTACTTTTTCCTTCAAGTCTTGTAATTCAAGTAGCTCCCATCACATTTCTAACCCTGCTGTTGAATGACAACTGACGAAGTTGCTACAGACGGGTATCTTGATCTGTCCACCTGCTCAGGTAGCACTGCTTGTTAAAAAAATAAGGCATGTGAACATCGATATTTGGAGGCACAGTTTTATTTTTATCGCCAAAGCTATGTGAACAAGTAGAAGTAAAAAAACAAGGCCAAATTCCATACTCAGTTAACTTACTTATTCCAAGCTGCTGAAAGCATCTATTTTGAGTGAAGTTCTAGATCCACTTTCACTCCAGTCCTAAGTTTGAAAAATATCTGAATAACAAAATTATAATTGTCATTCTTCCTCATGACAGAAAACTAGCTGCAATTACACAGAAAATACTGACTGTGCCTGTGGGCTTTTTTTGGCATGCAAAATAAACCTAAACTGTGGCCTGCCTTTAAAAACATCAAGTGCTGTTACTGGAGAGCCTATATTCTTTAGAATGAGCAAGAGGGCGTAGGAAAGGAAGAAAAGGGTCAGATTGCCTACAGCAAGTCTTGTCTTTAGGTAGTGATGGACTGGCAGGTTGTCAAAACACAGATGGATGCTTCTGTAATGTATGAACAACATGGCATCAGAATGAATGAGCAGTGTTCTGCTTTTCCAGCCTCCTTCCACTGTCGAGTTATTAGCTGCATTGCATAATTTGTGTATGTGAAACATTTTATAAAGTCAGTATGGTGCTTGTCAAACTACCTGTCATTATCCTCCTTGTAAGGCAGTTCCTCTGTCTGCTCCTGCTTTGGTCTGTTCCCTTCCCTTAGGGAGGTACAGCACAGCTGACTTGGATTTCAGTTTCAGTGGCTTCCTAAAATTGTCCCTTCTGAAAGGTATTGTTTGACTTTTAGTGGGGGTTTTGTTTGTAGACAAATCTATTGGTAAACTAAGACTTAGGCACCTTCAGACCAGGAGAGAAAGTTGGTCACATTTTCTTTACTTGAATGACTCTATTAACTTCATTGAGTTGAGTGCTGACAGGAGAGATGAATCCCTCCCTCGATTTTGTACATCCCTTTTAATTTTGTTGTTTATTTCTCTATCTTTGATTTTCTCAGTTCTCTTACAAAAGTGCTGTACATTTTTGCTTGAAATATATATATTTCATGCTTTGGGTAGTCTTACTAAGAAATCCTATTGATTTTTTTTTTTTTTAAGTGTTTAAACTCATGCTTACAAAGACTTGTAAGAACAAAGCAGTTCATCACTGTTACAATTTATAAGACCAGATTTTTATCTCAGGAGATTAACAAGTGGCAGTTGAGGAAAACTCCCCACATCCTTTCATGTGTCAGAATGTATATATGTGGAGTGAATGGATGGCAAAGGCTGGGAAGTTTCACTGCTGAAGAGAGAGTTAGATGCAGAAGATAAGTTTTCAGGTAATGTTTGCTGAGTGTTCTAGGATTTCACTTACAGTTGTATTGTAAAAAATAAAAGATACAGCAATACACACAAACAGAGTGTAGGAAAAACTCAAGTCCCAAACAAATGTTCACCGAATTTTCCTAATTACCTCCATCTTTCTACTCTGACAGGTTTTAGGGAGTTAAAAATGTCACAAGCAGCAGAGAATAGCCCCTGTCAGTAATGTGGGCAAGCCACCATGTGTGCCATGTATATGCAGGAGATGGTGAAGTACCCAGCTGTTCTCATTTGAGTTTGTGCTTATTTCTGTTGTGGCTATTTCTGCCTAAAGTAGGCATAGCTCCCTACAAAAAAAAAAAAAAAAAGATTGCAGGTGTGCTTTAGCTGAGGAGATTCTGACATTGCAGTGTGTTAAAATCACAGAAATAGTTGGGCTGTCACCAACCCTATGCCTGTAAGACAGATGTGTGCCAGCAACAGGCAAGGAGGAGGTAGGATGTGAAGGTGTGTGAGGTCAGAGGGAGGGATAGGCTATGGGAATCTTCAGGGAGGATGAAGGAACTGATGGAATAGTGATGTAGGTTGTCTGGAAATGTGAACCATAGAGCCAGGTTATGTGTGGGGGGAAAAAACATTGGATTTGGATGCAGGTTATGGGAGAGGAGACAGAGGGCATCCAGGTGCTATGTTTTCAGCTGTAGGTTCTGTGTGGTGGTCCCTGCCCAGGTTGCTGTTTGCCAGACTGAGCTCTGGCTCTGTTTGCTGTAGGTAAACATAGAGAAGCACTGTTTGTTGCACAGCCTCCATGGTAATCAAGGAAAAGCGGTATTTGATCTTGTTGGGTCACTAGGTGTGCTGGGCTGTAGGAGGGTTTGTTGCTTGTGTCCCTCTAAACATGCCAGACTGTGCAGCTGGGGCTACCCGTGCTGCTGCAGAACCAGTGTTTTACTTGCCTGCTGTAGAGCAGGTTGTCAAGTTAGTTCACAAATGGGTGTGAAGTGCTATGTATTATGAACCAAACCAGAAGATTAATCTTGAGAGTAAAACCTAATTGCAATAAACATCTTAAGTGAAAACAAAGCCTGGAACTTGCTTTTCCAGACCAGCTAAAATCAGTTTATGAAAGTAACCCGTTACTCTGTTTGTAAGTGCTGCCCTTGGTCTTTCAAGAACATTTACTGGTCTACTCTAGCAGCAAGGTAATCTCTGAACTAGTATGTGACATTTCTGTGTTGGTGTGGTACAGCTTCAGATCTCTCCTATAGAGGGAATGGTTTTCTTGGCAATCTGGGATACGATTCTGTGTTGAAGCATGCAGGGAGAGACTGTTTTTGGCCAGTGATAAAATGACAATGATTACACATAATTGCTGAAAACAATTTTGAATTTTATTAATGAGATACTCCAAACAACATCTTGTAGACTATTGTCTCAGTTAACAGCCAATTCCTAAGAGTTAAGTGTTGTGTAATTTATATTTATTTCCCCTATTGATATTGAAATGACACTTGCTGTCCATAATTACCCATCCTCCAGATACAAGTTGTTGCTTTTCAGTTGCTATTTCCCTTAAAAGAAGTGGAAATAAACACACAATTTAGAGTCATATTGATTAGTTTCATCCAGGGTATAAGTAGAGTTTTTATCGTGCATCTGTTCCTCTACATTTTGGGAAGGCTAGCTGCAGGCACCAAGAAAAATTCTAATAAAAATTTAAGTGCTAAGGCTATTCACAGGGCAGTGCTTTTTTTAAATGGCATGAAGTAGTGGTGGGAATCTTTCTGGTCCTAGTTCTGCAAGGATTTCTATTTTGTGCTATCATTAAGACTATTTAAAGAAAAATAAATAAAGCATGAGCAGCAAAGAAAATGAAGGGAACAATGTTAGCAGAGAGAAAAATTTTAAGTTGTCACGTCAATTTATGGTGTGGTTTGGCTCTCTGCTGGGAGGGATAAGCAAGTAGGAGTGACAGGTACAGTGAGGTGGTTGTTGGAATCTGATAATTTGTATATGAAGTAAAGTGAAGAACCTGTAACTCCCAAAAATCTGTTGAGGAATAAAAGATTTTGTTGTATGTCCTCCATATAAGGAACAATTTCTTCCCAAACTTTGATGTTACTCTTAACTTTTAGGGTGAGCAGCGGGATAACTGCTGCTGATGCTTCACATGTGCCGAGATTTTGGATAGTAGGGCTCATTGGCACTCCCCACCCCTCTTTTTCTTCTCTTCTATCTTCCTTGCAGTGAAGTTATGGATGTACTGTTCTCAACATAGCTTAGTCTTAATTAGTATGAGAAAGTTCCTTGGTGATACTGAAATAAGCTCAGCTGAGTGTATACTCCTATGAGCTAGTCCTGCTTTGGGAAGAAAGTTGGGTCTGAGGCTTCTTGAGATCCCGTTCAGTCTGAGGGGTTCTGTGATCCTATTCTGTGATTTGTGCATGTTTTGCCCCCCTGTTCTAGCCATACTGAATCCAATGTAAGGAACGGGATTTACTGCCAGGTTATATGTAATGCTTACCTTCTCTAGTAGCAAGTTTATTTTAGGTTGAAGTTGTAGTAGTCATCTGGGATCAAAACATTAGGAAAAGCAGTTCTTCTCCAACAGAACAATAGAGAAGGCTTTTATGTGCATCATTTCTTCCCATAAATATTTTCAAATATTACAGGTTTGAGGAAATATAGTCTATTGCAGGAAAACGGAAGGAAGGTGAACTATTCCACTCTTTTTTGGTTTGTTCATCAATGCTCTTTGTTTCAGGATAGAGAGGACATGGAGGTAAACTTAGTGCTTTGGGTTAACTCTCTTCCCACTTGTGACAGGTTTAATAGAAATGCATACGATTGATTTCTAGTTTGGTTTGGTCTCCCTTCCATCAGTTGCTGATGTACCTGGGGAGGTATTACTGCTAGTTTCCTGCAGGTGGTGTTAAGTGTTGTAGAATGTTTTATCTGACTGCAGGGGACGAGGAAGAGGAATTTCAATTAAGCAATTAATTCTTCTTTTATGAAATCCTAATGCTAACAGATACCTATCCAGTGCTAGAGGGACTCCATCCACTGACTTGATATTACCCTCTACAGGAAAAGAGCATGCAGGAAACCTCAGATGGATCAGTCTCAATTGCTGAGCCTTCTTCAGATCTTTGTGTATCTTGGTAACTGAATTGTGTATACTTCTACAAAAAACATACAAGTCTAAATGCTATCAGAGGGAATAGTATATGGAATAATCCAATTACTTGCTTAATCAAATTCAAAGATATTTTTTCAGAGGGTATGCTGTAATCTTCTCATTCCCTGACCTCTGTGGGAACTGATATCTTAGTTGCTGTGGAATTCACAAGATGGGTAATAAAGGCTGAGGAAAAAGAACCAAAGACAGTCTTTCTTGCTTTCTTCAATGATGTACAAATGGGATGTGTCACTGTGCACTTCTGGTGAACAGCACAGTCTGGTAGACAGTTGAATTTCTTGCTTATATGATGAATTACAGGAATGTTTCCACAAATGCTACCTGATGCAATTAAGAATGGAAGGTACATGTCTCTCTCCCCTTTCTTTTCACTCTTGATTTGCTGCTGCTAGCTTTGCTTTTGTGCTGACTTGCTCAGGAGGAGCAGAAATATGGGATTCAGAAATGTGTTACTCAAAATAAAAGCATTCAGTGTAATCGTTACATCTTTGAAGCTGATGATAAAAGACTGGTTTTGACTTTTTTTGCTTGTGAATGTATGAATAAATTTGTTGATGAATTTTTCATTAGTGAAGTCTCCCAGCAGTGAGTCTAACAACTCTTACCTTCTCCTTGAAACAGGACCTCAAGAGTACACCTTGAATGAAAAAAAAAATGTCATTCTTGTAGGGGGCTGAACTGGTGGAAAAAATTGAGTGAAGCACAAAAAGCTTGTAAGAGATTAGTTAATCAAACTTTGAACTTATTAATTTAACCATAGTTTCCTTCAGGTTTTTCAGAAAGCTGCAGTAACCGTTAAAATGAAGGATTTCTTTCAACTTTGCAGGTAGCAACACTGGAAATACTTCAGTTGGTTCGGTCAGTTTTGGAGAAACAGTGCTATTAAACAGGCTTGTAATCAAACAGGCCTGCAAAGAGTAATCATTGGGTAAGAAATTATAGTCTCTTTCAAGCACAGGGAATATCTAATTAATCCCTGAAGCTATGGGTGGGCTAGAACACACCTGCTGTGATGTCTGGAAGATGACACCTTAGGTGTAAATGGGCAGGAGAGCAGGGATATTAATCCTTTATTATAAAAAAAATTAAAACAAAATAAAGCAAAAAATTCAGAGAAAAAAGACCCCAAACAAAATACAAACCATAGTATTTATTTTTCTCCAAGTTCATTGTAGAATTTTCATTCATGTTTCTTCTGTAAGGGTCTGTCTGTATCAGTTTTTGAGGAGTGAAACAGTCCCAAATGCTAACAATCACAGCGTAAATATCTGTCTATCAAGCAGGCCTTGGATTATTTTTATTATAGGCATTAAAGACTGCACATAGCAAGCATGCAGTTATTGTACTTGCAGGGGAAAATGGTAGTCTTATGCACAAGGCACCTCTCTGATGCACTTACCTTAGTGTGAAGCGTGAGTTGGACCCTTCCAATTTGGAGTAGTTTTGACTCCTAGAGATATGTATGCTTGCCTTGACCCCCCCCCTTTTTTTTGCCCCCCCCAAGTCTCTATTAAAAGCATCCTCAGGAGGTCTGCAGGGCTTGTGCCACATAGGAGCTAACTGATGTGTAAAACATGAGTCTATGCATTTCCACAGAAAATCTTAGTTTTTCTGTTTCAAACAATAACTTTTAGTCGTACACTATAATGTCTTCTTGCCAAAGTTGAAAAGTATTGCACTATTAAAAATAGAAACATCTTATTTGCAAGATAATTTCAGCTGTGTTTATGCTTGGATGTGAACGTGAGGTGACTCAGAAATATGGAGGAATTAAGTTCCTTTTGGGAAGGTATGTACTACTTGTTCTGTGGTGCACACATTACTTTTTTCTGTGTCTCTTTGTGTAGTGTTTAAAACAGTTCCTTGGGTGTTTGGATTTGCAAATTAAGCCAGTCTCAGGGGTAGTATGAATTTGAAGTGAAGTAGGAAGGTGAATAAAGGAGTTATATTCAGGGGAATATATTCTCCTTAATCTTTGTACTGTCTCACACATACACTTCTGACAAACAAGATTTTCCCCCACGTAATCCTGATGTACTGTTTTGTTTGGGAGAAAAATTGATGACCTGCTTACAAGTATTAGTGTCCTGATATTTCTTTTAATTTTGAAATAGTTTCATGGTCTACAAAATTTAAAAGGTTGGCACTGAGTAGGAGGTACAGCATCTGAAAACAAAAATCCAGCCCTGGATAGAGGCCTCACCAACATCTACCATTTCAAGAGTGGACTGGACCCAAGAACTGAAAAAGTTGCAGCATAAGTGCTAAGACACCACCCGTGGCCTGCAGATACTGTACTGGAGCAGTGTAAAAGGGTTTAATTTCCAAAAGCTTTAGTTACACTTTTTTTTTTTTTTTTACTATATGGTCAATATTTTTTCCTTAGTTTATAAACTGTTGAGGATTCGTCTATGGTTTTCTTCAGTCTGCAGGTTCAGTGAAGGATTGGGATTACTATCATGAAGTAATGTGTCCCTTTCCTAAAATCTTGAATTGCAGGTTTTCAGGAGACTAAGTCTGTAGAGAAATTGATAGTTTGTAGATTGCTTCTCGCTTTACTTATTGACACAGCATTACCTAGTTTTCTTGTAGCTATGAAGTTACGTGCAGAGTACGTTTTCCTCCCTTGTTCCTCTGATTTGCTGCTCCAAGGAGGATATGGGACCTTGAAAAAGGGATTTGATTACATGAGTGGAGGAGAATCTGACCTTCAGATGTTTCACCCTCCACAACTGAGGGAGGGGAGATAACAGTTTAAGCATCTCCTTGAGGGAAGAGAGATGTGCAAATCTTGCTTAGGGAGGCAAAACTCTTGTGCTCAATTACTGTTTTATTTGAACGAAGCTTGATGGTTTTGTCCCTGCTGTTTCATTCAGGAACAGTAACTGATGTGGCAGACAGAGTAATAAGAAAGAAATCCTTACAAAAGCTTTCCAGAAGCTGACATTTCATTCTGGGACTTTTTTGTCTGGTAGCAGCTGGTTTGCCAGCTTGCAATCTTGAGATCCGGGTGTCGCAGCAACTTTCTTCTTTCCAAAACCCATCCTTTTATTCTACCTCATCTCCTCTAGCAGGTGATGTGTTTCTTTATGTACAGGGGTGCTTAAGGTTGCTGCTAATGGCTGAGGAGTGAGACATTTCTGGGGTGCTAGCTGTTGTCTAGACATACATGATGCTTGGAATGAAACTTTGTGACCTCAAATTTAAGTGGTCTTTAATCTCTGTGAGGCAATCCTCTTTGTCTCAGGTCACTATTGTTTATGTGAAAATAAGCACATGAAATATGGTTTTGCAGGCATACTCTTATTTGCCCTTCAGAGCTGTTTTGATGCCAGTTTCAACCACTTCATGATAGTTAACGTCTAAGTGTCTCTGGAGACTTGAAACCGTCGTGGTTTCAAAAGTGTAATGGAACTCTTTATGTCTGAGTATTTCTGTTCTGCCTGACAGCAGCTCTCTCAACATGTGTTTGGGCCTGGGCTGTTAATTTAGTTGTCAATACAAGGATCAACTATTATTAAATTTACTCAAACTTATAATCAAGCTTTTATAATAAACCATGACTCAGAACTTAGGTTATTGTTTCCATTGCCTGGCAGAGTGATTTCCAAATTTCTCAGGCCTCAGCTTGAAGAACAGCATCAAATCAGCAGAATAAGAGTGCTAGGAAGTGTTAGACTCTTTCTTCTTGAAATACCGCAAGACTACTGCTCAAACACTTATAACTCTTCTTAAATCTGAGGCCTTTCTTTTTCCATTTACTGGATCAGTCACTTTTAGTTGAAGAAAAAATGAAATGTCTTTATTTAGAAACAGAGAAACGATGTTGCATGTTAGCCCTGGCCTTTAAGGTGCCTGTAATGCTTCTCTTGGACTGATAAGTTCCACAAAATCTGCAAGTGAGGACAGTCTTTTGTAAAATCACTGTTAAAAATATCATGAAGTATCAAGACTGTGAGTAAACCTTCTAGTGCCTTGCTTCACACTTTCCTAGCTTGATAGTGAATGACCAAGAATGATCAAAAAAAATTTTTTTCAGCCAGCTGTGTGCTTCTGTAGCTGTAATTGGATATAAACCATACTTCCATAATCCATGAATGAAATATGTGGTATAACTCAATTATATTCAGGTAGTTAAGTGGTACATCTACTCCTTCTCTGCCCTAATTTAAGTCACATATTGACTTGATGGTATTTGCTTTCTATTGACTGTTGTTATTCCCTACATGATCCTAGGTTAAGTTTTCTTCTTTCACTTCAGCATTGTTAAGGGTATCAAAGCTATACAGACCATGCTGTCTTATCTGTTCCTTTCTACAGCAAGTAATTTGGTTTGTCCTTTCAGGATTTTCTCTATTCTGTATGAATTCTTAGAAACTAGTTTGTACTTTAAGTGTTCTTGGTACATCTCATTAAACCATGCCAGCATAAATATATGCTCTGTACCTATATTAATTTATCTTCTTTCTATTTTTTTCCTATTTTACTATCCTAGTTCCTAATTTTTATTAAATATAATGTGAAGCCTAAGGTTAAAGTAATTGTCTGTGCTGTACCATTGGGTATTTCTTCACATTCTCTATTGGTTAACAGAAGACTTTCCTACAGTAATGGATTTGTCTATTCTGCATCCTTTCACTTCTAACTATTAATCAAACATCTTTATTGTAATTTTTTTATTTCCCTTGGTAGGTGCGACTTACTATCAGCCTGTGCATTAGCCTTTCTGACTTTTGCATCTCTCTGCTTGTACTCTTTATACTCACCCTTAACAATGTATCTTTGTTTGCGTTTTTGTACCACTCCTTCTTTGACTACTAAGATCCTGAAAGAGTTCTTGATGAAACCTTATTGAGCTCCTGTTATATATCTTGACTTTCATCCCCAGAAGAACATTTTGCTATTGAGTTTTTTAATGCTACTCTCCTATAGAAAAGAGCAGCTTTTCATTTTTCCCCTCTGAGTTGCTTCCTATGGGATCACAAACTCCCTCACCTCTTCCCCCCCCTCCCTATTCATACTCATTGTTGCAGAATCACTTCAATCTAAAATGCCTTTTATGCTTAGTCTGGCAACTAGAGGCATTTGTGGCAAAGGGGGTTACAAATGTGATCACTAATTTTGATATAATTGACAAACTAGGGTGACTAGAGGCTGAAGGAAACTTGAGCCCAGAAGGGTTTATGTTACTCAAAATCAGATTAAGTATCTAGAAGGGGACAAATTCTCATGCATCAGGGGAGAAATGAACCCCTAAATGAATTGGTGTAGAAGAGATAGATGGACCATTACTATGATCAGATACAGCTATTCCTGTACTTTGCTGATAATGTGAGGGGTGACAGATTGGTGTATGGTCTGTCAGAAAGAGGGGAGAAAACAATTTCTTCTTCCACTGTCTGTCAACATATGTGTATTTTGGGGATAAGGATTAAATAATCATAATACACATCAGCATTGCTACTGGCCGTGATAGGAAATTATTTAGGTATGTGAGCTGTGTATGGGACCAGATACCGGTATCTCTAATGGTGGTGTCCATGGAGAGGAATTTCTTTCAAGGCTAGTGGAATTATTTTAAATCTACCCTTGTAAGAATTCATTTGCTTAGAAACAAAATACATACAGCTGTATCTAGAAAATACGTGTGAGGACAGGTAACTGAAGATGCAGTAATTTTCCTGTTGCAGTTGTTCTGTGTTTGCCAGCAGGATTGGCTTCATGCTTATTGTCCGCTCTATGATATTTGTGTCACAGATGCTTGTAGGCACATGGCTACTTTAGCACAGAGTTGAGCGTCCTCAGTTGTTCCCATGTCTGTGTTTGACAAGCACATGGCAAATAAGGATGGCAGCTTCAGCTATAATGTTGCTCTGAAGTTCATGATTTTATCAAACCTTTTTCTGCTGAAAAAAGTACCAACTGTCCTTCAGCTGCTTATTGGTTTGTGTTTTTGATTTTTTTTAAACTGTTTAAATCATGTCCCCAAATAACTTTTTTCTGTGTGTGTGGGAGGGGTGGGGCTTTTTGTCTTTTTTTCTTTGCTTTTTTGAAATCTGTCACTTGGTGTAAAGTACATCTCAAACTTTGAAAACTAGGAAATCACTTTCCACAGAAACACTTTTTTGGTTTTGTTTGGGGATTTCTGTTTGATTTCTTTATCAAAGAAAAATGATTTTCCCATGTTAAGCACATTGCTGCGGATGAAGGGGTGTTATGGGTGTTAAGCATGGTCTACTGTGAGGAAGACAGACCACCCATTTTCAAAACATTCCAGAGAACAAAAGATGTTCATACTGACAGATGATGTGTTCTCTCATTGTAACATCAAACTATTAAGTAAAACTGTCCCTCAAGGCAAAGCATTTCATTTATTATCCTTTGAATGAGTATCGCGTTTATTAAGACGTCTAAGTGACTGAATCCAGATTGTACTGCAGGCAAGGAAAATTGATTTATCACAGTGCTTTCTTATTGGATGTTTTATATTTAGTGTAAGTGCCTTTAGTTTTAGACTAAGGAGGATATTTTGAAATACCAAGTCCTGCTCCAGAATAAGCAATTTATTGTTTTTAAACTCTTTCACTCTAGAAGTTGTGGTGTTGCCTGATGAGACAATCTGGCAGTGGATGCTTGCAGGAGTGAGCAAGGCACATAAGCAGCATGTGCACACCTGTCTTCATTGGAGCTCTTATATTGAGTAAGGAAAAAACTTGGCATTCTTATGCAGACGCTGGATCGTCTTTTGGGGAATGAAAATAGATGTGGTCATGCTGAACTCTGCTTATATAATCTCAGTAGGGGTCATCTAGTCGACGTGGACTGTAATTTCAAGACCTGACGTTAGCTTTCATGTCTGGAACTGTTTACCCGAGTCGTCAGAAGAGATGAAGGGGGGAAAGGGTAAACTGAAGAAGGCAAAGAAAGAAATTCTGTAAGGCATGGAAGTGTTTGAGAAATTATGTGCTTGCGAGTTACTGTGAAGGTGGGAGGCAAAAATGTTCTCAGTGTTTGCATTTACATCTATACATGGGATCTTGATCTGGCAGAAGGGACTAAAGCTCAGGGGCACACAAGAGTTAGTGGTAACAGTTAAGAATCAAAAGAAAGTAAAATCCGAGCACCAGATGGTCTAACCTTGTGCAGTGCTACTCAGTCATCTTGTGGGGACACATGGTGCTGATTAAGCTTAAAACTGCAAATAATGATATAAATTAGCTGGCTAGTTGTAGACTGTTTATGATTCCTAGCTTAGCAAGATTTTGTTACCTCATCTGAAAAACATCAACTCAGACAATCACGTCTAAAGCTTTCAGGAAAGGGTTTAAGGAAAGCCAGTGGTAACATTGCTAACGATTTCTTTCCCCATTCCCAGATGCTTCCAATCTTCCCCATTTTCTCTTTCCCTTAAGAGAGGAGAGTTACTGTCACATATACTGTAGCTCTTAGCATGCTGGAACTGCTCATGGGTTTTCATTCTGTCTGTGGACTTGGTCTCTGTTCTTTACACTCTTTGAGTTTGTTTTGGGCATGGCTTTGTGACTGAACTATGCCACTGAGACTGAGTAGTAAAACCTTTTCTGACAGGGTGTGAAGCTGAGAAAGCCACAGTGATGCTTAGCCTCGTTTCCTCCGTCTGTGAAAAGCTGAAGAAAAGGTGGAATGAAGTATTACTTGTCTTGTTTCACAAGGATTGCAAGCTACCCAAGGAAGGGGTGATCTTTAGCTGAGTGTTTGAACAGTATGTAGCACACCCGCCTCCTACTTTAGCTGATTTCTCTAAACCATGGTACAACTGATGATGATAGTTTGTATCCCTTGGTTCTAGAATAGCAACAGGGATTAGCTATGAAGGGATGAGATTCAGAAATTCCGTTTTTCTGATGACTAATAGAGCCACCTCAAATATTGTTGTAAGATCTTTATAAAACTTGAACCCAAGTTGACACTATAGCTGTCCTGCATGCTATATGTTGGAATCCATTAATTCTGACTTGTATGTGCTGGGTATCTTGCTGTGTAATCCTCCTAGACACCTGAGCAAACAGAGATAAAGCCTGAATCATCTGACTGACCAGGAATATGTCCACAGCAATTGTGTGGAAATCAGGAACACACTGGTTAGAGAATGCTAGTAGGCTACAGCTTTGCTTCCCATTCAGGATGTTTCTCTGTAGCACATGTGTATTTTATCTTTCTCATTTGTACCTTTTAGGAGGGAGGGAAAGGGGGAGAGCAATAATCTGCAGAGCCTTCCAATCCAATTTATTTTTTCCTCCTCCCATTTTAAAAGTCTTGTTTCCCCACTAGATGCAGACACAGCCTTGTGGTCTAACTACAAAATAGATTGTAGTCAATTCTGCCATCTGCTGATGATCTCTTCTGGCTGCTTGCCAGCATGCTTATGATGTGTGGCTAAATCCAAATCAGTTGAGGACATTAGTAGGATTTGGCTTGTGCTATAGGAAAAACAGAGGCAAAATGTGTCCTGGCGTTTGATAAAACAATTATCTTTTGTGCTACTAGAATTATTCTTCATATTCTAAATCAGCATTCACAGGCAAGAACTATATATGTTTCTGTTACAGCTTTATTAACTATGTTGTATTAATCTCTTAATTACTACTGATTGCAAAAAGTAGAAACTAGCCAGTATTTTGAATTTGAATGTCCTTGATTGCTGCAGAATATAGGCAGTAAGAGGGGAATTTCACTTCTAAGGGAGTTAAATTTTGCCTGTGTTGGTATTGGGACATACCACACTTGCTTCTGTTGTAGTTTGGGCACAGCTAAGATTTCAACGATGTATTATTTGTCTGCTGACGATTTGTCGAGGGGACCTTCCAGAAATAGGGGATCTCACAGTGTTTGTGGTTTCGTGGGAAAAATGAAGGAACAGAGTGGAACTGTATCCAGCTGTTGATTTTTATCTGCATTCCTGGTACTTGTCGTGCCCTGGGTATCTAGTGATTTTTTTGAGTGTCTCAACATCAAAAGCTGCCTCTTGGGCCAATCTCTTCCTAACCATCAAACCACAAAGGCAACGAAATTGAAAGCAAACCTACCATGAGCCTCAGCACATAACTTACAGAACATACTGTGAAGTTACAACACTGAAACAATCTCTGAAGATACGCCTCCTTTATTTATTTTTATATTAATTTTTCCTATAAATTAAACTGTTACTGTGGCTGCAGCAGTCAGGATGTAAATGCTCTAGACAGGCTGGTCACTGGAGGAGGGGGAAGTGACATCTGATATATTGCACATCAGGCTGCATTTTAAGTGTTTTGTATCTTCCTCAAGAAGACACAGTTAGTTGTTTAGAGCAGAAATTCTAGCTGGGCCATGTTTCTGGTATAACGTTGCTTATATGATACTTCTAATGCTATATTTTAACTCATTTTTAGTGGCTGAATATGTGTAGAATATAGAGTTAGCAAAGGAATGATTTTAAAACACACTTATGCTGGCAAGGGTATGAAAACGATTTCAAATAAGCTGGAAGTATGGTGATATTTTAATAAACTGTGCCCAAAGAACATGCTTGTTGAGGAATTTATCCATGAGATCTGCTTAGAAAGTGATACCTTTTAGTCCTGAATTTCCATGTCTTATCTGTCTTACTGCCATGTTATTCTTTAAAGTATTGCTGATATCTGCAGGTAACACCTGTCTCGGGACAGTTGTAGCTTAGAGATACTTCTCAGTGCTTTTCTTGTCTTTTTTTACACACTGCTGTTTCACAGCAGAGGCACCTGGAAACTCAACAACACACTTGTAAGATTTTCTTTCCTCTGGATTCCTCTACAAGTTGTACTGTGGCTTGGCCTTACTTTCTACTGGGCATGCCTTAGGTAAAGCTACCAAAAATAAGTGTAAAAGCAGAAAGGAGCCTATAGGAAGATCTGAGTAAGCATCAGATAATGACAAAATAATTGGATGTTTTAGCCTCCAATCCTGGAAGTACTTAAGTGTCTGCTTTATTTTATGCACCATGACTAACTGTATGAAAAGCAGTGGGACTGCGGAGACTCTAGTGCTGTGCAAGGGACAGATGTTACATAGTTTCAATCTGCAGTATGACTTTGATCTGTTACATGGCATTTACTCTGCAAAAAGGCTCTCCACCTTCTTGCATCACATTATGCTGATACCTTTGTGTTTTAACTGAAATTCAGAAAGCATCTGGTAGTTGAGGAAGTACAAAGAGGGAGAGCATTTTTCACCCACTTTCCAAATACCTTTTGTGCTTATTGCTTTTCAGTTCTGGATACTCCCCCTCTTCCTGCTCCTTGACTGGAGAAGCAGAAAGTTACCCATTTATTAACAACATTTCACATTCTCAGTCAAAAAGACCAGCTGTAAGTTGGGGTGAGGAAGGGAGGGGAGAGAGTGAGTGGGTATGAACTGAAGAGGTTCTTGGACTCT
This sequence comes from Manacus vitellinus, assembly GCF_001715985.3. Lineage (NCBI taxonomy): Eukaryota > Metazoa > Chordata > Aves > Passeriformes > Pipridae > Manacus > Manacus vitellinus. The sequence continues at coordinate 23,326,067 of NW_021940864.1, read as the reverse complement.
ACAGTAATTCAAGTTCTGGCTTGGATTACTGCCAGCCACTGAGAGTACTGCCAGTGCCATGGGAGGAGGAAAGGGATAGGTATAGGGATTTATTTAGCAGTTAATTCAAGTGGTTTGTAAGCTTCTGAATGGTGAGCAATCAGCCCAGTAGGGGAGCTCTTCCACTGTGTCTTGTGATGTGTGCTTGCTATTAAGTGTTTATAACAGAATGAAAGCATGTTGTGTTAAAACACTGGGTACTTAACAAGCAGCATGCCTCTTGGCTAACCTAACAGACATCCTGTGTTTGGTTGGAGAAGTATAAGAGGTCAGCATGGCCTTTTTTAAATAATGTTCTTTAAATTCTTGTTGACCTCCATCCTCATATGAAATAACTGAAAAGTCAAACTCAAAAATTCAGCAGTTTTTCTTAAAACTTTAAGTGGTTCACTGACAAAGACAAGAGGGCATCAGTGTCTCCTTACCATGCCTGAACGCCAACCAGTATGCATATGTTCTTACTTGAACAAGTGTCTAAATGGAATAGATGACATAGACAAAGTGATCGAGTGCACCCTCAGCAAATTTGCAGATGACACCAAACTGAGTGGTGTGGTTGACATACCTGAAGAATGGGATGCCATCCAGAGGGAGCTGAACAAGCTCAAGAAGTGGAGCCATGGGAATTTCATGTGGTTTAACAAGAGCAAGTGGAAGGTGCTGCACCTGGGTCGCAGCAGCCCCTGGTATCAATACAGGCTGAGGGATGAACAGATTGAGAGCTGCCCTGCTGAGAGGGACTTGGGGGTGCTGGTGGATGAGAGGATGGACATGAGCCGGCAATGTGCACTGGCAGCCCAGAAAGCCAGTTGTGTCCTGTATTACATCCAAAGCAGTGTGGGCAACAGGTCAAGGGAGGTGATTCTCGCCCTCTACTCTGCTCTTGTGAGACCCCATGTGGAGTGCTGCATCCAGCTCTGGGGTCCTCAGCACAGGAAGGATATCAGCCTGTTGGAGCGAGTCCAGAGGATGGCCAACAAGTTGATTGGAGGAATGAGGCACCTCTGTGATGAGGAAAGGCTGAGAGGATTGTGATTGTTCAGCCTGGAAAAGAGAAGGCTTAGGAGTCACCAAATTACAACCTTCTAGTACCTGAAGAGAGCCTACAAGAAAGATAGAGTCTGTTTACAAGGGTGTGTACTGACAGAATAAGGGGTAATGAATTTAAACTGAAAGACTGTAGATTAAATTAGATAGTAGGAAAAAATTCTTCACTGTGAGGGCAGTGAAGCACTGGAACAGGTTGCTGAGAGAAGTAGTGGATGCCTCATCCCTGAAAGTATTCAAGGCCAGGTTGGATGGGACTCCAAGCAATCTAGTCTAGTGGAAGCTGTTCCTGTCCATGGTAGGGGACTTGGAACTAGATAATCTTTAAGGTCCCTTCCAACCCAAACCATTCTATGATTGTATGATTTTTTTAAAGTGATCCTTAAATAACTGGGATTTCTACCTTTTATTTCTGTTTTCAAGTTCAAACTTTTAAGTTTGCCCTATTCTCTTCTGTGTTTGTACTCATCATTTGTGTCACGAATATTAAGCTTATGATTTGTCTTATCAAAGCCAAGCTTAGAAATGCATGATCTGGGATGGCAAGAGGATGTATTAACTGAGGGTAATAAATCTTAGCCGAAGGTGCTTTATCTAAAATTTTAGTTGTATGGTTGTGTTAAATGAATGTAAATAAAATACTTGTAAAGTAGTCTGACATAAAACATGACAGATGTCTATGGCTGTCAGGATGGGTGGTGGCAAGATGTCTTTGGGATACAGGACACTTGCAATGTGCTCTATGAAGTATTTTTGTGTCAGAGTGAGTGCATGAGGTGCTATGTAATCGTATATCCCCAAAGGTGGTTGATATATAAGTCTGGAAAGACAGAGTAACAGGAAGACTTCTCTAACTAGGAACTTAAAAAGTACAGCACTAGATGTGATTAAAGAGGTGAAAAATAGCATTTTTGCTGATTTATTTGTTTTGTCCAGCTACATCTTGTGAACTCCTTCCTGCTACAAGCAAACTGTACAAAGGAAAAAACAGTGGTCGACCCATCATGAATCTCCTGTGCTCAGATGGGGAGTTTGAAAATATTTTTCTAGGCTTTCCTTCAGTTGGCTGTAGGCACAAAGCAATTCTTTAGCTCTAAGACTGGTGTTTAACGACTGTGGAGAGGAAAGGGGCAGAGTTCCTGGGAAAAAGGAAAGATCTGTTTCTGCAGAGGAGTTGACCCAGTGCAAGCTGGTCTTACAGCTGTGCAGCTGCCAGGACTTGTGTGTGTTGTGAGGGAGGAAAGAGAGGCTGGTGTCTCCTGACTCAAGATGGCAGATTTCCCTTCTGCTGTGGGAACTGGCTGGCAAGTCCTGAAAAAGTGCAAGTTCCTGCCCACAGGGGCACCCTCTGTTCTGAGACCAGAATCTCTGTTACCTGGTGCATGTAAGAATTAATCGCATTTGTCCCAAATCTTTGGAAAGCACTACTCCTGCTTCAGTGAATATTGTGTGAAATCTGCTTTGGTTTATATCGGATATATAAGGGAATGGCTTTCTCTTGCAGTCCTTTATTTTGTTCCCCATGTAGCAAATGTTGTGTTTCTACTAAATGCTAACTGCTGATAATAGACAGGTACCAAGCCTTCCACTGGTGTCTGTGCAATGTGAAGGTGTGTTCAAGGTTGCCCTACCAAAGCAACAACCATATAGTGAAATACTTACCTCCTTCCAGCTGTGTTTTTTTTTTTTAAAATATCTATTTTTGCCTTCAGAATGTTTCCATCCTATTGAATTGAATGTTTTATAGAATTTTAAAAGAGGAAAAAAAAAGTCTGTTTCAATACAGCTTTCCAAACAGTAGGTACCAAGCCCACTCCACCTTCTTTTATCTGTAGTATTCAAATACCTTCTGCAAGTCATTGGTACCACTCATGTCTTTGCACTCTTTAACCTCTGGAGAGGTTATTATTAAAAGTCTTTTCAGTAAACACAGCAGCAGCTGTGAAAGTATGTTTTCCTTACAGGTAAATGAATATTTACCTGCAAGAACGTCACTCTAGCATTTTGGAGCCAGAAGAGTCCTGAGTGTTAATAGCAAGACTTGTGAAATATGCAGCCAATCTCTGAAATAATTCCAGATCAAGGCTGAACATATTGAATACAACCATGTTTGTGCTGGAGCTGGATCAAAGCTCTCTTTTCTTCTGTTTTAAATAGCTGAAGAATAAACAGGTTAGTGACCAGAGATTAACATTCATTTCAGTAATTTCAGGTCTGCTTGATTAGGAGTGGGCTTCTTTCCAGGCTTCACCTGTTTCATGTTAGGCTACCAAACTCCATGCTGTGCAGGTTCTGCAACTTAGTTTTCAGAAGCAAGAGACAGTGTTCAGCAAATACAATTCTGTAGATTCACTGGCAGGAAAATATGCTTTAAAACAAGCCAATATACTTAAAAATTTAAAGCTTATCTTTTGCTGTACTGAAGAACTGGCTCCTTCTTTTTATTTCTTGGTTCTTTGCTGATCCAAGATATTTTACTACTTAGTGATTTACTTTCTTTAACAACCTTTACTAGGAAACTTTCCTGACAGTGTTTTTTAGAAATAGAAATAAATGAGAAATTACTTTCAACTCATTTACTATTTACATACTGAGGAACTTGAATAGGTGGTAATAAAAGCCTTGCATGGTCTGTATTGACTGGCATGTTATGCTGTGTGGCTTTTCCTGTATTATTCCTCCTGCTACAGAACAAATGGTAATGGCATACACTGGGGTCCAGAAGACAGTGCAAAATGTTTTCTTGTGTGAGTGGAGGCTTCCACATAGGACCCTGCTAGCAGAAGGTATTCCTGTGTTTTTTATCTATCTTATCTGAGGTATTTGTTCAGAGCAGTTGTGCAGTGCAGCCTCCCACTGCTGAGGCTCAGGATGAGCCTTTTGGTAGAACGGATGCTTTGAAAGATTTGTAGTGCCTATAACTCACCTATCACACACACACACACACACACACAGAGAACATTCTGGGCTGGTGTGGATAATGCCAAACAGAGTCAGGATCAAAACTGGGACTAGGAGCTGGGGTAGTGTATGAAACCTGCAGTGGTCCTCGAGGTAAAGCTTTGTGCATCGAGTTTCGTTTGCCTGTTAGTAAGGAATGGAAATAGGACATGTGGTAGTTCAAACTGCACACAGTGCCTCCTTTGTAAAGTTCCTTCTATGTTAAATATTGGATATTGGATTTATCTGGACTTTTTATTACCTAAATCTTTCTGGCATTGGCTGCCCTTTCAGAGTGATTGCTCTCCTAATCAAATCCCAGGACCACTATAGTATCAATTCACGTATCTGGTGGGGGGTTTTTTCTTTTCTTTTTTTTTTTTCCCCCTGTTTTTTCCCCCCTTCAGCTTTTCATTTCTTAGAGAAAAAAAAAACACTGTGTCAAGCAACAAATTAAAGCAAACCACAGTTGGGTTTGACCCTTGAAGCAAACCTGGCATGCCTTCTACCTTTGAGAAACCCTCATGTTCTGCAGAAGTCTAGGTTATAGATTTATTTTTTTATCAGTAAGATCTAGTGTGGTATTGGAACCTCTTGGTGCTAAATATAGATCTCAATGATCAGTTGGTTATTGATTATATAGAAAAAGATTTAGCTTCTCCTGTGTTAGGAACATTGGTATTGACTACTGAGCAGAACTATTGTTCTGATGTGATGATTTTATTTAAAAAAAAAACCAAACCAGCACAAAACCAGTCTTTATCCTTAAGTCATCCTCTGTTACTAGATACAGCACTATGGCACATCAGGAGAACTAGTTACTATTCCAAAGACTTGCCTGTTGGCATTTAAAAAGTAAACCACTCTGCAACAGTTACTGTATGGCTAGATTTCCTTTTTCTAAAGTTAATGAGATAGTTTGGCTTTCATTATTAGATATAGGAAAAAGTCATAATTGAAGTGATAAAGTGATGGTTTTTAATGGATTTTCTTTTACTACTGTGGTTCTATATAGGTTCTGAGAAAAAAGAAGAGGAATACTATAAGTCAGCTGTAAGTACCAGGTTGTAATTTGGTGCTAAATGCCAGTGATGGATCTTTTTCCTTACACATACTCTATACTTGAAAAAAATCCTGAAGATAAGCTTAACTTCCTGAAGGGAAGTGTAGGGATCTGAGAGCTGATTTATAGGGCAGCCATAAAATACATGAGTTTGTTGGGTTTAAGTATACTCACAGTTTTTCAGAGATATCTGTGAGGTGGTGGCAATGCCTTATATGGAAAAGATCTAGCTAATTAAGAATGTGACTCATGGCAATCCACAAGATATTCATATTTGTTTAGGAGAGTTGCTGTTTGTAACGTCTCAAAGAAGAGATCACAAGAAAGTAAAAAAAAATATGTCAAAGGTCGGGTTTTGTCTGAGTTGTACCTGTAAGTTTTAGGCATATTTTTTAACATCGGAGAGCACACTGAAGGCATCATGTTGTTTATAGACAATACAAATACTCAGTTGTATGGAACTATCTGTTTGATAATTAGGTACAGTTTTGTTCTTGTCAGTACCTACTGTTCTCAAAATAATGGCTGAGATGTGAGAAACAAGATAATAAAAAGTTGATTTAAAGTCAGTTATTTGAAACTACACTCTATTTTCTTCCATAAAGTTCAAGAGTTCAGAGCATTTTTGAGAAAAGTGTGATACAAGCAGGAGATGTTGTGAAGAAATGCGTTAAGAAATATTAAACCTTAAAAAAGTTGCTAAACTGGTGGTTTCAGAGTCTCTTTTGCAGTTTTCTGATGGTAGCTGGAAACATTTATCAAGATTTGATTTCTGTCATTCCTGCTTTAGTGGCTCAAAGTCCTTGAACTACTTACTGTTTGTGTTTTCTTTTCCTAAACAGGACATCCATAAATGACCATTTATTGCACGTTCCCTGGCTTGTGCTTTTCCAGGTTGCTTTGACTTCTGTTTCCAAGCTCTGAATCCCTGTTTTGTGTGTACCAGGCGAGTTTTATTTTGCCCTTTTGAGTCTTAACCTTTCATTCAGTATTAATGTGGGCAGCTTGACTGGGCCTCCAAACTGATTTTTGGAAGTAAAGTTCCATTGGAAATACATTGAGCTGATTAGAATGTGTCTGAACTCCCCTGCTTGGGATAGCAAACCTGAGAGAGTCAAAATAATTCTTGGCAGAAGAAGCCTGTAGATGTGCTCTGAGTGCATGATAGGAAAATTGCTTAAACCTCAGTAACACATTCTACTGAATTGCTGTTATAATGGCTTTGGTAGATTTAACCTTGAAATTTTGTGTCTGAGAATGTAAGGCTAATTTGTAGGATTGAGAGAGACTTCAATGACCCCTATCTTAACTCAGCTGTCAAAAAGACAAATTAACCCCTTTCCAAAATCTTTCTTATCATTCATCACTTCTGATATGGTCTGAGAGCTCAGCTACTCACTTTCAGTTGCCCACAAAAACGCTGCTTATGTATGATAAGGCGGCATTTGTTAAATCATTTTGGGAAATGAAAGCTTAGAGAGGTAAGCTAATTTTGGTAATCTCTTGGTTAGTTTTCTTCCCTTATTCCCAAAATTACAAGTCACCTACAATACATGGTTTACTGAAAAAGTTACAGTAGTTTTTAGCATGAATGAAATATATGTCAAATTAAGTTAAATTTACTCTTTGGATATTGCAAGCCTATACCTATTCCTTCAGAACCCAAGTCTAGTAATAGATTAGGAGTAGAAATAACTTGTAAAGTTCCATAGCTAGTTGAATGTCCAGCATTGGTCACTGCAGGCTCTCGTAGGTTAGTTATTTGTGTCTGAAGTGGGGAAAAATAATTCCATTGTATGTAACTTTTCCTACTTCCTCTGTTTCTCCTGTATTGGGAAAGAGCTGCATTCAAGAACGGTTCTTATTTTGGGGCTGAGTACTGCTTAGATTTCTCATGGAGCAGAAGTGGGTGGAGGTGGTTTGTTTTGTTGCTTTGGTATTTTTGTGGTTTTCAATTGTTGACATTTTTTAGTAGTGCAAAAATTTACATTGTCAGATTAATTTCTAACAGAGTATTAGATTTTAATTCAGATCTCCCTGTTACTATGCACCGCTTCTTAGTCTTCGTACATTTTAATAGTGTATGTGAAGGTATATTTCTGTTTCCTTGCTTCTCTGGTAAGGAGGCAAGCTGGGAGTTTTTTTGTTCTTTACTGTAGTCTTTGACTGATTCTGAGCTAACAAACAGGGAAGCTGGAAGAAGCAAAGTTGATGTGGAGAGTTTTATCACATCAAAACCAGTGTAAGAAGAAAACAAAGTCTTGGAAACTTGCATCTGAGTATATTTGCTTCTAAGCTGAGCAGTAAGAGTATGGTTTGAGCAAATTACTTGCTATGATCATGCACTGCTCTTTTGATGCATTGGAACAGAAGCTCGGAAAGACAGTTTGGAAGAAAAGTGAGGTTTACAAAGCTTAAAAAGAAAGGTGTCAGGAAAAATGATTCTAAGAGCAGTTCAAAGAAAAAAGCAAAACTCAAAGAATGAAATATTACTGAATTATAATGCTGTAATTTTTAGCTTTTTCCACAGACTACATTTCAGTCTCCATGTATAAATGTTAGTGCAGCAGTCTTAATATTATTTATGCAGACAGCTTTTCAGTCACCCAAGTTGATTTCATTATCATGGGATAACATTCTCGGTTCATTCCACTCACTCCCAAATATTCCTTTTTAAAGTTCCACTTAGCCTTACAGGTAAACTTCAGTGTTTCATATCTGTTGCATGCTTCAGACTGTACTGATTTCTTTGTATCTGCTTGCAGAGATGGCTGCTTAGGAGCTGCTGTAGGTAAATCCAGAGCATTTGATGTTTCGGGCTTCTGACCTCAGCCTTCCTCTGATGTACTTACTGGGATATGGATACGCAGTTTTGAAATCAATAAGAATTCTATGTGTTGTTTAAAAAACCAGAAAGTGAGAATTCCTGCTCTTAAGTTTGAGAACATTTCAGAAAAAACCCTGAGCTGCTCTATTTTAGGGGTTGTGGTTTGTTCTGAGAGATTATTGGCGCAGTAAAGATGCAAACCCACTGTGTTAAAAGATTGACAGGAGAAAATGGACAATCTACAGAACTTGTATGGGACAGAACTTCTTCCCTAGGTGTGTTATTGAAGGTCACAGGTTGTTGTTCAAGCACAGTGTCCTATCTTGTAACATGAATGAGAGAATAAATAACATCAAGAGCTGCTGAACTGGTGACTTATTTCCTTCTCCATAGTTCCAAGTAGTTGCTTTTGGGTTTGTTTTTATTTTTCATTGTTTCCCTTCTTTAATATTTGAATACATGAGCTTGTTCTGTTTACTAACTCTTGAATCTGGAAAATATCTGATGTCATGGAGGCCCCAACTTGTTGCTGACAAAAGTTTAAGAATAAAGGAGAAATATTCTGGGCTGTTATTGATGGAGACTTATCTCAGGAAATTGTTACTGGAAGAAATTTTAAAGTAGACAAAATCTTTCCACGGCTTGATGTCATGATGACAAGTACAAAAGTCACCAAGCCTTCAAGAATAAAAAGACTGACATAATGAATACCAACATCCATAATATGGCACTTTAATTTAAAAAAATATCATTAAAATGTTGGTGCTTCTCAGTGTGAGGAGGAGGGGTTAGATTTTCTGGATGTTTAGATTTTCTGGATGTTTGGTACATTGTCTCTAAAATAGCTCTTACCACGTTCTGGTAGTGTCATGTTGACCCCACACAAACTCCAACAAATGCCATTCTCCCCTGCAGCCACCCTGCTGCTCTCCCAGAGCTTGCTGAGATTTTGGGAAGGATAAGTAGCCATTGCTGGTTCCTTTTCTGGCAAATGACAGGGCTGAAGGGAATCATCTTCAGACAGTCTTCTCTGTCCTTTTTTCCCTGACCTGCTCTGCTGGGCAGAAAAGAATACTCTCTCCTTCTGCAAAAAGGGAAAAATGCACTTCCCAAAACCTTGATAAACAGTGGAGTTCTACTGGATCAAGTGTCTCTATCGACTTAATGTTTTTAATGTACTGTATTTTGGAGTGTTTCTTTGAGGGAAGAGTTAATGTATTTGAATAAATAAAACAGCTTTAAAAATCATAGGACAACTTTGCCAAAGAAGTGTAACAGCAGCTGGAAACACTGATGTGCTTTGCAGTTACATCAGAGACTGTTCCTGGTCAGTGGCTTGCTCTGGTTCCATAATTAGGAGGCTATTAACTGATCGGATAGTACCTTTTAAGGATTATCTGTCTCTGATGTATCTTTCATTAAAAAACCCAAACCAAAACAATCTCCAAACAAAAAAACCTCCACACCCACAAGTAATACCTTTTCTGTTTCCCAAAGAAACAACTGTGTTCTATAACTGAACCATTTTAATTTGACTGCTACTGTAAAAAATACTTTTTCTGCTTTTTTTTCTCTCCACTTCCCTAGCTGATAAGCAATGTAATGAATGTAGCCAAGACAGTTTGACCGGGTTTCCCTGAGCAGTGAGATGATTTGTTACTAAGTAGGTGGGCTAGAGAGTCAGAAAGCTACTACAGGAATGGGCAAGGACCTGAAGAATACCAAAGCAAATCTATGCTTATTAACCTCAGGTGAGAGAAAGAGAAGTCAGTTTCTGAAGGTTCCCTTTTAGGCTCTAGGTTTGGTTTTGCCTCTTACTCGCTGGAGATGATGGTTAACCAAACCTTAAAAGGATAGAAGTCATAAGATCTAGTAGAGAAACGGTGTTTGTATGAGTGTGGACACTTTGTTCTGTCTTGCCTGGGAACTAGTGGAAGTCTCTGCATGCTCTCCTCTATTGGGCCATCTCCTGTATTGCCCCATGGCTTCTTTAGTGCCTGAATAAACCTGGTGCTTTAGAGTGTCTCAAGACAATTGGGCATCAGTAGTCTGTTCAGTGATTCCAGCCCACAGAGATAATTTAAAGGAACAAGAGAAATCAAAATGACCACATTTCCCTTGGCATATAAATTCTGAACCTGAATTTCTCATCAACTCATAAGCATTGATGTGCGTACATGTAGGGTACTCTGTGTGTGTCTTTCTGTATATGTGGGTTTACAAAATTATCAAATGGATAAGAACAAGAATAATATATGTATTTGTAGTCTGAGCAGAATTATACACAAATGGAAGATCTGGGGATTTTTTTCCCCATTTGTTTGTCATTAATGGGTGTTTTCAAGAAAATACTGTGTTCTAGTGAAAACCTAAGAGTTGTTTTTTCATGTGCATTCACATAATCCACTCAAGCTATTCCCTATTCACCTCATCCAACTCTGTTCCCTCCTTCCATTTAGGAAATTCAGTGTTCTCTGAAGCCCAGATAGGGGATATCAATCATGTTCAATATTAGGTTACTTGCAGAAGAGAGTCATTACCTTTAATGTGTAATAACTGTGCCATGAAGATAATACAATAAAATCTTAGAAATGTAATTTAGAAGGGCTTCCTGCTCAAGCTAAAAAAAAATAAAAATGTTATAATCTCATCCTTAGGGTCACAGAAAATCTTGTTTATTTTATTCCTTCTACTTTGTTTGTGCCTTTTGGGGCTTCTTGCAGAGTAATGCATCATCTGCCTGGGATGGTTCTCAGTGTGGGTCTGCTGCATTCAGCTATTTCTATAGAAACACCCAAGGTGTTTTAGTGTAGCTGCTGTGCTAAGGGCTGTGCAGCACAGAGAGCAACTGTTGTGTTGGATTGTGATCATAATGATCCTGCTAAAAATCTCACAATTTCATGGATTACAGGGAATGGGACTACACTGTACTTTTGACATAGGTATGAATGGTACCCAAACAGAGATACTGGAAACTTGGAAAAATAAGCAAGTTTTTTGTGGTCAAATGTGCCCCCCGGGAAACAAATGGCTGCTTTTTTGGAGTGACTTCAGCGGGAGCAAGGGTCAGGATGTGGAGCTGCTGTTACTGCTTTTGTACCTTTTACTTTGGCTTTGTTCTCCAGTACTGACACATTAATGTGCCTGGCTGTCCCTCTGAAAAGGAGCAAAATAGCGTCAGCTTTAGAAAATAGAAGAGTAACGAGGAGATAAATAGCAAGAGAACTTCTCTATCTTGGGAAGAGCAATGTAACCTAGTTATTAAGTTATTAAACAACCAGTCTTTTGTGAGAGATTCCCAGCTCTGACTGGATTTCTTAAAACCCATTCAATGCAGTGGTTCAAAGTTTTTTTATTATTAATTTTTTTTAACCCAGCAGTGGCAATGGCAGATCCAAACTCTGATTTTGGACTTTGTGTTTTTCCACTTCTAGAGATGATGTGGCTGGTAGATGTCCTTAACTGAGGGGGTCATTACTTTTTTTTTCCCCTCAGCATCTTGAATTAAAATTCTGACTCAGCTGCCAGAATTCTTCTCCCTTCATTTACTTTATTGGAAAATATTTACCTTGTCAAATTTTTTCAAAATGTTCATTTTAGTTTTATTTCACATTTTTTCTCTCTTTTGGGTACCTTCCCACGAGGCTATATGTTGTTCTACTTACTATAATCCAAATTTCAGCAACTAACAGTTTCTGCTAATTTGATAAATTCAGTTTTCCATGTTGGAGTTTTCAATAGGGAGAGTGCTTCCATGAACTATTCTCTCTAGAATAAAGATGATGGTCTACAGTTAGCACATGTGTCTTTGCTGTCACATATTTTGTTGTTAAACTCTTAAGGGGGTTCTTATTATTTTCTGTTGGAATATGCTTCCTCCTGCTGTTGTCTCTAGTTGTACATATCTTGGAGAGCAAAGCAGCCTTATTAGGTAAAGATGACCTTCTCTGGATTTACTCCTTTGTTCCCTTTAGGTGCATGCCTATAGGTAAGCAAGCAACCATGCAAAGTAATAAAATCAGTCAACTGAACTCAAGTCCCTTTGGATCTGAAATTATAACTAAGCAGCTGATGGAGTTTACAGTACTGGTTCTCTGTATCACTAGCAGAGGTATTGATCAATATTTGGGAAGGAAATCTAAACAAGAACCAGAGTATTACAGGAAAAACTTCACTGAGGATTTTACTCCAAAAGAGTACAGATAAACAAGCTTCTTACCCACTCCTACATGAAAGTTTTAGTCAGGTTGTGCGGTACCAAGGGGCCTCAAGTTGGTCCCAATGGGAAGAAGTGGACTATTAGTAAAGCTTCTAACAGTGTTTTGCCACTTCAACTCACTTAATATTTAACTCTGAAATGTGATGTTTCAGTAGGCAACATTAGGATTTATGCTTCTTTAACAGTCCTACGTCAGTACAGTTGTACAAGTTTGTAGTTTCATTGGATAATTCTTTATATAAATAGTTTGAAGGAAAACTGAATGAACTCCAGTTTTCTCTCTGTGGGAGATGTCTCTTTTCCCCAAAGTTCTGAAAAAATAGCTATCAATGAAAAATAGAGGCAGCTGAATATACAGAAAACTGTATCTTCTTTCTTAATTGTATTTCTTCCCACATGTACAGCCAAACCTCAAAATGAACCTGCCTTAACTATTCTCATACACTATTGCGTTGATGTTGTGTTGTCTCTGGACACTGAAATAATCCAGTAAATGTGCTCTCTGCTTAAGTGAAACTTTAATTTGAAAATCATATCCATAGCACTTCTCAGAAATCCTATCTGAAATTACCAAGCATGATTGCTCATGCTGGAAGTGCTTTAAAGAATCAGTCCAGTCAGATACCAGAAGCTATTTCAAGTGGCTTTTCTAGCCAATCTTTGTTACACAGCATGGCTCAGAATTAAAGTCCCTGTACATCAAATACAGTCAACACACTGATTATTCTGTAGAGTAGGAATCTTGAAAAAGCACTATGGAATAAATTCTAAAAGAAAATCATGGTTGATATACCCTAGAAAAATGTGAAGTAGATTTGTCAAATTATGTCTGTTGTGAATTAGTGTCTTGGCTTGAATTAATAAGAGAAAATTATCTGGAGGCGATTTTCTGGATGAAACTTGTTGAGGCAATGTCATTTAATCTATTAAATATCTTTTTCCTAATACTGCACCTGTTGCTAGTCAGTACTAGTTGGATGTTTCTTATTTTTCTACCCTTAAAACTTTCTCCGAGACTCCAAGAATCAAACTTTGTTTCTCCCTGTAATAAGATAAATGTTGCATAAATAAAATAAATGCTGCCTATGTATATGCTTGTGGTAGGCCATAAGATTTTGCTTAACTGGAAACTGCATCTGAGTAAGAACACTAGTCTTTGGAAAGATGTTGGCATGTGATGAGTCCTGACCCAGTACTGGCGGAATGCATGTGTGGATGGACAAATCAAGATAACTGTATTTTGCTGTAAATTAAACAGGGTTATGACTAAACCTGCATTTCCTTAAAAGTTCTAAAGAATTTTGTCTCAAATGCTTGGTTATATTTGTCGTTTTTACTTTTCATGAGACCAAGGCACCGTAGCCTTAGTTATAAATCATTTCAGTTTGTCCTGGGCTTTGTTGGTGTGCCAGTTGGAGAAGAAGATGCTGTTCAGTGTATCCTGCAGCTGTTTGGACTAGAATTGATTTGAAAGATAAAAATCTTAAAATTTGTCAACCAGCTGAAGTAGCTCATCTTTTTCAGGTTAAGTCTCTGCTGAGCTGGTTGGAGATCCTGGTGATTGGGTGGCTGGTACTCAGGTCCCCCGCATTCCTGTTTGCTTCTATGTGAAGCAAAAAGCCTTCAGTGAAGCTTCAAGGTGGTGTGAAAAAGTATAACCTAAGAGTAAATCATGCAGTCAACTATGCAACTTTCTGTATCCTGATTTCTGGCTCATAGTATCTTTTTGTGGAAGTATTCTATAAGCTGTGAGTTCACCAAGAGGATTGAACATAATCACAGATAGCAAATGAATATTAGCACTGCAATTTAGGAGTAATATCTCTCACTTCAGTACTACTCTTTTTGAGAGTTCTGTAGTGAGAAAAACTGTTGGAATAACCATGAATTGTAGTGGAAACTGGGGATCTTTGCTCTACTGACACCCATTTTAGCTCTGACTATAATTACAGCTAGGAAAGAAGGTAGAGGTAATCAGTTTAGATCTTAAACCATTCATAAACAGAATGAGATTAACTGTGCTTTGTTAAAGAATGCCAGTCTAGAGATTTGCCGCTTTATGTGTTGTTGGAGAATTTCCCCACTTTAATTTGATTATTAGTTTTTTGTGTTTTCCGTTTTTAAAATTGAAAAACTTGTTACAAAAATTATTTTTATGGCAAATAACTTTGCTTAAAGGGATATGTCTCTTGTCTTCTTCAAGTTGCTGCCTTTCACTATAAGACTGCATAGTAGTGGATAGTGTCCCTTTTCTTAAGTTTATTTTTTGTGGGATTTTCCTTGCTGTGTATAAACCCACAGAACAAAACCAAGACTCGTTTAAAACTAGATAGCCCTTGTCTTTGTGTACGTGTGTCTGTGAGGTTTTGTGGTTTTCTCTGAAATGGAAACTGGACTTAGAAGTATATGCTCTACTTCTGTAACTTGGCAGCAAGGTGTCATGCAGGAGACCCTGTGAAACTGGGAAATAATTTTTTTCTCTGAAGGGAGAGGAGATCTAGGGCTCCAACTCTTGTGTTCTTCGAATAGCAGTCTGCTTTTGTTTTGCTTTGAGAAAATGATTCCGTGGTCTATTTACTGTGACCAGAATCTCAAGCAAGGACAGATGGAGAACTGGTAAAACCATCCATGTGGGGCTCCCAAATACAGTTTATTTGGGTTTGTGATTAAAAAAGAAAGACATTAAAATCCTGAAATTACACTTAAAAGGATAGCTTTTACTTTAAACTCTTAATGGAAATGCAATGACTTGAGGAAAGCTAATTTATTTCCATAGTTTAACCTTGTCTCTGTACCTTATAGTTTCTTTTAATTTTGGATTTTGTTGTGATAGTTTTGCACAATGCTAGTTTAAAATCTGCACTGGGGATAATGGAAATAGAGGCATCAGGAGTGTCAGGAGATGTGGGCAAAACATAACTCAACATTTCTTTGGCTACCTTAGCTTGAACTGGTTGCCTGATTTTTATGTTGTTAGGTATCTGTGACTAGACTTCTGTCAAATACATGTACACACACGAAGTAGTTCTGCTAAGCTGAGTTTATTATTTTTATGCAAGTCTATGTAATGTATTAGTTCATTGCCTTAAGATCACAGGAGATGTTAAACATATGGTGCATGCTTAGTAGACAGGGTAGTGTTAACAAATTCTTCTTTTGTGTTTGCTAGGTTTAAATTGACACTGATTCCTGAGCTGTGGCTCACAGCATATTTGTTAGTGGTTAGAGGGGAGCAGTAGTGTTCTGTGGCACTGACTGTCTCCATCTGCCATTCACATTAAGAGAAAACCACACACATGATGCCCTTGCCTAGTGTCATTCTGTGGTTCCTATAATTTCTGGACTGTCACATAATTATGGCTTGGAGAGATGTAGACTTTGTGGTAGGGACTGTGCCTTCTAGTTCCTTCTGGTAAACCATGCACTGAAAGTGGTTTGGAAGCCTTGAATTGTTGCATTTTATGTTTCTTCAAAAAAAAGTTATAAAAAAAAAAATCCTGTGAGTTTCATCACAAGATTTATTTGAGCCGTTAACTGCTGTGATGAAGGTGATCCCTGAAGTCTTCAGCACAAGCTTGGTAACAGATGACTTTGTCAGAGTGGTATATTGAATCTGTTACAAGCAAATGATATACGACTTGGTCAGATCATGTTTGTCTTGGATTTCTGTTCTCTTGTACTGGAAATTCTGCTGCACAACCCTTCACCTGATTATTAAATAAGGACAGATACTCCAGAAGTATGTGCCACACATCCACTACTGTTCAACAAACATTAAAGACTTAACCTTTTCTAATTTGAATCTAAATTTTCATTTAAGTGTATTGACAAAGGAGTTCTTAAATGGGAGACAGAAAAAGACTTGCCACGTAGATGCTGCTTTTCATAAACCCTGTGGTCCCTTTGAGCTGATTGATCTATTTCTTCCAAAGAACAGGACGTGGACTGGTCCTATGCTCCTTGCTCTCTGTTTCTCAGTGGTGACTATCTTGTATTGGGCTTGGAGTGGCACTGCTTTGGCCCTTAGTTGTGTATAAAATATGACAAAACAAGAAAGAAATACTAATTTTGTATTCATCTTGGAAAAGTATTGTTTTCTTTGTCTGGCTAGTCCAGGGGAAAACAACAGGATAGTTTTTGTGAGCCAGGCAAATTGGGTTTTTTCTTTGAATTTGCAACAGAAATACTTATAACTTGAACAAAACCAATTAAAGTGTCTGACCCGCTTATGGATCCATCATGTTTTTTTAGTACATGATGAAGTAAAGCTTGGAGAAAACAGATGGAAAGTATCATGAGAACTGGAATGAATTAGCTTTTGGTAGAAACCAAAATATGATTTGATCTAGTAGCCTTTCTTTTCTATTATTTTAACTCTCACTGTTGCATTCAGGGAACAAAATGGGTCTTCCTGTGGGTTATTCATCACCTGTAATTTTCCATAACTGTTTCTCAAAGTCTCCTGGAGTAACTGTATTTGTTTCACATATCAAAGGAAGTGAGAACAAATCCTGTTATGGTGTTCTTTTCCATCAAGTTAGCTGAGTTTTTTTCATTTTAGAATAAACTTACGGAGGGGGATGGGCAAAAAGTTAAAGTAATATCCCATCAGCAATTGTTTGCATCTTAAATATTCAAAATAAAATTACATCTTGCAAAGACGAAGTAAGAGGTACCTTAGAGAAGATGAGCTATGAAAGACATCCCACAAGTATTATGTGTGTGTAAATATACTTCGTGTGAGTGTTAGCATCAGTGGGCTCAGGCAAAGAATCCTGTCTGTGTAATAGTGTGTAGGCCCTCACTCTGGTCCTTAACCCATCCATTATAGAAGGAATTCTATTGTTTCTGTAGCCAATGGAGGGCAAACTGGTCATGCACAACCCTTCTGGCTCTGGACTACCTGGAGACTGCTGATTTCCTTCCCCCCTTCCCTATACAGTCAGAAATATGAAGCGGTGTTTTTCTTTTTTTTTTTTTTTTTTTTTTGTTTTTGTGGGACAGTGCCACTGTCAGAGCAAACTTGCTATGGGAAGTGTTTGCACAACCTCCATGGGCAAAATGTTTTCCTGGAGTCTGAGGTGCAACATCATCTGAGAAAATAAGAAGAGATCCCAGAAAATAAAATGTGTTGTCAGGGTATTTGGATAAGTGGGTTCGCTCACTTTGCCTGAGCGAGGCAGGGTGCCCATCACAGGACTTAGGAGAAAGGTTGCCCTTTTAGAGCCCTTTCGTATGAGGAGATAAAACTGTGGGCAAGTGAGCAACTGAATGTGTTGCTTGGTGGTTTGAAGTATTCTCCATAAGAGTATGCTGGTAGGAAACAGCCTATGCCTTACACACACATCCAGACTGGTGGGTGGGGACACAGAAGATAGAAGCAAAACACTGTACTTCATAGGCATGCATAAAAAAAAAAAAAGAAAATATTCTGGTTATTCAAACTCTGCAGAGATATTCTCATTCCATCTGATTAGCAGTGGCACAAAGGCATTCTCTACACTAGCGGGCCAGATTTTGGCATCTGAAACTCTGTAGTTTTGGCAATGGCGTTCGCTGTGGAACCTGCTGCTCTGTAACTTGGGTTGCAAGCTCTGCTTTCCTGCATTGTCCTCCAAGTGTATGTCTTGTGTGGAAAAGTGTTGGATAGGCTTTTTTGCTGGGTGCCTTACAGATGCTAATTGCAGAATCTCTCAGCAGGAAGTTGTGAAAGAAGAGGTTTTCTGCTGTGTTGCATCAGCAGACAAGTAAGGTTAGAATTTCACCATTGACTGAACTCTTTGGTCATTGGTAGCAATGTGAATTTCATCACTATCTTGGATTTGCTGTGTCCTCTTGGAAGTCCCATTCTTGAGACGATTTGGCTCTGGTCACTCTTGTACTGTTGTGGTTTTGAGAGAAGTCAAAGGGCTGGAACATGTAAAGCAGATATAGAGGCATAATTTTAAAGGAACTATTGCTGCATACTGAGATGTATGCAGAATGGTGGTGGTGGGGATGAAATCACAGTTTAACTCTGGGAGTCTTGTTGGCTTTTCCCAATGATTTGACAGCTGCCTGTTGTCCAAAAACTGGGGCAAGACCGTTTGCCTCTGGAAGTCAAGGCATGTCCACAGGTGGCTGGGCTGCATTCTACATGTGGTAGAGAACAGACTCTGTGAACTCTCTCTGGGTGCTGCTTGCAAAATACCTATTTACCTCAAAGTTGATGGTAATTCACCTCTGTTTCTAAAAGTGAAAGTCTTTTGCCACTCTAGGTTTATGAGAAGAAACCTCAGAGACTGGCTTTCAGTTAAATCAAAATACCCCCCTATTTTACAGCTAATCTTTCTGTTTCAGTGTCATGTTTTTGGACCCATTTTTTCTCCCACTTGACAGACAATCAGTAGCTGCCAGATGCTAATAAAATTGTAAGGGATGGAGATGCCGAAATTGCATCCCTTTGGTACAACTAGTGTATTCCAGGGGCAGCCATAAATGCAATCTATGAGAAGCAGGGAGCCATTTCACTCTAGCACAGATGGTTTAGTGTAGCTGGAAGAGAGGGGGGGGAGAGGATAAACCCCACCTGAGGGCTGACAGGGGAACTGTGGGCATTGCAGCCCTGCATTTGAGATACAGGATAGACAACATCAGAGAGATGTGACCTGCCACAAATAATGCACCAAGGTGGGGTTTACAACTCTGTATTTTTCTGCCTGGGTGTATGATGCTCAATGTAAACAGAAGCTTACTAAACTGCAGAAGACAATGTGTTGCTTTGCTGTGCTGTGTGCTTAGATTTAATAGAAAACGTAAAAATTCCAACCCTCCAAAAACCACCATCACTAAGAAACTCCTCTTTTAGTCCATTTGCTGGGAATAAGAGCGAGGCATGAACGCTGCTTGGCACCAAGGATTGAAGGGTTTTAGTCCCTATCCAACCTGTACATTTTGAGGTTTCTTTAATGTTGTCTGTACTCTGTAAGATAATCACTATGCTAACTTTGTTAAAATAGAAACAAAACAAAAAGTAAAATTGACACAATGACTCCTTTTAACAGGATCATAAGAAGCAAGAACACTTCGTTTCTGGCCCTGAAAACACTCTTTTTAGCCTGCTTCTCTGCTCACTCACAGAGGACAAACTAAAGAACATCTACCAGGCTCTGAGCACCCTTCCCAGGTCTAATTCCTGAAACCTGTAGAGGTATCCTTCTGAGGCAGAACCTGATTGTTCTGCAGAAGTTACTTCTGAAGTCAGATGCTAAGTCTCCACTGCTGCTGGCAAAACAACTTAGAAACAAATAAGCTTTAATACTGAATGATAGAGACCAGGCTGATGGGTTTCCTTTCCTATCCCTATGTCCATACCCCATTTACCCAAAATATTTGCTGTTGTTATCACTACATTGAGCTGGAATTTGTGAACAATTTGGGTGGCTTTCAGCCCACTGTGATAACTATTGCTGAAGCCAAGAGGAATGACTTGAGAAGAGGTGCAATAATTGGAGAGACTGGTATTTTTCCAGTGGGAACTATTTTTCTACTTCTTTCTTTTGCCCTCTTTGATACTTTCCTCTTATTTTTGTCACCTAGAGACCTATATCTTTAAAGCCACATGAACAACCACTAAACTCCAGTAGCAACAGCTATGTTTTATTTAAGCTGCATCCTAACCCTGTAAATCTCATAAAACAGACGTGTTATATTACCTTTGTGTACTGCTGGATGCTGCATTTCAGCTGGAGGTAACTGTGAAGAAAGCAGGGCAGTGGACCAACTTTTGGGTAAGTGAACCAACCGTGTGGATTAGGTTGCCAACAAGGTGGACACGTTGGCTGGTTGAAAGAGTCTGTTTTTATTATTTAATTTTAACTTCTGTTTTTTAAGTGTCTGGGGCAGTGTATCAAGTACTAAAGTAGCAGAGCAACTGTTATGGCCAAACTCAACTAACTTGCCAAGCTAAGAGTCGGAGGGTTCATTTGTTCAGCCGTGGAAGTGTTTTGCTTCCTGATCTCCATCCTCTTGGGTTTTTTGGGTAGCTGAACTCTGCTGCTGAGGAGCTCAGGGCTGCAGGTATCCTGGTGCTCAATAGCAGAGGGAAGCTCTGAAAAGAAGCGTGGGGGATGTGTGAGACTTTGGGCTGCTGAGCTGGCAGTAAAACTTTCCCTTTGGAAAGTGATGCAGGTTGCTTCTTTCTGACTTGTAGTACCTCTTCTTTACCCTTCTCAGCACCATTTAGGTTGCCCTGGTGCAACATTTTGAAGAAACGGGGGAGATAAAAATTTTAACTTCCTACCTTTTCTGATCATGCTATCTGTCCATAAAGAGCTGAAGACGAGTGGAATCTTGATTTTTGATGTTATGTGTCACTCTTCTGCTCCTTAATGCTGTTGTTCCTCCTCTGGTGTGGCAAAGATGATAGGCTTAGGTCATATGTGTCTCAAAGTACACTGCTTGTATGCCTTCAGGTAAATATGCCATTGCATATAGATAATTTCAGTTTTAATTCCTTTTCATCAGGTGTTTAGTGGTGGTCCAATATTCAGTAGTGTACGTGTTTGTTTTCTCCCCAGTACGTAGGATTCCCATGTTATTTCCCACCTGAGCATCAGCTAGACCTTCTCTGTTTCTAAAATCAGATAAGTAGCTGTACTTTGTCCAGCTGTAGGCAGCAGTGGGTTGTAGGCTGTATAGAAAGATGCTTTTTAAATGCTGTTTTTCCCTTTTCTAAATGTATTCCACTGTGAAGTGGAATTATTGAAGAACTGCATATAGTCTGAGAAATTACACCTGAACTGTAGAAATAAAATGTGTAAGAGATGTAGGGCAAACTTTAGGAGTACAGTAGGCCACATGTTGAGTACTGTGTCCAATTCTGGGTCCCTCACTACAAGAAGGACATTTGAGATACTGGAACGTGTCCAGAGAAGAGAAACAGAGCTGATGAAGGGTCTGGAGCACAAGTCTTACGAGGAGTGGCTGAGGGAGCTGGGGGTGTTTAACCTGGAGAAAAGAAAGCTTGGGAGAAATCTTATCACTCTTTACAATTACCTGAAATGAGGGAGTGGTCTCTCCTAGCAAGAGATGACAAGGCGAGAGGAAATGGCCTCAAATTGTGCCAGTGGAGGTCTAGGTAGGATATTAGAAAAAATTTATTGATGGAAAAGTTTGTCAAGTATTGGAACAGGCTGCCCAGGGAAGTAGTTGAGTTACCATCCCTGAAGGTATTTAAAAGACATGTAGATGTGGCACTTGGCATGGCTTAGTGGTAGACTTGGCAGCCGTGGGTTAACAGTTGGACTCCACAAGTGATCTTAAAAATCTTTTCTAACCTAAATGATTCTATGATTCTTAACTCTCCTCTAATCTGTATCAGCACTGTAGCTATCAGAAACATGTTTGGTGAGGGCAAGTAGGTGATTAGTGAATTTCAGATCAGAATTCTAGTCTTCCTTTCTTTTTTTTATAAGTACATGCTGAAGTCTCAATGATTATAAGGGCCTGTCCTGTGAATGATGCTAAAGCTGAAGCAGTTTCACTGTACTGAATAACCACGATAAATTGTTAATCCCCTGCTCTTGAGAACAGGAGTGAGAGAGAGATCCATTCAGGAAGATATATTGCTTTCAAGGATAAACCCAAAGAAAATCAATCCACAACCAGCAGAAAAGGCCACTTCCATGTTGGTTGGAACTGTGTATTGCAGAAGTTTTAACCGCTCTGGTCTAGAAATTGCTGTAAATTTTCAATTTTACAGTGATTTTTTTTTTTTTTTTAATACACTGGTGCTGTTTGCTTTGCCGGTTTTGATTATTGTGAGGGTTTTTGTTCTATGGAAAGGTTTGTGTGTGGGTTTTGTTTGCGTTATTTTTCTTCTTTTATGCTCCTATGTATCTTCTATATTGTTTGGTATTGTGCTTTCACATCTCAGGGAACCATTAAATTTCATACATCAGATTTGCTGTGAGACTATTGTTCATTTCAGAATTCAGAAATTTACATCTAATTTTAACATATTTACTGTTTTTGCAGTATTTCTTTCCTTTTAGTAAATTAAATGGCTTTAATGTTAATGAACAGCAAATTAAGAAAGGACAAAGAACAGAAACACTCAGTTTCCTGGTTGTTCAGTATTAACAGAATAATCTTGAAGGCATTCTCCTTGCTTAGCTGAAAACAATTGATGACTTTTTATAGGATTTGGAATATAAGGATTTGGTTCCTGACTCTGCACAGGCTCTCAGTTTAATCTCTGTTCTCTGAATGTTTCTTGACTGTAAATACACCTGCCACAGCAGTGGCAGATTCATCTTCTCATGAGAGAGACAGTATTCCTTTTCCTGTGCCTGTCATTACTTGGACCAGAGGGGCAGGAATGCCTGACTGTTTTATTTACCAATATTTTACCAAAGGGAAGTCCAACGTTGATATTCAACTTGTGGGCTAATGAAAAAAAAATTACAAGGATGGAGTTTTTCTGCCATCTCAGGGGTGCTGCAATGCTGCTGTTGGTTATTTCAAACACTTTAAGGGATGTATTTTTTTGAATAGTCATCAGGTCATTTACAAACTGGGTGAATGAACCAAGCCATAAACCATACTGTTAGCTTTTGTTCTTTTGAGTAGTTGGTGGAGTTATTATTTAGTGCATAAACTGATCTAATGGGTGAGAGCTAACAGGTAGAAATCACATTTCTGTGGTACTTAAGCTAAAAGTAAGTTGCCTGTTTGTGATTTATGTTTGACAGTACTGTATGATTCTTCAGAATGCACACAGATGCTGTGTGTGATGATCTTGAGAGCCCCTTTATCTTGATGATGTTTTCCAAAGTGAAAAAATGGTCTGACAATCGTGAGGTAAGAGTTTAAACTGAAACAAACTGATACAGTCTGTAGACTTTATCTTGTGCTAGACTGATTCATTAAGTTCAAATCATACTCCTTTTAAAACTGCCTGTGGAAGAAAGAGGTGTAGTATTTCTTATATACTGTGTTGTTTTGTTAAGTTTTCTCCTGTGAAATAAAGTAATTTTTTTTTCCTTTTCCTTATATTACTTTTGACCTTTCCTCTGCAGAGATGCCATATGGAGTCATATGGAATCCCCACACTTCTGACAGAATATAAGCAGGGCTGGTCAAAGCAAAGTCTTTGGGCTTTCGTCTCCTTGTGTTTAAGGAAACACAAACAGTGTGCTCGTGCTAGAAGAAATCAGTCCCAGGTATTTGTCCTTTAGTAGCACTAATTAAATCATATCTCCAAAGTAGCTGGACTTGTCATTCAGGGGTCTCTAAATGAGAGATCCTGACCTTAACACAGATTCCAGGTCAGAAGACTAATGCTTGCTCTGCTGAACTTTTTATGTGATGGATGAGCCTTTTCTTGGTCAATAAAGTTTCACCTTGCTGACTGTTTTGATTTTCTTTTCCATTTGCTTCAACTTCTTGCATCAATTCCATTTGCACTGGCTTATTGTTTTCCCCTCACCATCTTAAGTTTCTGGTCTTATATTAACAGCTTGCTTCGTAAGATACTATAAATCTTATACTGCTTAGAGAAAATAGGGGATCTCATCAGTTCATTAGGGGAGTCTTGATAGGGAGAAAAAAATAATGTACTCCCTCCAGTCACATAAGTGCTAGTTGATCTGCCACATGGGCAGGATCTGGCTTTTGAATGGGGTATAATAGCTTCTAGTGTAGTATGGTCTCCCTCTGTTTCTTTGGTCATTTGGCAGACAAAGTGATGATCTGTATGGCAATATACAGAAGAAGGACCTGCCGTGTACCCTTGCTAGTCTGTGGGTTTGTGAGACACTTTATGGAGGTCAAAGCAGAGAACAAATTTTTTTTTCTTAATTATGAGTGCTAGTCCAGTAGACTGTTAGCTAGTCTGTACTGCATGGAACATAGTGTGGAAGGCATAAATTTGTATCTTTAGCTTTTATGTATACCTTAAAGATTTAAGTTAGGCTTTAAAGATAAAATGGATATGCCTGAAGAAGTGTGCGATGCACAAAGCCTTCAGTTTGACATATTTCTACTATTGCAGAAGCGTTTCTTCTACTGCTGAAGCATAAGAGCACCTTGGCAATGCAATCTTTCCTCCCCACTTAGCAATGACTTGCAGTGAAATACAGTGTCAAACTTGAAGTGCTCGGTGAGTGGGCTTAGCATAACTAAATTGTTAATTAAAATTCTGGAACAGAAACTGAAGATCCGAGGCTATTCAGAGTGAAACTACAAAACCTGCTTATTTCTGATTGAAATATAGCCCTCATGCACCCAGCTTCAGGATGAGTCGTAGTAAAATTCATTGCAAATCTCCCTGTAGCCTGTTTCGTGTACAAAGTAATTTCTTTGATTTGGTTTTCTCTGGTGAGTGTATTGTGATTTGTGTGGTCGACGTCTGTTGGTCTAAACACCTGGTATGTCAAAAGAAGCATTCGTTCTCTATTTCATGTGCTTCTCCATCTGGGGAGAAGATGAAAACTAACAGTTTAATTTTAGAGCTGAAAGATGATTGCATGCTGCTGTGGTGAGTGTAGTAGAATTTAGGCAGAGCAAAATGTCCAAATATCCACTTTCATAATGTCTGCTCACTAGTGTTTGTGTTTTATTTAAATCAACACCCTTCATTTCTTAATGTTTCTGCACCATACCTAAAAGATAAATTATCTGTTGAATCTTTCTTATGTGCACAGCTAAATGGGCAGGATGTTGGTTAGAAGCTCTGTTAAAAAAATTAAAATCTTGAGCAGCAGCTCTTTTAAAGTTACTTAACTTTTCAAACTATGCCTCAATCAAGAGGTCGATATTCATGAGCTGTGTAGAAAAAGTGGATGCTGAGGAAACAAATAAGTATCTGGATGGTAGTAATTTGCTCAGATATTTGACCAAAGATTTCTTATGTAAGGAGAATCTGGTAAAAGATAGGAAATTTGCTTTTCTGTTTGTTCCTTTTAAAAAGGGAAAATAAAATGCTCCAAGGAGCAAATTTTTCCTAATTTAAACTTCTCTAATTTTAAATGAGAACACTATTTTCTCCATTTTGCAGAGAAAATGGAAAATGAGTTTATTCTCAGCATGCAGTGATCTTCTAGCATTTCCCTCAAGGTAGCTGTTGTTTGCTACGTTTGCTGATAATCATTTGAAGTTTCATATACGAAGACATTCTGTGTTTTATGGAAAGGTTTTTTTAATTCACAGAAGGCTGGAAAGAAAGTAAAGTCGTTCAATGTCTATGCAGTACGTATAGAAGTGTGGAGGAGTAAAGAAAAGCTTTGGGACTCTATGAGGGGGAAAAATTGAAAGATGCAGTCCTGAAATTCGGTACTAATGGAATTAGAGTGATCAAGACCAGCCCCTGAGTGTTTTAAAGGATATAGAGCACTTTAAAGAGCTAAAGATCTGCTCTTGTTTTCTGACTGCAGTGAAAGTTGTTTTTCATTCAAGGCAAAAAATTGGATACCTTCTTGCTCTTGGAAGATTTAGTTTCTTTTGGTTAGTATTTTACAGTAAAAAACCCTAATGTGTTTCAAATTAGGGTAATTTGAGGTTTTGGATAGCAGCTCTCCAATAAACATAATCAAGAAAAGATGTTCCATGGAGTGAGTTGTATAGTTTCTGGATTTGTTACTGTGTTTTTCTTCCCTGTCTTCCTCACCCAACCAATGCCAGAATAGTTTACATTTATTTTTAGCTTTATAGGGTTTCTATTTTATTTTTTCTGGTCACTTACATATTGCAGTAGTATCTTGACTTCTGAAAAGTTTCTGGTAGCTGGAAACCCTGGGGAGCTCTGAGGGGCAGGAGAGTGTTGGGAGGGTGGCAGTGAAGGGAGAGGGGGGTGGTTCAGCATGCACAGCTATTTGTCTGCATGGTGCCTCTGTGATCTCCAAGAGCAGAACTGAGAGGGTAGTATACCAAATATCTTGTGAACACTGCATTTTGTACTTGTATCAAGGCCAGTGGTTCAAGTCAGGGAGCTCCACAGCTGGAAACTTGGTGCTGCGGGTCTGTGGCGTGGGTACCCAGACACCATGTTTGTTGGCCAAGCTTTATTACAGCTCAGTGACCCCATTCCCCCCATGAGATTTTTCTGCATGTAGGACTGCTGTGATACCACCTAAAATTATTACCTTGGCTGTTTCTTATACTATTTACTTCTGTTTTCAAACTTGTTTTAATATGGAATGAGCAGACCTTTGTGGAAGACAAAGGGACAAAATTTCTGTAAGTCCCTGCATGTTATGAGCCATTATGGCTGAAATATGTCCCTCCTTGTGGAAGTGCTTTACAGCCTTGTTTGGCTACATGAGGAATCACCAGGTTGCAGACTACTGATTTTACCCTAAAAAATGTTTTCTGTTTTAGACAGTGACTTAGGCAACCTGTTTCATGGATTTATCTCATGAGCCATGTACTAAAGCTGTAAATGAAACGTGACACAGGAATTACTTTATGGAAATGAGACCTAAAGGCATTTTAATACATTTAATTAAGAATAGACTTAAGGCAGTGTCCCAAATCTGTCAGCAGGACGATAGTTGCTTCCCACCCAGCTAGAGTATGCACCACAGGGTGCTGCACCAGTTTGCCCATTTTCTCCTGCTTTGGAGTGTGCCACAATGTATTTGACAGTAGACTTGATCATATGTGTTCTGAGCCCAGTTTGTACATACAATAGGTGATTTCTACTGTGTCACCGTAAAGGAAGCCTAAGGATTTCCTCATCTGAGGAAGTAAGGGAGAGTGACTTTCAATAGTGGTGGTTGCTGTGGTGAGTAGACATGGTGAATAAACATAATGAGCATGTATAAAGATGGGGAATCTTTAGCAATCATGTCCCAAATGGTGATTTGAACTCTGCATTAGTTTTGCCCCTTGCTTAATTTGCTATAATTAGCTTAATTTGCTAACTGCTCTGCCAGGTACCACAGCCCACACAGATCTGGATTGCTCCAAAAGTCATGAGGAAAAGTGACAGGAGCTTCTCATCTGAACATCAGGAAACCCTTTCACCATGCAGGTGCCTGAGCACTGGCTCAGGTTGCCCAGAGAGGTTGTGGAGGTACTTGAAAGCTGTCTAGACCTGGTTCTGGGCAGCCTGTTGTAAATGGTCCTACTTGAGCGGGAAGGTTGTATGAGATCACCCCCAGAGATCCCTTTCAGCCTCAGCTGTGATTCTATTGCTTTGATTCTCTCACTCAAGATTCTACAAGTACTCTTGGATGAGCCAGAACTGGGAACTCAGGCAAGGAGAATATAGATACGCATGGTTCTGCATTTTCTGTTTGGGGCTAATGTTGTCAAGGAGGAGTCAGAATTATTTATTCATTGCACTGCAAATTCCTTCCTTGAAGTTAAAAACACTTCTAAATGTGATTGAGAGGAATAACTTGTGCTGTCTTCAAGACTCTGAGATGCATTTTTGTATTGTCTTTGCTGATTTTGTATATTATTAAATAGTAAAGGAGATTTTCTGTGTAGATTTTTTCAAAACATAGACAGGAGGAAACTAGCATAACAGAGTTCAGGATAGAGACATTTTGGTGCTTATTTATGTGTAAGAGGACTGGGAGCACCTTATGCATCTGATATGTCTGATATAGCCAAGAATAAATGTGAAAGCAATTGCATACAAAGCCTGACTGGGAACAGGGGCAGGAGATTGAGTGGGAAATGAGAGGTTTACATCTGTTGTAGAGGATGGTATAGAATGTTCTAACTATGCAGGTATAACTCTCCCTAGAAATAAAATGAACTTAAAAAGTAGTAGGGTATTCAATGCTTATTTAAAAAAAAGCCATAAAAAGGTCTGAATGTATATATGCGTGTCAGATTTCATTAGTTATATTTGCACTGGATACCAAGTGATGGCTCTGTAATCCTTCCCTTTCCACGTCCCTTAAGTTTTACATAATAAATTAGAAAATTCTACAGATGTGGATGCCAGAAAAGGTCTCTGGTGGAATTTTGTGAGCATGCCAGAAAACATTTTGTGGATGGTAACATGGGAGAGTAAGTTAAATTACAATACTAAATGCAGGGTTTAGTTGAGAACACGAAAAGCATTTAAAATTAGGGGAGGGAGGGGGAGTTGAACTTCCCAGTAACTTCAGACTGCCAATCCCTTTGGTAATCAGTGGAGTCCTCAGTGGGGACTCTGTAAGCGTTAATAAAACAAAAAGATCCCAGTGTTCTAGTATCAGTTCTGGAAAACCTTACATATAGTTTGTAGTATTGATGATAAAATAATTTCAGACAGAAACTGTGAGCTGGAGCCACGGTTCTCATTATTAATATCAAACTGTACAAATGGTTGCAAAAATAGCTAAAATGCTTGTAATTAAAAATGTCAGTTTGATTGTGCAATGCAACTATATTTCCATCTGCAAAATTGGAGTACGGGTAACAAAAAATCCCCTCCACTTTAAGCATACTAAGTGGAGCCACTGTGTGCTTCCAAAGTGATCTGTTGGCATGTAGGAATCAGGGCCTTACATACAGCTCCCAGTTTGCAAATGCAGTTTGTTTTTCCTATGGAACACACCTAGTATTCCTGCTAGCTTGATTAGCATTCTAGGATTTTTCTGCCTGTGTTACTCTGCTCATCGGAAAAAGTAAATACAAAGTAAGAGGGGATTATTGTAGGGCAATCTCTATCCTTTGCCCAGGTCCTGAGTAGAAGGGCTGACAATGGACGATTTGTTCCATTTTTGTAGTATATTGATCACTTAGTGATTGCTCCTTTCTGTTTTTTGTTTCTCTCTTCCCTGTGCCCCCACCCTCCCTCTCCCCCCAGAAACAAAGCCTGTATAATTTTTGTGAAGAATTGCTCTTCTGACTGAACATGTGGAATATCTAAAGCCAGGCCTCAGGTGTAGTGGTCTAGTGGCAATGAATTTCAAGAAGTCATATAAGGTGGCAATTTCAGATTTGGAATCTGGTCTTGGATGTATTACACCAGGTCAGTTGAACTGGGTCTTTGGCTGTATTGATGCCCCATGACAATTGATCCTTTCCCATGCACAATCAGTCATATTCAAAGGTGCATGACAAGCACCAAGTACATGACACTCCCGTGCCAAAAAGGGCACTTGTCCTTCTGATGGGTGGTGCTGCTGCCCTAAGCAGCCTTAGCATAAAACAGCCCATACATGATGGTGTCCAACAAGGCCTGGAGAAACTCGGGTTCCCTGCTCAAGTTAAGATGGGTTTCTACCAGACAAGGGGATTAAGGCCACAACATTAAGGAATGCAGAGGAGGGAATTCTCTCACCAGCTCCCAGCTCTGCAGGCTATCCTCATCTTTACTGTTGCAGCCTTTGTAGTTGGTTTGCTCCCTAGGAGCTGCCACACTTCAGTTGCATGGAGAAGGAGAGGTGATGGCAGCACTGACTTCACCTGACCCAGCACTCTTCCACGTCTGCCCTGGTGAGCTGGATTTCGGGACCGCAACATGATGACATGTTTTCAGCTGCTCAGCAACTCACCTTCTGCATGAAGAATAGACAGTTGTCTTACTTGGCCATGTGTGAAGGTAGACAGGGCAGATTGTTAGGAGATGGAGGTTTTAAACCCCAGAAGGCTGCTCTGCCAAGTGGTGTGGGGTAAGGGGGTGCAACCATGCTGCTGCATGGAGAGAATGGTGCAATTGGGGAGGATCTAATAAGTGAATCCTGGTAGAACAGCTTTGGGGGCATAGAACCTCAAGATACAACCCTATGTTTGGCAGATTTTCTTTGAGAGGTTACGTTGTTCACTGCCAGGTGTCACTTGCTCAAGTGTCCCTGTTGCTCCTCGTGGCTTATCTAAGGGTTGCAGTCACTGAGGTCCAGGATGCAGATACCGCTGTGGGAGCTACCAGCAAAGGACAAGAACAATGCTTGATATTGCTGTACTTTGTGAACCTAGCCTAAACTCACAGTGGCACCGTTAATCACTGCTGACCTGCTCAGACTGCTTCAGCTCTCCAACTCTCACTCTATCTCCATCTCAGTGCAACTCTTCTGCTACACCACTAGAAACAGCAAGATTTGGTGCTAATTCCAGGACATTATGCTCCTTAGCCCCTGCTCCATCTGCTTCAGAGAAAAAAAGAGCAATCTCTGATGGGAACTGTCCAGGTCTGCCTGGATCAGAAATAGTAAAGATGTGTATGAGAGATAAATAGAGAATAATAATAAATTTAAATAAATGAGACCCAGGCTCTGGAAATGAAACTAGGGAAAATAAGGTGATGCAATGGTAGGCGAGCTTTCTATCTCACAGCTGTTTTCTTTCGTTATATGTAGCTTTCAGCTATTCAGAGAAAAATAAATCTAAGCCAGTAAAATAACAACTCCTTTTTTTCCCCCATTACTTACACTGTTTTCCTTGAAGCATCTTTACAGGGTGATGTTGACACTATTCTTTTTGTTTGTTTGTTTAGGGATTTTTTTTTTATTTAAAATCTAAATCCAGATGTTCTCTTGTCTCTCAATAAATAACAGAATTTAGATTTATTTTTTTCCAGTCTGCATGAATTACGCAGGTAAGTAGATTTCATAATGTGTTTACTTAATCATTGGTTGCTGAAATTCTTAAAAGGTGTTTTAAGAGGCCACTGGATTACTCTACTGATCGAAAACAAATTTTTTTGAGAAGGAATTTCTACATTTTCTTAAATTTAATTTGATTTCTGGATCTATAGACCTGAATCAGTAGTGGAGAACCTGGAGTTTGAGTTTAGAGGGTTACTCTGTAGATTAATTGCAGGAGGTGTCCTTGGGTAGAGGGGAGAGGGTGAGTAGCCTTATTCAGTGTATTTCAAGAGCAGTGTCATAGTGGCAATGACTGTCTCTATAACTATTAGCTTCATTCTTTCAGATGAGATTCCTGTATTCCTGTTGATTATGGTGTGACTGGGTGCACCAGGAGTCCTGTATTAGTCTGAAGTCACGATCAGTGTCTTGTGTTTTTAATTTTTACAAAGGTTGGAAATCCATTCTCCTTCCCACTGGTTAGAAAGCTTTTCATCTGACACTGTAGCTTGAGGTACATTGTATTTTGGTTTAAGGACAGCTAATGTTACCAACCCCTACTGGAAGTTTTTCTCCCTCTTCCTTTTTTTTTTTTTTGGTATGTGTGTGTATGTGGCTCACTTGGGGACTATTTGGAAAAAGATTTGTAATCTTAGCCTTCATCAGACCACACAAGTCAGGAGGCTGATCCCCTCTTGGGCTTGTCAGCAGTCAGCTTAATCAGGAGAGAACATGAGCTGTGGTTAGAGTGGGGGAGGTATGTTTTTAGCCCACACTTGTAGATCAGTGTCATGGGGGGCCAGCAATACTGTGCTGTTTGGCAGTGAGGGCTCATTATGTGCTGTCCCCTGTGGTCCCACAGCAAGGGCTTGAGGCTTCTGTTCACAGTGAATGGATGTGGGGAGGGGAGTGCTTGGCCTCCTCTAGCTCTGAATGCCTTCATTGAGACCTTGGTGAGAACTCTTTCCAGCTGAGCCCTGTTGCATCCTTCACCATTTGAATTGTTTGAGACCTTGTGAGGGTGTGGAGGATGGGATATAGGCTGTGGAGGCTGTGAGAGCCTGAGGTTGCACAGTGTGAGTAATTTTGAATAAACCCAGTAGTTCTGAACTGAAACAACATCTACTTTTTGAGTTTGGGATACTCTTTTTTTAATAGGTGACAACAAGAGGTTATTTGCTGTACTCCAAAGTTCCCACAGTGTCACAAATCTGACCATAAAGACACGTATAGAAATAGAGCATTTACCAGCCTGTAGAAATGCAGTGGTAAATGTTAGACCATGTTGCTTGCTCCTGGCTGCAAGTATTCAGAAGCAGCAGTGTTCTCAGGGGGCTGACCAAGGCCCATGGAATCACATTGTACTCTATACCAACTTCATTTGGCTTCAGGTCCATGAAGGTTTCTTCTATACCCACATCATCAGATTCCTGGCAGCCAAGTAGCCCGTCACGCTGCTGGACCCCAGCCAGTACTTTCCCTCAGAGCAGCCTTGCATCATGCAGCTGTGTCAGCTTGAGTCAGTGCTGCTGTAGTAGGTGCCTTCTGGATCACCTGGCATGGAAGCAGCCCAAAGCAGGTTCTGCAAAAGCCATAGTGAGTGGAGTTGGAGCTCTCCTCGTGTAAAGCCACACTCAGCAGCCCAGCAGGGAGTTGGATCTCTCCTCATGTAAAGCCACACTCAGCAGCCCAACAGCTTCCATCCTGACCATGGCTTCCTATCTTCCCCACACATCTTCCTGCACTCACCAGTCCCTCAAACCCAGACTGTCATCTACCCTTGGCACAAAATACCAAACCCTATGCAATCACTGCCTCAGCAGATGCAGGCAGAGTCTGCTGAATTGGAGCTGAAACATATGCTGAAGTATACACGTTAGCTTATAGTTCGTGTAGAAAGTCACACACTGACACAGTGTAATGAAATTTAGCAGGTAGGTGTGCAGCGGACTTGAGAGAAAAAGGCCGTGTCATAACACACGTTCTACCATGTGTGTTGGCATAGTTAAACAGTTCAACTACCCCAGGGCTGGAGTAAAGAGCTTTGCCTGGCAAAAAGGTGTCCTGTGCACAGCAGTTTATCCTTGTGATGCATGTGAGAGAGTTGTGACAGAGTAATTCAGTTCCCACTGAAAGTTGTCAGATTCCTGTTACTTTCATTAGTTTCTTCAGGATTTTGTTTTTTTTCTTTCCCTTTGCATACTGCAAATATTCATGCTGTGCTAACCAAACATAAGCTGATCTTGCCACTGAAGTGGAAATCTGCAAACAACTTTGCTCATGAAATTATTCCCAACTGAAAAGCTGAGGTGTGCTCCTGCCTCTTGCCCTTTATCCCAGGTGGAATAAATGTTCTTTCATGGCTGCTCTAATGCGTTTAGATTTGGCTGCACAGCAGTTGGGGGCACTCAGCACCCTCTAAGACAGATTTTTACTTTTCTGGTGCATTTTTGTTTGTTTTCATATGTCCGTAATATTTTTCTGCAAGCATAACAATGGTATCAATATATCTAGATTATTGTACATGAGAAATATGTGTAATGTAATGAGATCAGAAGTGATAGAATTTTAGAGGGAGCAGTGTACTTACATATATAAATTTCACTTCCAAAGAAAAGCCTTTCATATGTTATGTCTCAATTTAGGTGTTCCAGGGATCACAGGCAATGATTATAAGTGATTCCATGTGCACAAAAGAAACTAAGCAAAACCATAATTAGATAATTTGATAATTAGATCATTAACAAGCTCTTAATATAACTGTGTTAATGGAAACAGCTATAAATACAAAACTATATCTGGTTACTGTTTGGTATTTTGTCAAAGCTTCAAAGCTGAGGAGCTTTGACAAGCAAACATAACTCATGCTGAGATAATGTAAAACTGTTAGAAAAAATGTCAATGGGTTGTGCTGGGATTTTCCTTAGTTCACAGTATTAATAAAAACAAACCCATGTGCTAATAAAAATCAATGAATAATGTCTTGCACACCTGAAGTGGTAAGTATGGTATCAGTTAACCTGAAGCTGGGATTAGTGCACAGAGTGAGGTGGGGTGTGACAGCTGAGGGGCAGGAGAAGGGTCAAAGGGTATCTGCTGGGTTTGGGAGTTGTGCACCTGATAAGCCTGGTGAGCCTGAGGCTGGAATCCAAAAGCCTGTGCAAACCAGAAAGGAGCGTGGGCATTGTATTGCTGTCAGGAAAAAATAGGATGGTGGGGCTTTTCCCTCTCTGAGGTAAAAAGGGGGTTTCCAAGAGGCTGAGTCACTGAAATGTAGTTTGATCTTGGACACCATTGGAGTTTGCAGAATCCTGATGCAGAAGCAAGCACAGCAGCCCTTGTGTGGGTGAGTGAGAAGGAGGTGATAAATGATAACAGGCCAAATGTTACTGAGAGACAACGATTTAACAGATCGAAGTGAGACTGTGAGAGCCTGTATGGCTACACAGCAGGGGATGTTAGCTGCCTGTGGAGCAAGTGACTGTCAGCACCTGGTATGTGGCTACTATTTAAAGCAGCAGCTTGCTGCAGGCCTGGTATGTGTCAAGGAGGGTATTTCAGACAGGTGCTGTCAAACTTCAGAGTTGCTTACAGGATACACTTATGCAACTTTTTTCCATACAAAACAGCATAAAGTCTTTTAGCAAAGCAGGGTGGCATACAAATTATTAATAGGAATGTTGTGACCTTCCTTTTAGGTCAGCAATTGAGTATCTTTGCTGACCGCATTAGGAGACCTTCAAATTACTTGTATCAGAAATTAGGGGAAAAAAAAATTCTTTCATAGATCTTTGCCTTCATTTCTCCTCTTTCCCTCCTTCATCCCCTTCCAGTCTCATCATCAGCTTCAAGTAGATATTTCGTCTTCTTCCTCTACAGCCTCTAAAGGGTTGTGCACTTATCTAGGACTTCTCAATAGTCTTGACTAACCCTCCAGCTTTCTCAATGCCCATTTGCTTGATCCTGGGTGCATTCCCTAAAGAAGGCATGTAACAGCTCTGTGGGCATTGAGGTGTATGTTTACTTCAGTCGAGAAAAAAGCTTACAGAAATCCCCAGTCAATACTAGTGTGAGATGTGACTGCCACTGAGTGGTAAGAGCAGGTTTGTATGCAACTTGGAATGCTCTGCATGTACAAGGATTTGAGAATTAGTGCAGAGAGGAGACTCATTTCTGTTTCCAAATTACATGTTTGCAACAAGTTATTTATCTAATGAAAAATGGAAACATAAAGAAGAGACAAATACATTTCAGTTTTTCACGTGCCTCTGACTGTGGATGTGCATGGGAGGGACTTCATTATTGCTGGGAAGTGACTATTGTCTTTGTGATCTACTTTCCCAGTGGTTAGGAACAATATGAATTCTCCTGTTTCCTACATGGCACACAGAAAAGCTCCATCTGATTTGAAGAATTTTATTTGCTAAGATTGAGATTACTTGGGTTGCCTGGTGTTTTCACATTCAAGGACATGAAAGAAGGTCAATTTAAAGTGTGAATTTCAGATGACCCTGACAAACTTCAGCTCTTCAGGTTTTAACTGACCATAATTAGTTCTGTACTAAGGTTTGCAACGTTCTAATTCTGGTCAATCTCTGACCTTCCCAACTCCTCTCCAGTCAAGCTGAGAACCATGGAAATCTGATATGTCAGAAAAGAAACTGGAGAAGAGAGCTTGAAAGACTGTTGCTTGAGGAGAGGATATCTAAGATGAATGAAAGGTAGCTTTGCTGCACCATGTTGGAACATTAGTGTGAAGTGGAGAAAATGTTAGAATTGTGTCCAAAAGTCAAGTGATTCAAAACAAACAGAAGAACACAGTAACCCAAAATTAAAACGAAGATTGGACATGCAAAGGCAAAGCTCTTTACCCTTTGCAAAAGCCACCAATAACCTGTATCATTCTATTGACTTTTTTTTTTTTTTCCCTCTAAAACAGTGATCTTGAATGGAATTTAAAGATACTAATGCTTCTTAGAGTGGAGAGAAAAGCATAAGAGTGAGCCTTCCAAAATGGTTTAACAAAGTAGGATACAGAAGTAAGCTGCAGTGATCAAAAGTTTCTGGTTCTACGATGCATGTCAATTGTAGACATGTTGAAGCTGAACAAATTTGACAAAAAAATGTAACATATTCAGTAGTTCTTTTGAGAATGTTAAGTTATGAAATAAAATCCACGATAATCTTTCTAATGATTGTTTACCTAAAATAAAAGATTCTCATGTTTGAAAAGCAGTTACAAGAGGTTTCAGTTTGCTACAAACCTCTTTTTAAATCAGGGGAACAGTAAGTATATAGGTGTCACAAATACTATCCTGACCTTTGCATCTGTGATGTTTAGTTACTGTACTTCAAGTATGACACTTTTTGAGAAATCACTGGTTGCTGTGTCAATAGTAGCTCTGTGCTGGCATTTGTCAAAGAACTGTAATGCTCTTCTCTCAGGAAAAGCAAGCTAAGCTTTGAAAATGTGGAGGTGTGTCAGAACAAGAATTGCTACTGTAGCCCGGTTGCTCAAAGAGGAGGTTCAAGTGATCTGTCGATTTAGTGTTTATCAAAGCTTGGAATAATGGGAAGGTTTGAAAGGATCAAAGAAAAAATAATATTATTGCAGTATTTTAATGTGACTGGCCCACATAATCATAGGTCTGTCATTCTTATCCCAGATGGGTTTGAAAGGATGGGGAACAGGGTATCAACTGTACAGAACAGTGTCTTTGTGAATGGTAATCAGCAGGATTTTATGAAAAAAGGGTATCATATTTGCCACTATGGCGAGGAGTGAGAGTAACATTTGGTTGATAAAGCAAACAGTTTGCAAGCTCACGAAAGCATCTAATCCTAACTTAGTAGCTAAGTCAAATTTATATCTGGACCCCAGCTGAGTGAAGAGGCAGCAATAGCCACCAACTTCAGTGAGGTGACTGGAAACTTGACCAAAAATGCATCTGTAGTACATCTGGGTTCCATGCATGACACAAAACTGCTTATAGCAGGGAATGATGCAGGGACGTACCAGGGGGTCAAGGGGAACAGTCAGTTGAACACAAGCTCATAGTGTGCTCTGGTGGCTGAGAAAGCAAATGCAATCCTTCCACATCCTGGCAGGAAAGTAGAAAGCAAGGAAGAGAGAATAGAGCTGCTGCGTTTTCCAGCGTAAGGGGTGAGGTTTCTGCAATTCTAAGTTGTATCCATTCTTTGTTCTCAAAGGGATGCTGACAAATGCTGCCCTTTCAGCAACAGCTGAGTTTGTCTGCCACATAGCTGTAGAAGAAGCTTCCCTCCAGGAGACCCTGTGCGTGCTGTGGCCAGAGATTTAATCTGGGCTGCAGGGCTCTAGACAACTGCATAGCAGAACTCATTGGCCAAGACTTGGATTTGCACTACTGAGTGTGTATTTAGATTTTCCTGCTGCTATTTCATCTCTTCTTCCCAACCCAATTAAAAATCTGGCTGCTGTCTAGCTATTGAATGCTAACACAAACACCTGTGTGCCAGATGTATATAGCTGTAAGTCCGTCAGTGCTGATCCATCATCAGAGCCATGAGCCATAAGCCAATTCATGGAGCAATTGGAAAACACTGCTTATTTTTTTCCCACCTTTTTCTATTCTTCCTCCCTATTTTTAATCCTCCTATTTTCTCAGGGTTTTCTCTCTTCTGCTTCCTGCTGCTGCAAGTTTGTAAGGTGAACCCTGCTCAGACTTTCTGTCTCTTTCAGATAAGAAAACAGCCTAAACCACAGAAATACATTTTTTTGGCCACAGAGTGGCTGGTTTATACTGACAAGTGTTAAATTATAAAAGTCCAAATGTCAGTTGTACATGCCAGCTCAAGAAGAACGCCTTGAAATACTAATGTTGTGAGTGCTACCCTGGGCAGGATTAAGACTTGATTTTTGAATTCCCCCTCTTTCTGAAAAGAACTAGTCCCCCGGATGTGTTTTGGAGATACCAACTGTAGGACAGGGTGCATTTTTGAAAGCGAAGACTCAAGTCAGCAGTAGAAAGTTCAAGTTTGAGGGACAAGAATGGTAATAGTTAAAGAGGTGGGATATAATAATACTGCAGAGATTTTACTGATAAGACTGTCTTTTTACATGGGCTTGCTGGAAACAAGCTAATATAAAAAGCCTCTCTTATTCTACTATGCTTTCCTTGTGATCTCTGTTTCTCCTTTCACCGAAGTTCCCTACTTACAGCTCTTCAGTTTAGGATTGCCTCCTCTCTACTGTCCCCAGTGTGCAGTGACAGTGATTATGGGGGGATGTTCCTGCTGGGGAAAGAGAGAGTTTTAGAAGGACAAGAGGGAAATATGTTCTTTTCTAGCAGAGGAGATAAGATAGTTTTATTTGCTCAGCTGGGAGTGATAACGGATGGCTTATGTGAAGAAGACATTTTGGGTGTGAGGGATGACTTCTGTGGCAAGGAGGGTAAAGCAGTGTGATTTTGCCCAGAGAAGATGCCAGTTGCTATATACAGAGCAATAGAGCAAGGGAGGCCAGTTTGCTGCCCCCTTGGTCTTGCTTATGTGCAACTTCGGCTTTTACTTACCGAAACACTGCTTGTGCTAGCAGAGATCCTGCCAACTTGGATAATTCAGAGGATTCAGTGTTTCAATCTCCAAGGATTACTTACCAAAGCTAACTGATTTTTATCCAAGGGTTCCTGGCTCAGTTTGATGGTACAGTACTACTAATTTACAGTTACTGTGTGTATCCTGTCATGCTTTCTTTAAGGCAAAACTCCCATTGACTTCTGTATATTTGAAGATACTTTTGCTTTAATGGAAGTGGTGCCATCGTAACAGTGAGGAGCTGTTTTTCAACTGTTGGGGCTCTGGAATAATGAAAACAGCAAACCTCTAAAATGTAGCCTAGAAAATTATAGGATACATTTAAGTTAGGATGCAGAGTTTTGGAAAATAGACCAAGTGCCTCTGGAAAACAAATTACAAGTGTAATCTCTTTATTGAGCTTGAAAGTACACCCTCAAGAGAGAAAGGAGAATGGAGGAGATTTTTTTGTTTAAATTTCCCCCCACCTCCATTTTTCCTAAATAGTAATCAACTATGGACCAGCAGGATTGTGTTTAGAGTAGACATGTTTGCACGATCATAGAATAACATGGTTTTTTTAATCAGGTTAAGGCTTCCCTCCTACTAAAGTTTCTTAAGTTGTTCTACTCCTTGCCTGTGGAGAGGGAGAATCTGGAAAACATACTTCTTCCTGGGAAGAACTCTAATTGATGCTTTCCCCTTTTCTCCTCACCTTGTGTGATGGATTATATACCAGCAATCATTACTGCCTGGACCATCTCAGAAACAAGAGAACTCCATGAGTCTTTTGTGAGCATCTTCAAGTGGAAGCTGACCTCTGTGATTTAGTTAATATTGACTCTTTGTTTTTCTGTAAAGAGCGGTGAGTAATATTTGTGTTGAAGAACACAATTTGTTCAAAAACATCTTGAGATCCATTGTATATTTGAGTTTTCTCTGAGGTAATGGCGTAGGGTTACAATGTATAACTTGCATAAGCTGTTGTTGGCCAAATCAAATGCAGTTGTGTATGCAATTTTAGAGAGTATGTCCTTTATTAGTTTCTGCCTGCTGTATGCTTGCAAAAGAGTAGAATGTGTACGAGGTGTTTGTATACAAATCTATGATCAACTAGTATCCATGAGACATGTAAAAGTGCAAATTGTTCATCTTGTTTCTTGCCTGTTTCTCTGTGCAGCAGTTGAGCTCATCCTGCTTCCGTCGTGTCTCCTTGTGAGCTTTGTGTAAATGTATGTGTGAAACAGGTGGTGCTTCATGCTGGAAGTGGTTGTTTGCTTTCTCTCCTGAGGAAGATGTGCTCTAAGCTTTGTCATCTGCTTTCTTAGCAGTGGAGTTAACACATCATGAGAACTATATAGCAAGGCACAGTTTTATGAACGGAGATGAAAGAGAGGAGGATGCTTCTGCAGTCCCTTTCATGATCATACAGTAATGCTGTTCCTCCTCCCCCATGAAATTAGGACTACATTTACTCTGGTAGAGCTGTCTGTGTAAGAAACATTTCACTGTTTCTTAACTAGTGCCTGTTTGCTGGATACAGGAATTCCTTAGCCTACCTTGCGTCTCTAAAATGCAATATTTTGTTCCCTCTTCTGTATTTCCCATGTGGGTTTTTAGTTCAGTAACAAAGATAAGGAATTAGTTACTATCTGGTTACAGTGGAGAAGATGAGGAACTAAACATATCTGGAATTGGTGTTTACTTGACCTTGAAAACTCAAAGCTAAGGTGAAAAGCCTTCTTGCAGTATAGATCAGCGCACACTCTGTTTAGTTCACTGCTTGCCTTGTGCATTTATGCCATGGTCTGTGCTATGTCTGATCTCCTGAAGCTTTCAGACCTCTTACACGCCTTCATTTGTTTATTGTAGGAATAGGAGTTTACAGTAATGATGTTTATACTAAAGATGGGTAAACCATTACAGCAAGAAGAGAAACCATCGTGAACCTTTGCCCTGAACTCAAACCAAACTCTTTTGTGATTTTTAAAGTTCTGTTTCAGTTTTCAGTGTCACTGTACTTTGTTCCATCAGGACTAGAAATGAGTGCCAAAACATAAATGCTATTTCCAGTGTCAACCTCAGATTTCACAAGCAAATCTGTTCTTTTGCCAGGGAGTGCAGAGTTTCTTAGACCTCACAAGTTTTGGTAGTGAATATAACCTTTTTCAACTTCTGCTGCTCAGTGCAGCTAGCTCAAATTACTTATCCAGTGAGGCTTGCCTGTCGCTATTTTGTATGGGACAAGATACTGTTTATTGAACTATTAAGCATTCCCAGGGGAATGTGTGCAGATGATTGCTTGCAGCTGAAATACTAAAACAGAAAGTGCGGTGTAGCTTCATTTCCCTGCTATTCCAACAAGGATGTAGGGACTGTCCGGCTTTGGCCTCCTCCCTGCTAAATGTGTTGTAGATGTGTCGTCAGCCACTTCTGTGAAATTATAGTGGATCTGCCCAGTGCAGAATATGAAAGTAAACTCTCTAGGCTCTATCAGTTTTGTTTTGAGAACAAAATGTGACTAATGTGCTTCTGGAACCTGTGTTCCTCCAAATTTATTTGCTGTCCTGTAGGCTTTTCTGTTTCATATCCCAGACTTGGATCTAGGTAGAACTGTCTGTCTAGTAGAGTCTGATATATTAGTAGGGCCAATCTTCGGAGCAACCAATTCAGGTTTTGCCTGTTTCTCCTTTCTGCTCCTGAGGAGGAACAGTCTTTCATCTTCCCTTCCTCCCTCTCTCTCTCTGTTTATTGTTGTATCAGAGAATGATCTGATGTTTGTTTTAACACTGAGATGAAGCTGAATTCACTGCTGTCCAGTACTCTGTAAAGTTGGTGCGCTACTTGAATATTTATATCATGCTGACATTTGCTTATGTTAAAGAAGGCATTATTTCCTTGGAATATTTATCATAGTATCCTGGAATTTCCATGTTGAACTGCTGTTGGATCTCAATGTTGTATATAATTACCTGTGTCTAAGCCCAGTTGCCTTAGGAAGTTAACTTTCAAAGAACAACAGCTAC
The DNA here is from genome assembly GCF_001715985.3 of Manacus vitellinus. Lineage (NCBI taxonomy): Eukaryota > Metazoa > Chordata > Aves > Passeriformes > Pipridae > Manacus > Manacus vitellinus. Next base: position 23,284,843 of record NW_021940864.1, on the reverse strand, counting down.
CTTTGTGACACTTGCTAGCTGAAGGAAGAGCTGGCAAGGATTTTTCCTGGACTGATGTGGAGCAGCCTGGAAAGAAGACACACACCCCACTTCAGCTATATAGGTAGCTTTGTCTAGCTCATTATGGGAAAAGTAGAGAGTCATTTCCCTGCACACCTGGCATCACAGAGTGAGTGCCTATATCCAGTGTGATCTGTTGACCTAGTTATGGTCTCGGATGGAAAATATGATTTGACATCTTTTGCATCCTGTTTTTTCCCCCTGATTTCCATCAGTCCCTTTCCCAAAGGTTAAGGGGGAAGGGTTGTTACAGAATCCAGTTCCTGCCTTCCTGACACACTTTGAAGCTCTGACCCCCTTTGTGCATAGAATAGAAATGACCAGCTTGAGGCTTGATCAGATCTCAGCCTCCTGTTGTTTCCCATCAGCTTATATGACTCTCCTGGGCTTCTGGGGCTGGAACTACTCTTTTGCTGCTGTGCATAAAGAGGCACCGTGATTTATGAATCAATTAATCACTGCATGCTGAGGAGCTGTTCACGGTAGTTAAACAGTGAAAATAAAATGCTCAAGTATATTATAAAGATGGATCATAATGAATATGACCCTCTACCAATGAATTCTCTCCCTCCCTATATTATACCCCCTACCCACTTTTCCAGCACAGCCACACTATCAAGACATGAAATTTGTCTATCTTGATGGCACAGGGTTCATCAAATTACTTAATTACTTGATAAGGGTGCTGCCTATTTGTGGGATTTTTTTTCCCCTCACACACACATGCATCCTTTCAGTCTGATTTCAGTTTGCTGCTAAAGCTATTAGAGCCACAAAGATGGAGAGAATAAAAAAGATTCTGATACTACTGATTAAACTTCTTGAGTAGTCATAAGAAAATCCACCAATAAGTCTCCAAAAATTAAGGAGGGGCAGGTGAAGTCTGCCCTGCTTGGTCTGTAAAACCACAGAAATGTGGTGTGAAAATTCCAAGAAATATTTCTGTCAAATCACTGTCACCTTTTTGCTCTGTGTACCACACACATCATTGCTGTGAGTTTCTGAAACTGCCTGATACTGGAAGAAGTAGGCGAGTTTGGTGCTAAGTCTCCGTTAAGACTGCTGTTTGGCTTCAGAACTTACTGAAGCACTTTGCAGTTTGGACCAGCATTCAGATCAGGGTGGCATATTGCTCAGTGGGGAGCACCACTGGTGTTCAAATACCTACCTGTGAGATAAGGCTATGAGGCAAAAGGCTTTAAACTTGATTATGTGATTTTGCACCAAAACTATGCTTTTGGAGGAGAAAATTAGTTCTTAACAGATTATTAACTCTATACATGTTGTATTTTATAAATAAAATTATTACTTTATTATACGTTATCAGCAGATACCCAAAATAGTGGTAGAACATTTCAGTAACAGAAAGGTGATTTGTTTTCATTTGGATTTTTTTAGGGTTTTTTTGGGGTGGATGGGATTTGGCTGAAAAGTGCATTCTTGGTAAATGACTTTATCAACTATCCATCTGTTTTGAATTCTGAAAAGGATTTTGGGAGAGTGATAATACTTCTGTTTTTTCATTTTGTTTCTTTACAGCAGTCTTTGAAGTGTGACATTTTTGTTACAGAGTATTTCCTGGGTTTTCTGAGTACCAAAAGCTGGCATCGATGAGCAGATGGACTTATGAACCTTGCTACAAGTCCACTGGCTATAGTGGAGTTGCTCTTAATCTCACCTGTGTAACTAAGAGTAGATTTCATTCAAGCCAGAAACTAGGTGCAGTGGTGTGAAGCAAGTTAATTCCATTTCTCTGCTATGCATTGAAACTTGCAGTGGAATTACAATATTTGCTACTTATCAGTAAAAGTAAAAGAATTTTTTTCTTTCCAACACAATCCAGTTTCTCAGATTTGTTCAGCTCTGCTGCTGGCATATGTTGACTGTATCTAATGGCCTTTGTTTGCATTCTAAGCTTATCTCATAAACTGGCTTTTGAAATACAGTAATAGTGTTTCACTGTGATGACCATGGTTAAACATTTCTCTTCTGTCCTCTCCTTACCCTTCTCTGTTTGATTTTTAGGACCTGGGTTTCTCTTCAGTGATTCATGAGAAGCTTCAAGTTCCCAATACCATTCGTAAGGCATGGAACGAGAAGGACAACAGATGTGATGTTTGTGCCACACACCTGAACCAATTGAAGCAAGAGGCCATTCAGATGGTGCTGACCTTGGAGCAAGCTGCCAACTCAGAACATTACGATGCCTCGCCAGGCTCTCCCCCACCTCTCTCCAATATCCCCACGTTAGTGAGTCCCCGGCACATGGGCAGCCTGCAGCCCAGGGACTGGGCGTACATGCCTTCTCCTTATGCTACATCTAACTATACAGGCTTTGTTGCCAACAAACACAGTGGAAAACCCAACAGTTTAGGAATCGGCAACGGGGTGGAGAAAAAAAATGGCTCTCCTGGACACCAAGCTAAGGTCAGCTTTCAAATGGCCACCAGCCCCAGCAATGGTAATGTTCTCAACTCTGTGGCCATCCAGGCCCATCAGTACCTTGACGGCACTTGGTCTTTGTCAAGAACGAATGGAGTCACTCTATATCCCTACCAAGTAAGTATTTTCAAATAACAGAACATGTTTGTTTTCCTCCCATTAAAGCTTGCATGGGCATACTAACACGGCTTGCTCCTGTAGGGTAGAAGTGGAGCCATTTGAATAGGGAGCACCAGAACAAGGAGTGATATAAACTTCTGTTTCCCTAATAGGGGATTGAGTTGGAGGAGGCACAGATCAAAAGCAGAGCTAATTAGAACACCTTTTATAAATTCAACTGTTATTAAGAGCAAGCTGTTGTTTTTAGTAGCAGATAACTAATCATACATTATATGCAGTTGTTTGCTCATACAGTTACTTTCTCTCAGAATACTTGGTTGGAGCAACAGCTGGGAGCCAATCACACTTGTTTACTCGCAAGTGGAAGGTGGCACTAATGCACCAGTGACTTCTGAGTTGGAATTCAGGAAGGATCCAGAAGGTCTTTTATTTCATCATATGTGTATCTTGATCCTTTGACTACATATAGCAGGCATTAACTTCAACATGTTCTAGGTTGCCTGCATTCTTGATGCTAGTATGCTGGTGGCCTTCTGCAGGTTCAGCTGATTCTTGGTGTTTTGATTTTTATCAATTCTCATGGATTCAGGATGTCCAGTAACCTTCAGATCTTAGAAATTCTGGGAGATTTTCAAGTACTTCTCAGCACGGTCTTTTCCTTCTCTTTGGCCCGCTGTTTTCTGGTACACCACATCCATAAATACCTGTAGAATCCATCCATGGCACAGAAGAAGCTTTTGTACGACAGGACGTGGGCTTTCTGATGTGCTGAACTGTAGCTGGTGGGATTTTCAAAGTGCTCAAGCACTTGCAGACTGGGACATAAGCCTGTTCTTCCCGTGTTCTCACAGCCATCCCTGTTGGCTTCCTTAGGCCTGTAAATAACTTTGAAAGTTGGTCTTTCTATTAAGTTATGAACATAGTGCAAGATAGATCCCTAAATTAATATTTAACTTTTGTTAGTATAAGTAATTGATATTACAGCCAGAAAAATGTGAAGTTATTCATAAGCATTAAGATATTGTCATGCACCAAGGCAAACTAGGTAAAACCAGAAGTTATTTTATCTACAGTTATTTTATCTGGAAAATATGTGACTTTATGGTTTTGTGATTTATGCTCTAGTGAACCTAAATCACATTTGAGTAGGTCAGTATGTGGTCATATTTTTGATCTAAGAAAAAAAAATCTGATCTAAGTTTGAACTAAGAAAAAAAAAACCTAAACAAAGAATGTACATTAACAAATCTGAATAACTATTGTTTGTATTAGGAAAATTAATTCAATTTTATTGCATTCACAATCTCTTACGTTGATCTGTGAAAATGTGGGTTTTGTTTACTTTCTTATAATTTTTGCATTTCTAGATGATTCATTTTGACTTAAAAATATTCACTAAGGAGAATCTAATATTCAAAATTGTCCAGACTGATTCTATTTATTAACTGGCTCCAGTTAAATTAAGGACTCTTCCCTACCCTTCCCTTTCAATAAACATGAAATAAAAAATATTGCCTGCCCTTCAGACCCCCCCTGCCAAAAAAATCCAAAAAAACCTGACACAAAACCCAAACTAACCCCTCAGAAAACAGCAAAACAAACAAACAAAAAAAATCTGACAAACCCAAACAAACCTAGCAATGCTGGTCTTTGATAGAAGGTGTTTATTGTTTCATTGTTTTCTTCAAGATTCTAGTTTCAAATGTTTAAATTCTCACTGTATTCAAATTGTCACATTTAATTCTCCAGTTCAGAAATAATAATGATGGCTTTCATCTTTAAACACACTAAAAAGAATTTAGTGTTTGTTTATGTAGTGTCTGTATTCTGTATCAGACCGGGAATCAGTCAAGCAAGAAGAAATGCTTTTAAATGTAATTTACTTGTAGTTTCAAATATTGGGAAGATGCAAGCTTTGCTTTTTTTCTGCTTTTGTGTGCAGAAACCAATCTTACTTGCTACACATTTTAGATTTCTGTCCCACATAATTATATTTTTGTTATGCACTTACAGTTACAAAACTCTGCTGGGGAAGAGCACTAGGAAGTTGAATCTGTTATCTCATCTTAATTAGAACCCTTCTTGATTTGAAGGTGAATTAAAAAAGTGTTGCTAGCTACTTACTTGTGAATGTCTATATATTAATTAAGTTTTCTTGCTTTCCCTTAAGAATAGTGATTAGAAAAACCTCACAGTGCATTAGCTAAGAGGAACAGAAGATAATTTCTTGGGATAAAAAGCCTTGCGCTTCACACAAAGAAGTGCAGTACGCTTCTACATCATAATCTTGTTAAATAGTTGTTCAGGGAGAAGTCAGTCTCATGGCTCTAGACTTAATGGCACCTGTGGTAGACACCTCCCATTGTAAATTAGCTTTTGTTAGACAGTTTAGATAACTTGAAAGAAATGGTTGAGTACCTTGAAAACTGACTGTGATTTCTTCCTTAAAGTATCATCAAGAAGAGAAAATACTAGTTTGAAAGTGATGTTCTTTTGCTCAGAATTGACTCACTGCAATTTTAGGCACCAAAAGTATTCCTAAAATTGTGAGTTGTATGATGTTATTCCTTTCCTAGCATCTTCCTTCCAGACTGCCTAAAATTAGAACCTTGTTATGGGGAATTAATTACAATTTCTGTTTCAGTTCTAGTAGAAAAACAATGTAAAAAAAATAAAGGGATTATTGTGATATTCTAAGGCTCAGTTGCTACAGTAGTGTAAGACAAGTCTTAAATGACATGCCACTATTCAATTAATTTTGCAGAAAGAGCACTCGTTACCAGGGTAAGTAAAACAAATGTGAATTTATATATTATCAGATTTAGTAATGTATTATATGTTTAAAATCAGAAAAGTAGAAGTAGCGTTGTATTTAACTGGAGATGCATGTCGGATGTAAAAGAAAATTTCTAATAATTTCATGGATGCATAATTTGAACTAGTCAATGGATTCTCCTAAGAACTTTGGAGAAGTTGCTACTAACAATTTTAGGCAAAACTGATCCTGCCTGGAGATGAGGAGATGATGTAGATGACCTCATCAATCCCCACTGTCCCTGTTTTATGTGATTCCATATTTAGTCACCCCTTGAAACACAAACAAAAATCTGGTTCTAAAGATCCGTGATGTCTCCTAGGCCTGACAAAAAGGGGGCTGAATCAAATTTCGCTGATAAGTGGTCCTTTGAAAAAAACAGGGAATCAGCTGCAGGGAAATGGAATTATTGATCCTTGAACAAAGAGGCCTGTTAAAGCCCTTCTATGAATACTGGAATTCTGAAGTGTTTACCTGGTCAGGGTAAAACTGACACCTTGCTGTTTAATACATGGAAAAAAAATACTAGCCAAAATTCATTAGAATTCGATTGAGAGACTGAAAACTGTGCTCTTTCAGTGCTTGTTGGCAGGTAGCATTTGTATACCCTGTAGACCAGACTGTGCTTTAACACTTGTAAAGGCCTCTGTTGATCTCCCTATCATTCAGAGGGATTTCAGTCCTTCCTTGCTCTGGGAAAACTAATTTAGATTGGTGAGGTTTTACCTGAGAAGGGCTGCAATTATTTGTGCAGCTGCTGATGTGAATTACAGGATACCATAGTGTTAAGTACACTTCTGTTCCTTACCAATTACTACATAACACTTCTAAAGAAAAAGAAACCTTTGGGCATGGGTTTCTAATATAGGAGCCAAAAGTCCAAATTCCTTAATGAAATGATTGCTTCTTGTAATTTTTATAGAGAATGTGATATTAAATTGAATGCATAACATTTTCATTACTTTATAATCCCAAGCTGATAAAGTAGCTAAAACAAAAACACCACACTGGAGAACAAGATTTGAGTCCTCGGCAGTTCAGACTGATTTAGGGTTTGCTTTCAAAGGGAAAGGACTTGAAAATAGTGTCTAGATTAAGCTGGTTACACTTTTTCTGGAGTCAAAGCAATCCAGTATTTTACTAAAATATTAAATTAACTGCATGGTTGTCGTGTGTTGGTGTGAGCTGTAGAATGTAAAATGGTGGGCACATTTCCTTGGTATTCTAGTTGCCCTCCTGGATCCGCATAAGAATCTTTTCATGACTTTATGTAGATAATTTCAAAAGGCAAACCAAAGGAAATTTAGCACAGCGTGTGTGGTAGATTTGAGTGACAAGAAGGTAAGAGTAAGCCTGAGAACTGGAGAAGGTCAATTGTTTCAGGAACAACTTAGGCCATAAAAGGGAACGATGGGTAACAGAAAATGTAGCAGCTGATGTGGGTGAGCACTTCCTACTCCTGACCTTGAGGATGTGAAGTTTGATTTTGGTAAGGAAAAAGGTAGCGTATGTAAGGGTTTGAGTAGGGGCATTGTGAACATAACGATATTCATGGAAAAAGTGTTCCTTTCTCCCTTGCAGTTAAAAAGACTCTATTGACTAAAAGTTTGGAAAATGAGATCTTAAACTACTGAGAGCCTCTTGGCCTGGGGCATAATGATCTCAAGCCTATTCAGAATTATCAAAGGCTTTGTTTGTGTACAATTGATGAAAGCCTACAGAAAGTATGTGTTTTCTGTTTTCTCTTCATGTATAACGTGTGTTTAGAAGAACACTGTTCTGTGAGAAAGTACCAGCTTGTTCTGGAGCTTTACTGTGATGAATGATTTGTTTGGAGTTTACTTAGGTCATGACTGTCTCATAACACATCAGTTCATTCAGGCACAGGCTTTTGAAAAGAAACTGGTAATGATTAGAGTTGGACACAAGATGGAGAATTCAGATACAGAGCCAATGCCTGTGTGGGGGGTATTCCCATCCAGGATTTTGATTCCAAGCTTTTTTTCCAAGTCTTTGCTGTCTAATTTATTTCTCTTCCATTTGCTGCTGCTTCTGTTGCTTCTTCAAGTGTTCAGCAGGATAAAGATAAAATGTTAATGATTGCTACATTGGTGCCAGGGTAGTTTAAGTGCCTTCTAAAGCATATAATGCAAGGTAGAGAAATGAAGTTACTTGTTCCATCTGCAGACTAACAGTGTCTTCTCTTAGTTATTCCATGCTTCCTAAAGCTGGACTGTTTTACCAAGGCATCTTAGAAACAAAGGATTTGTATGTTGACCTTTCTAGTACCATGTTTTTATGCAACCACACTCGATACACTGAGATACCTAATGCTGGAAGTATTTTGCCTTTGTGCAGTTAGGTTTTGGTTCAGAATTTTTTGAACGGCTCATGTTTCAATAGCAGTTCAGTTGCTGTATGTATGAGAACCACTTCTGAGTGTGGTGACTACCTGAACATAGTCAAAAACTTTTTGTTCCTGTTACTGTGAGCTAATGAATGATGATGCTGAGCAAATGTGTGCAAATTCTTGCACTGTTTTTGTTTTTTTTTTTTTTTTTTTTTTTTTTTTTTTATTCTGTGACCTAGACTCTTAACAACAAAGTGACTCCATAGTGAGACTATACACTGAAAGTGCAGGAATTTTATTTTCAAAGATTGTTTAACTGGACCAAGAAGCAGAATGTCAAACAAGTTCATTGGCACTGAAATTATATCCTTGCTTAATTATCTCTGTTGCCCTCTTCCCCCATGCATTAGTTGTTATCTCTGAAGTAGCTCCCCTCTGACTAAAAGCCTTTTTCAACCAAATCACTAATAATTAGATATGACCCTACCAAAGTCAGTGTATGTCATCAGCTGACATTTTGCCATGATTGTTTGATCATTCAATTTGTATATTACAGGAGTTAGCTATTTGTATTTCATTCCTCCTGTCCACCCCCTCAACTAACAGCCTGGTTGTATACTGATTTTCTAATATCATAAAGAGGGGAAACTGAAGTCTATGTGAACTGCAGGAGAGGTTTTTTTGGTTTTTTTTTTTTTTTTTTGCATTGCATGGGTGTGATTTGATCCCTTACGGCATTTTTATGCATGGCTTAATGACCTTAGCATCATTACTTTTCCCCTTCATGATACTGGGGTGACTAAGGGAAGAAAGAGGTAAAGGGTATCCCATGGGCTGAAAAGAGCTAAATAGGCTTATCCTGTGAGTATGAAAACCCCATGACTCAATTGTGATGTGAGGAAGAAATCTGGACTATTATAGGAGTGAGTTAATCCTGTAAATTAGCAAAAGCCAGAAGATCACAATTAGTGAGGATTTGGAGTCTTGGTTTCCTTCCCTGCTCTGTAGCTTAAGGATTTTGTCCACATGTGAGACTAGTTTCTTTTCTGAAATAATAGCTGTGCTGATTGCTTGCATCATTGAACAAAAATATAAATTGAGAGGAGAAGTGATGTTTTAACAGTCAGAAAAATGATGTAGAGATGGAATGGAGCGAGGGGGAAGACAAACTGATACACTGACACAAATTTGTACTTTTGTTTCCTATGATATAAACAAGGTGGAAGAGTAACTAGAGATAAAAATAGTCAGCTCCTGCTTTCACAGATCAAGAACATAGAGAGCTAAGACAGCCAATTTAGAAGTAAGAGGAAATATGCTGTTTATGCAATGTACAGTTTTTTGGGACTTATTGCTGTAGAGATAGTACTGAGGCCAAGAGCTTAGAAAAATTCATAAAGGGATTATGTGTTTATGTGGTCAATAAAAAAGTCCCTTCTTTCTGATATTAGCATAAAAATAGTAGGAGATAAATTTCTATATAGCATAAGGCAGTTGGTACCTTATATACTACAGAGAAGGCTTCTTTAAGTACATGCAATATATAGCTAAGGACTAGAATTTCTGAAACTGCCCCTGAAGCTTTCTGGCACAGGTGTTACTGGGTTCACTGGGAGGAGGATACTCAGTACTTAGAGACTCTTTGTCCCTGTGTTCTGAAAGTGGGTGACTGGTGCTATGTTTTGGATGGAAGCCTGTGATAAATAAATTGGCAAAAAGTGCTTTTCTAACAGTTTCTACAACATTTCTGGAGTTCAACGTAAGTGGGGTATGTTTCAGAATTTTTTTTTTTTTGTTGTTGTTGTTATTATTTCTTACTTAAGCGTTGAAAAAAAGATTCTAAAAAATCTCTTGGATTGAATCACTCATATGAGTAACATGCTGGTCTTTAATTCTGCATAAATATACAGTCCTTGTGGCTGATACTCCTCCTGTGTCTTACTACTGTTCAACATCTGTTGCAAGAAGAGAGGAAAAAGAAATGTACTAAACCAAGGGTAACTCATTCTAGCTGAGATGGGAAGGAGGGGATGACAAAAGAATTAGCAAGAAATTTTTTAGGAGTTTCTCTTTAAATTCCTAAGGGATACCACTCAAAGAACACACAAATCAGTGTACTGTCTCATTGACTAAGACATTTGTTTCTCACATTGTTTTGCATAAATGGGATATAGAACTAAGATTAGATTTAGAGATATCATCATACTTTTTTGATTTTTGTGTAATTCTGTTCTAACCTTTGATTTCTGCTTAGAAAAAATTCAAGCCTTTAAAAATGAAGAACTGTGTTACTATGCAAAAAATAAATTTATAAACCCTTTGCTTTGATACTATGTTGCACTTATAGGAAGTAAGGAATAAATTGCTAGAGACTCATCTCACTCTGAAATGTGATTCCACACAGCTATCATGTGGAACTATTGTTTTCTTTTCTCTAAAGTGCTCCTGAAATGGTGTCAGAAAGGGACCATCAACTTGTCTGTTGGGACTGCTCTCTTTAATTCAGTGGATTTGAGTTAAAGTGGTTGGTTCTTCCCTTATATTCCGGAGCATTGTGCACTTGAGAGGTGGGTGTTGTCAGATAGAATACATTTGGGGCCAGACATTCTTCTGTCTCACTCTGGGATAATTGCTTTGCAGTTGACACGGCTACACTGGTATAGTACAGATAAGAATGAGATCAATGTCAGCCCTATAAGATCTGATCATCCAGAGTGTGAGAATGGTTGTGGTGATTGGAGTAAATGTAGTGTCTTGCTTTCATAGTGGGCTTCACTCCCTTTTGGTTGGTGAAAGGGGAAGCTTTCTTTTACTATAATCTTATGGTCTGACCTGACACTGAAGAGTCTTTTGGAACTGCTCTTCTTGACAAATGAAAGCAGAAACCTGATTGTCCAGCATCTTTTGAACTTTGAACGGGCCTAGATGTGTCTTATGAAGAATAAGGAAGGATTACATCTCTACAGGGGTGAGAAAAAACCCCTCTCAGCTAAAAACATCTTTTAGATCTGAAAACTACTCTGAGAAGAAATGAAATTGCATTTCACCTTTCACTCCCACCTAATCTCTCAAGTTGAATTCAGAACTGCTCCAAGGGTTGAAGGGAAAGGAACAGTAGTGAGCTTTCATCTTCCATGGGGTTTGTTGGTGGTCATGATGGTTAGTGTTGCTAGCAAATCTCAGCAGAAATATCTGTAGCTCTTCCTTGTATGACAACACTAGAGTCACCATCACTTATGTCGTTAAGGTGTCTGAGGACTTGGGTTCTGTACACCAGGAAAGCCTCAGGTCTCTCTGGTAGATGTGAACATCAGGTGACTAAGCTGCAACCAGTGCAAGGTTATAGTTGTATGGATGGGTGTGCAAGTGAAGTGTTTCTATTGTGACAGCTCTTTGAATCAAGCTTTACTCCAAAGTGATACTTTTAAAACTGTATATGTGTTAATTAAATATCTGGCTAAATTTATGTACAGGCATTTGGCTAATGGGAAAGACAGAAAAGAATTGAAGGTTGGAACTATGCTTGATGAAATCACTTCTGTTTCCCTAACTTCACTGTAGCTGCATGCTTGGTGTCACTGGATAATCATAAAGCACACTTGCATTGTGAATCCTGAAATTTTACACCTTTTACTACTCTATATATTACTTTCCAAGAAAGTCAAGACTATTAGTATAAGCAGAGTTTAGGCCTAGTTTTGAAAAAAAATTCTACTTTAAAGCATGTAGAGTGATACATTATTTCCTGTAAGAGAAAGAGAGTTGATAGGTAGGGTTTGTTATTGCTTTCTTTCCTGACAGGTTTTAGGCTGCTGGAGCTAGGCAGTGTTGCTGGATTTAAACAAAAATCATAAGCACAATCATCTCTGTGTTTTATTCTTGTGTATTTTCTCAGTTACTGCAGTGCAACTTAGAAGATGGAAAATTAATTCAAGCGCTATTAGAGAAATTGTACAGAACATATCAGAAGAATATATAGTAATGAGATACTATCAGTGCTTAATTGATCAGACTCTATGATCCCTTAAGATTTTGTATGAAGTTTTTTACCAGTGTGCAGGAGGTAAAAATAGATAACGTGATCCTCAGCTGTACATACAGACATATTATGGCAGTGATCAGAGACAGGACTGACAGGGAAAATGCACTCAGAAAGCTTTGTCTGCATGTGGATCAGCTTCTGCGAAAGTCATTGTGGAAAGTCTTGCAATGTTAGGTAGGTTTAACTGAGGCTTAGTGTGCAAGCTTGTGGAGATTTCCGATTTTTTTTGCTTTGAAGTAATGTAAACAAAAAATATCATCATTTGTCCTGGACAGCAAATAATATAACCAGATACTGTTCAAATGATTTAGGAGAACACCACAGTGAAGGATTTCTGGCCACCAGGCTTCCCTGATAAATTATAAGAGCATCAGAGAGTGTCCTAAAGCTTATCTATTTTACTTTACTTTTAGATGTAAGTGCTAAATGAGGGATCAAGTTGTGTTCATGTAGCTAAGTGGTTTAGAGGGAAAAATCTCATTCTCATGTTACTGACTTTTCATTATTTTCTGTCCTTAGTCAGTCATCAGAAGGGTTTTTGCCTCTGTAATCCTAAATGATGGGATATGCTATTGTCAGCTAGGATTTAGTAGTGATGCTTATGATCTCCTAACTGTTGTCTTGCAGTTGAGAACCTTTGTAAAGATCCATTTAAACATTGCCAGAGCTCAACTTCCAAGATTTATATATAAGTATTTATATAAAAGTACATGAAATGCAGACACTTGGCCTGGGTTAGATGAAGATTTCTGGAAAGAGGCTTGAGACAGGGGTTATGTATGTGCAGGTTATGTAGATTATGAGATTTGTCCAAGGTAGGTGATGTGGGTTTCTCTGCTTCCTTTTCCATTCACTGCTCAATTACTGTAATCACATATTATGAATATTTGCTACTTCTCCCTGCCACCTCAATTCTTTGTCTCTGAAGCAGGGACAGTCACCAGTGGTGCAAGGGACCATTACTTCTGTATCCTCTAGACATTTTATGATTCAATGAATATGAATAATAAAGTACCTTATTCATCCTATGTTCTCCAGTAAAGGTGATTTCAAGTGTGCCAGTGGAGGATTATTATGGCTTGTTTTCCTTTTGAGTATGAGAGTGGGAGGGCACCTATTAATTATAAAAACTTAATAGAAATGCTGGAAAACAGCTGTTTGCTCCTCAGTATGCCATTCTATCTGCTGGAAAATTTGACATAATTCATGATAAAAAAAATCTTTATTGATGGTACTGATGCTAGTATTCTTGTGCCCAATTTGAATAAACTGAGTAGAAATTTTCTCTTTATAATTTTTTGGAGAATCTGTAGTAGATGATACCACAGAAAGCCAAAGGATCTATCAGTAGCCAAACTGTACTAGAGCAAGAGAATGGTTTGTGCTTAGGTGATTAGAGAATTTGCTTCCAAGACTTTTCAAATGTTGCATGGGCATGAAGTGGAGAAAAATGAAATTACCAGGAAAGATATAATATAAATTCAGCTGAACTGTATAATATTTTGCAGACTTTAAAGTCCATTTCTGTAAAATGATCAAAAATGCTTGCAGGGAGGAAACAAATTTTATTGTGCTGCTTTTTACATGTTAAGAACTAGATGTACCGGAAAGTGGAAGGATATGCCTGAGATGGCTGCTATGCAGTTTGTAGAGTTGAGAAAATAACCTTTTTTTTCTATTACACTCAGAATAAAAGGGCCATCTTGTCATTTCATATGTCGCGGTTAGATTATTCTGTGCCTGCCTGAAAGAATCAACATCAGAGTGAATTATGAAACAGAGAAATTTTAGGGGTCCAGAACAATTTGGAAAAATGTTAGTAACAGAAGGGACTGACTAAAAATATCTTACTGGTTGATAGTTTTTTATCTTCAAATACAGTTTGAGCTGGAATTTTTATCAGCTGCACAGAGTTCGTACACTTTGCCTTTTACAACAAGCTGCTACTGTGCTTTCTGAGAAGAAAAGAAACTTGCAAATAAGGACTTTACTTTAAAGGGATTCACTTGAAAGCATGCCCTTGGGAAAGAAAAAGACTGTAGAAGTTTCAAATTGACCTCTGAAGTTTTTAGGTTTTAGCATCTTTGAAACATATTCTTTCAAAAAGCTCCTGAGTCCAGGATATGTATTTCTTGTTGTTTATTCTGTCTTAATTTCTTCCTTAATAAATGTAGTTCCAGCAAATATTAAAATCCTGTCATTCTCCTACAATGCTCTGTTTTCAGCAAGGGAACCTTATATAATGCTTTTCTGCTGGAAAATTGAGCTTTTTTAAGAATAATTTTTTTTTTTTCTGTTTTGTAATTATCTGTTCCTGTTGGATAAGACTGAACCCTGTGTGAATGAAACCCACTGTGTCTAGGGGACACTCTGTAGGGATGGATGTTTTGGAGTTCCAGTCCTCTGGGTTGGTTGCAGACCTAATCTGCACCTGTTATACATGGCTCCTGTTCCTGTGGCCATTGTGAGCACAATTACTTAGAGGTGGAAAGTATTCGGAGAATTATCCCAGAATTTTTTTGTTTGATGCATAAATAATAGGGAGAATTTAATGGTTTAATGCATATATATATTAATTCCACTTCTGATTTTTTGGGGCATCCTTGGTTTGTTTCTTTATTTGTGCATGCATGTATTTATGAATATACATGCACAAATAGATCTTCCACCTAGTTTCCTCAAAGAAGGAATCCTCTGCTGCCTTTCCAAAAGAAATTGCTGGTAGAATTCGGAGTAGGTTCTGATCTGAAATCAAGTTCACTCCACTGGTGATAGAGCATCATCATGCTTTTTCCATTTAGTGACTGCATGCCATTTTGAAAGTGAGTACACAGGGTGAGAGTGTTTCAGCCCCTCTTTAGAATACACAGTAAGCATCAGTTCTATAAATGTTTCCGGCTTAGTTCTTTATTACCCTGCATGTGGAATAGTGCTCTACATTTTTTTTGAGCTAGTTCATGCCCATCTTGTATTCCTTTTGTCCTACTGTTCAAGATGACTTAGTAAATGCCTATAAAATACCTTGTGAAGGGACCTTTTTCTTCAGTTATATGGATTAAAGCACTGTACTTCCACTGACCTGTAGACATTGATCCTTCTTTTGACATGTCCCCATGGAGCAGCATGTCAGTCCATGACGCTCTATTAAAAAATAATAGAATAAAGAGTTCCTTTCAAAAACTGATTTAAAAGTAACTTCTGAAACTTTTACATTGCAAACCCATTAAACAAGTTGGAGGGAAAAGATTCAAAACATTTCATGTGCAAATAAAAATTCTCTGAAGATAACAATGAGATATTTATTACAGTTCAGAATGGTTTAGTAGAGTTCGGGCATCATTTCAGATGATGCACTGTTTTGTTGTTGTTATACTTGGGCTTCATTAAATGCAATTAATTAAATCTATTGTAGATCTGTTTTATTCCCAAGCGTCCAGTTAATGTAATCTTACTGTTTGCTTATTAAAAATATCAACCAATTTGTCTTCCACTTATTTTAATCACTGTTCATTTTTAAACCTTGGTGAAATGCATTTTGTCTGTTTAATTTATTGAGCAAACTCCTTGGGGCAGTGACTTTTTGTGTCCTGTGTAGAAGAAACTTTATATTCTTTGTCCCTGTGTTTAACTCAAAAAAAGATAAAAGAAAAAGAAGAAAAATAAGTAAAGCAATGCCATTTGAAGTTTATTTAGGCTGACTTAAATCATCATCATGGCTAGGCTTCACGAATGAAGATTTGGGAAGGCTGACTTAAATGAGAAAGAAATAAATGTATCTATAAGACTTGAACTGCCAAACAGTAATAAAAATTAGCAAACGTTGGTAGTAAAAATTGGGAAATAATAAGCCTACAAGGATACAAAAATTAAGAAAATTAGGAGCATCTTAGACAATTCACAAAGTATGAGCCTACTGGAGATTAATGTAGTACATAGACAGGCAGTAATTTATAACAAACACTGGAAGAACATTCTGTGTATGTACTGTGAATAAGTTTTGCTGTGAAAGTATGCACAAAGTGTAACTACGAGTAAAGAGTAAATAATTGACTATATTTACTGTGTGCACTGCATTCCATAGTTGAATGCATTAGGTAGTAAGATGCATAAGACTTTGCATATGACTGTCTTGTATTTGTCTTTGCCCTTTTCCTAGACAGGAAATCATACAAGATCATTAAAGCTGTATGGAGTCTACTGTTGGTTTGGTCTGAGTTCTGTTTTAGTGGAAAATAATCCCTGATGAATCAGGTTATAATATGTCCACTCAAAATTCTCATGATAGGCTATACTGACAAAATTTGAAAGAATATCATCTCTTGAGGGGAATGATTGTTAGTGCTGCAGGTTATGGATGTTCAGTTGTCTCCTCTCCTGCCTTTTCAGAAAGAGCTGTAGTGCACAGTCAGACTAAAGCCTGTGCCCCTTCCTCTCTCTAATTAATTTTCCAGAGCTGTGCAATTTTGGGAATACCCATGTCTGTAGTTTATATCTTCTAAATGGATCACTGATTTTTTTTTAATGCCCTCCAAGAAAAGTAAAGGAGTTCTATCTCAGCATTGTCTAAAAAGATGCATCTAAAGTCACTGGTGAGAAGAAAATATTGTTCTTCATCTGACCTTATTTAGCTGGTCAATGGAGATGGGGATTGGTATTAATTACTCAGTCTGCAAGTGAATGAGCATGAAATTCCAGCTGAGAATGGACAGTTAGTATGTTTAAAGTTTGCAGTGTACAAGGGCCCTAAGGGGGAATGTGGGAATGTCATCTTTGTACTGTAAAGCTGTCACAGTGAAGACAGATTATGATGGTTCCTGCAAACCAAAATGTAAATTGCATATAATGGGGAAAGATCACTGTGTGCACTTGAATTAAATGCTAGGTCAGCTTCAGATAAGTGTTAAGTTAGATCCTGGAAAACTGTGCTCAGCTTGGGTCCCTTCAAGGCTTGCAAATCAAACAAGGCCAGCTGCAACAAATAATTTGGATGGACAACATGATAGAAGTTGTAGCAAATGGGAGGAGACAAAAACATAATTTGCTTGGAAAATAGAATTAGTCTAGGAGTATATGTAAAAAGCTGAGGCAGTTTGGTGCGGTGTATGAAAGATCCATCCCATTCAGCAGAGTACCCTAGCAAGAATGTGGCCTGGTGGTCACAGTTTGATCCTTTGTGCCACAGAAAGGGAACTACAACAGAGAGAGGCCCATTTAGTGACAATTTTCAATATGCACCAGCAGTGGTTACTTTGTTTAGTTGAGGATGTGCTCCTCCTCTTTTTTGCTTTCATTAGCTGAGAGGGCTGTAAATCTAGAGTAAACAGAAGACAGTGTAGCATAACTGAGCACCTTGTTGGCCTATGGAATTCACCCCAGGAAGTGGCCTCCAAGTCAAATTCTTATAGCTGAGTGATTTTTATGACTGTTAATAACAACTGTAGCTATGCCAATTAAGGCTATAGGGCAACCAAATGTATGACTGAAGGCATTCACCTTAAGGGCAGGAAGGAACTGTTTCTGTCCAGCTCTGCCCTCATTTGAAGGCTCTACTGGCACCTCTTGAATTCTTTTCATGTATTCCTGTGAAAAATTATGATTCCTGCTATGGTTTTAAAATTATTTTTATTATTAACATGAAAGTAAGACGTGCTCATGTATTGTGACAGGGCTTAGAAAGACCAACCTTGTTAACTTTATAGTTAACAAGTGTCCCTCCTTATGATGTGTAACTTCTACAAGGGACTATTTATGTAGGGACAGAAAAGGGGAAGGCAGCTACACAAAGCTAAAGGGCAGTGCAGTTTAGCATGACTTACATTGTGAGGTGGTGGCTCAGGTTTGTGGAATTCACTGCAAAGGTGGAAGTCTTCAGCATGAAACTTGAGGCTAGATGTTGGTTCTCTGCGGGAAGAGAAGAACATGATATTGCTATGCTTTTTGACTTGAGATGTTGGTTGTTGTCAAGGTCTTGAAAAGTATTTGCATTGAAAAGCAACTTCTGAAGAGTGTTGACTTCTGAAGAATATCAACATCTGCTTGTAGGGATGAAATAAGAGGGATTCCTAGGAAATGCAAGGCTCACAGTACTGAGGCTTTTCTAGCTGGAATTCAGCCCCCTGAAAGTGCCTTTCTTGCAACACCACTCTGTTGGTATTTCTCATGTTTCCACATCTGCACGTCTTCAGTGCATTTTTGGACCAAGTAATAGCCAATCCCTTGCATTTACATTTAGCCCCACTAAGCCCATTTGAACGTACTGTGGTTGAACTTCTGAGCAGCTCTGCGTTCAAGCTTGCATAATGGCTCCTGTTCTGGCTATCCTACCCTAATCTGTGTCTTAGGACTCAGACACATGATCAGCGTGATAACTTCTTAGGAAGCTTACTAATACACAGTAACTGTGAATGCATGTTCATACTTTATAGCAAATTCAAGACAGTTTGACTTGGTTTCTTTGACTTAGCTCTAGAAAAGTTATTTTAAGATAAAACCGTGTGTTTGCTATAGGCAAAGCGTGTGCATGGGGACAGCTGTTATGACTTAGCCCAGGAACTTATTCCAGTACCTGAGCCCTCCTAACCTCACAGAATGTCAGTTAGTTAGGATTAGGAGAGAAAACTGACTCTTAGGCAGCACTACAGATGATGGTTTAACCTGAATGCAACTTGAGTGATTTTAATTTCATTGTAAGCATTTAGGCTGATAACTTCATTTTAAGAATTAAATTTCATGCAGAGGACTGAATACTTTGCAGTTCTAAATGCTTCCTGGGGAATCAAGCCCAAACAGAGGAAACAGAAAGAATGCTTTCTTTTTCAGAAATGAGGTTAATTGCTCTTTTTAAGATAAGAGATTTTACCTGAATGTGGGTAATATGTGGGAAGATGTGTTTTAGCATTGGTAAAACTGAACTGAAATGGAAGGGAACAATGCACCAACTTGATGATTAGACGCTAAGATCTGAACACAGTATTTTCTTTTTTTAAAGCTTTCTTTGCGGGCTGCAGTGAAATTTAAATGTATTTTCAGAAGAGCTGAGGGTACTTGGAGACTTTCACCTGTCTTGAGAAATGCAAATTTTACAAAGCATTCAGATGTACATCTTAAGTTTTATTCCACTAAGGATGGATTAGGATTTACAAGACTCTCCTTAGAGTCCTTTCATACACTGCATTGTTAATATTTCAGTGAGGCAGCAAAAGAGAAAACTGTGTAACAATATTATTCGTATCAGAAGTAAAACAGTACATCTATGGGAAGATGATTTAGGAAAACATATGGAAAAGGATATTACAGAAAAAATCTTCAAGCTTAGAATATTTGATGAATTGAGAAAGATTTCTCAGTCTCTCTCATATTTCCCAAGCTTCTATATTGCTACTTCCAAAATATGTCTGGCTTCTAAATGACTCTTCTCTGCAAGAAACTCTTTTGTATTTGTTCAAAAGTTCATGTCTCATGCTAGGTTCAAGTCCTCTGGTCTCTCCCTTTATAAAGGTACGCTACTGATAGTCTTATGATCTAACAGACAGAGAAAACAATTTGTACTGTTGTGGTATCTGCCTTCACTAATTAAACCTGTGGCAGCAGTTTATAGAAAAGCTGATATTCATAATTTCTTTCTGACGAGGAAGTCACTGGAGTGGTAATAGTTTCCAAATAGATTCGAGGCATTTTCTAGACTCCTGGGGATCAAACCCATGCACCTTTCCATGGGCAGTTTGGTAAGACACCCATCAGATATGTACTGATTTATCCCCCCAAAAGGTCTGATCTTGAGGTGATTATGTGTGTGGACTGAATTTGCACTATGCCACATTCTTATGCAGTAATCATTGCAGGAATCTCTTAGACTGTCAGATTTTTTTTCATACTGGAAATGAAGTAGTTCTCCTCATATATTCATGGTAGAATTTGACCATATGTGTTTTAAATAAAGACTAATGATCTGGTTTGTACATTTATGTGTGGAGAAACTAATTGTATTTTTTATTCCTTACTCTCTTGCTAGCTACAGAAAGAAGTTCCTTTCTGGGTCAATAATGCCATTTAAGTTAAGCCCACATGCTGACACACTCTGGTAGCTTCTAGAGCTGTTCTTGTCAACTGACAAGGGAAAGGTCAGTGGCTCACAGATTTTTGTTTGTGATAGGGAAACATCTATAGTAAGATTTGAACTTCTTGTGATGTCTTGACATTGCTGGCAGTTAGTAACTGATCAGAGAAATGAAAGTTTGTTTTCATAACAAATGCGTTACTCCTGCACACAGTGAACCAGAGAGACTTGTGCCTCAGCTTTAAAAGTGCAGTCACTTCATGTAGCTGCTACCCCATGTGTACATGTGTACAGACAGCAGTCAGACATACTCCTCTTTTGTAGTCTGCACACACTCTTCATTGTTGCACTAGTTATTTTAGCACAATTAGCCTGGCTGCTGAGGACTCAAAAGGTAGCTGATGCAACAAGGGATTACAGTATAAATGCTGCATCTGGATGTATGAAATCAACTTGAACTGAGTCACACAAAAGAAAGGCCTTTTCTCTTGTAAAATGTTACTAATCTGATAGCAAACAAGTCATAGTAGAAAAAGATCCAATTAATTTCCAGCTGCACAGCTTTATAATGCAGCAAGACAATTAAGAGAATTAACTACTTCATAAAAACAGATTTAAAAAATCTGAAAGCTAGAGGCAGCCTCAGCTTTCCCACAGATTGCCATGTTATTGTCATCTTCTTGACAAGAAAGGAAGCAGTTTTATTGTGTTGCTGCACAGTGTCTTTTTTCATTGTTAAAATGCTTAGAGACACAAAATTGAAAACAGGACCTCTCTTTGCTAGCTGATGTTCCTCCTTTTCATTTGCAAAGTTAGTGTGGGAATATGCCAACTGGGAAACCTTACATTGCTATTCTGTCATCAGAGGCTTCGCTGGTGGAGCTTTGTGAATGAGAGATGTATGTGGGCCTAGCTGATGGTGCTTTATTGCTCTGCTCACAAGGGATGGCTCACAGCCTTGCAGGGATCTGCCTGTGGGCATTCTGCTTTTCTGAGGGACCTCTGGGGTGAGGAGAGTGAGCAGATTTGCACGCCAGGATTACTATCCAGCCTGTAGCTTCCTTGGAGAGGAATAGGAAAGGCTGGCATAATTCTAAGGGAACATCAGAGGTATTCAGAATGGTAGTTCTGACATCTATTGCAGTTTTGGAATAAGATGGAGGCCTTCCTTACCTTTCAGAAAATAGTTTGACAGTTAGGTAGTAGCCAATAGATAAAATTTGCAAGCTGTGTCACTCAGACTAAAGGACCACTGCAGACTAGAATTTTCAACTTCTCTACAAGGGTTGAGTTAACTTGAGGTTAGATATTTGCTGTTTTGAATGCTTCAGATCATGAAATTTCCCCTCCTCTAATATTTTTTCCTTCTGTTTACTTTTCTGCTTAATAAATATATAAAAACAAAATGAGGAAGCAAGACGGCGGCTTGATCGATACGATTTCAGATTCTATACTGATTCCTTTTGGTGTAGGTACAGGATGGGTCAATGAGGGGAGAGCAGTGGGTGTCATCTACCTTGACTTTACAAGGCTTTTGACACTATTTCGCATAACATCCTCATAGGTAAGCTCAGGAAACGTGGGTTAGATGAATGGAAAGTGAGGTGAATCGAGAACTGAATGGCAGAACTCACAGGGTCATGAGTAGAATCCAGTTGGAGGTCTGTAGTAAGTGGTGTTGCCCAGGGACCAATACTGGGTCCAGTCTTATTTAACTTGTTTATCAGTGACCTGGATGAAGGATAGAATGCACCCTCAGCCAGTTTGCTGATGATAAGAAACTGGGGGAAGTGGCTGATACACCTGGAGGCTGTGCTGCCATTCAGTGGGACCTTGATAGGCAGGAGAGTTGGGCAGAGAGAAACCTGATGAGGTTCAACAAGGGCAAGGGCAGGGTCCTGCAGCTGGGGGGGGAATAACCTCAAGTACCAGTACAGGATGGGGGCTGAACCACTGGAGAGCAGCTCTGCTGAGAATGACCTCAGAGTCTTGATGGATGACAAGTTGACCATGAGCCAGCAGTGTGCCCTTGCAGCCAGGAGAGCCAATGGTATCGTGGGGTGCATCAGGAGGAGTGTGGTCAGCAGGTTGAGGGAGGTGATCTTGCCCCTCTATTTGGCCCTAGTGAGGCCACATCGGGAGTACTGGGTTCAGTTCTCCTCAGTACAAGAAAGACAAGGATCTACTGGAGAGGGTCCAATGGAGGGCCACAAAGATGATTAGGGGTCTGGAGCATCTCTCTTGTGAGGAGAGACTGTGAGAGCTGCTCCTGTTTAGTCTAGAGAAGACTGAGAGGGGATCTCATTGATGCATATAAATATCTCAAAGGCAGGTGCTAAGAGGACAGTGCCAGACCCTTTTTGGTGGTGCCCAGTGACAGGATGAGGAAAAATAGCTATAAACTAAAACATAAAGAAATTTTACCTCAAAACAAGGAAGAACTTATTTAAATTGAGGGTGGCAGAGCACTGGAACAGGCTGCCCAGGGAGGTCGTGGAGTCTTCCCCTCTGGAGACATTCAAAACCCACCTGAATATGTTCCTGTGTCCTGATGACCCTGCTTTGGTAGGGGCATTGGACTGGATGATCTCCAGAGGTCCCTTCCACCCCTAACAGTTCTGTGATTCTGTGATATTAACTACTTCTCTGGACTACTTAATTCAGAAGGGCACTGCCAAATTGAGAAAACTGAATTCATTGTAAAACCAGATCAAAATGAGTCTGTATGTGTCATGTCTCAGTGGTGGAGATTTCTTGGGATTGAGCATCAACTAGTATTTACCAAGTTATGGTCTGTGTGGGAATTAGCTAATCAAGTGAATTGTCACAGGCTTATTAGAGCAGATTTCCTGTTTTATAACAAATTTCATTGTTGCTAATGCAATTCTTATTTGATACCGTTTCTGAGGGGAGTGTGCTCAAGACGTAACTTGCAGATTTTTTGGGCATTACTGTTTCACTGTATAGTTTTGCTTTTGCTTGTTTTGCTTTGCTTTTCATTTCAAAAGCTAGGGCAAGAAGGTGCACAGAGTGAATGAGTCAAAGTGCTCTTCCTCATGAGGAAGTTGTAGACTGTGATGAGGTGTCCCCTCAGTCTCCTCTTCTCCAGGCTGAACAGTGACTTCAGCCACTCCTCGTATGGTGTCCCCTCAAGGCCCTTCACCATCTTCGTTGCCCTCCTTTGGACATCCTCTAATAGCTTGATATCTTTCCCATATTTTGGTGCCCAAAACTGCACACAATATTCAAGGTGAGGTCCCCCCAGTGCAGAGCAGAGTGGGACAATCCCCTTCCTTGGCCAACTGGTGATGCTTTGCCTGATGCTCCCCAGGACAGGTTTGGCCCTCCTGGCTGCCAGGGCACTGCTGGCTCATATTCAACTTGCCATTGACCAGGATCCACAGGTCCCTTTCCACGGCACTGCTTTCCAGCATCTCATTCTCCAGTCTGGACATACATCCAGGGTTGCCCCATCCCAGGTGCAGAATCTGGCACTTCCCCATGTTGAACTTCACACGATTGGTGGTTGCTTCTCTCTTTGCAGGGCCTCTCTGACTTCAGGGGAGTCAACAACTCCTCCCAGTCTAGTATCCCAAGCAAATGTACTTATTATTCCTTTGAGTCCTGCATCCAAGTTGTTTATGAAGATGTTAAAGAGAACTGGCTCTAAAATGGAGCCCTGTGGAACCTCACTAGTGACAGGTCACCGGCCTGATGTTACCCCATTAATTATTACCCTTTGTGTCTGACCCAAGAGCCAAGTGCTCACCCATCACATGATGTGTTTATCCAGCTGTGCTGGACACTTTGTCCAGGTGGATCCTGTGAGAGACAGTATCAAAATCTTTACTGAAATCCAAAAAGATTACATCAACTGGCTTCCTTTGATCAGCCAGGTGGGTTACCTTGTCAAAAAGGAAATTCAATTTGACAAGAAGGACTTTCCCCTCACGGAGCCACACTGGCTGTGATTGATGACTGTTGTCCTTCAGGTGTTTTTCAATAACTCCCAGTATAATCTTCTTTGTGATTTTACCAGGCAGTGAAGTGAGACTGTCAGGCTTGTAGTTACCAGGGTCACTCCTCTTATCCTTCTTGAAAATTGGGACAGTGTTTGCCAGTTTCCAGTCAATCAGGACCTCTCCAGATTTCCAAGACTTATTTCAAAAGATCATTGTGAGAGGTCTCATGATGACATCATCCAGCTCTTTGAATAGTACTCTTGGATGAATCCTGTCAGACCCCATACACTTATAGGAATCCAGCTGGAAAAAAAAAATCTCTTTTGTATGGCAGAACTCTTAGAAGTAAGAATTGGAAGAAAATGTCTTACAGCAGAGAACTCCACCATTATTTGGTCGTCCAATTAGCCTCTAAGCAGTTGATCTTAAGACATTGTCATTTGTGGCAAAGTATTTCATTTAATGGGCTTTTGAGTGTAATATGGAACTAAATATATCATAGCAGTTTTGATGGAGGATATATCCATGTGTGTGAAAATTTGGATTTCATCTGTGCTGAGGAGTGCACTTGATCTGTGTAACAACAACAACAACAATTATCTGTTTTCTAGAGGGATATGGGAGGGAGCTGCAACAGTCAAAGGTCATCCTTCTTTTGGACAGCAGAAAGCTGAAGGTTGCAATTAAGCTCTACGTGCTGTCATGGTAACTAAGTTATGTTTCAATAGAAGTAGTTTATGGTAAATACATTTTGACTCTTTCTTGTTAAATACAAAGCACGATCAGCATTTTTGCCATGCCAGTGATTCTGCCTTTGAAAAACCTCACTCTAAGATACATTGTTTTGTGTTTAGACACAATCTGTGCTGTTACAGCAGCCTGTTCTGCTAGAAATATTTCAGACTTTGTGTGTAAATTTGCTTGAAGTAGGAGCAGAGCATGCCTGAAGATCATCTGTAGAGCTTCAGTATTCACAATGAATAGCAAGTTGCCTTCGCTAAGCAGCATTCAGTATGTCTACCTTCAAGGAGTCTGAACACAGCAGACTTTATGCATGGCCTTTTTCAGCCTCTTGCTCGTAGAACACATTCTTTTGACAAGGAAAGGACTATCAGAATCTTATGTCTTGCTCTGGTTCACACAGTCTGTATCAGCAGTGGCAGTGATCTCTAGCTATAGAGAAGCTTAGTATTTTACTATGAGAGAAAAAGGTCATAGTCAAATGGCAAGATGCTGTGTAAGTTACAGGAACTTGCTACTGTTTCAAAATTATTTTCCCTAAAGGTGGATTTTGTCCTGAATAATTCCTTAAATGTTTCCTCTGTTGTAGTGAGTGATTTTTGAGAGATGAAGAGTATGTCCTTGGTATTCCGTGGTGTATTGAAAAATGACTGACTTAGTAAATAACCACCACTTTCAAGTTGCTCTGATTGAATGGTGTAATTGTTCCCTTTTGCCCTGTGAAGGATGCGTTAATAATTTGATAGTTGTGTGGGCAGCACAATATTCCTCTTTTCCTCTACCTCTTCATCCTTAAAATCCCACTTCAGTTTACTGGTAGTTCAGTAAACCCTCTACCAGATTTACCACAAAGTATTTGAAGCTGTATTTAACAATTATATTTGAAATTGGCCATATATTATTTTTGTTTCCTTTTTTCATATGTTAACCTCTCCCAACAACATGCGAAAATGATGAAAATGAAATACAGTAAATATCAAATTATCCACTGTTCTCTTTTTAGTTTTTGGTACTGAGTACAGTGACTCCCAGCTGGTACCTTGTCCTTTGAATGCTACCAAACATAAATTTATGCTGTACTTTTTTTATTACTGCACAGAGATTGATGCAGAACTTCCATGTTAGGCAGAAGTGATGAACAATATTACCAAGGGAGCTCAGAGAAAATAGCCAAATTGTAGAAAGAGAACCTACTTCTTATTGATAAGTTCCCTTGTTGAGGGATGTGTTCTCCAGGTGAGGTAGAACTCCAGTATTTCCTTCATTAACCTCCCTTCTGAAGAGACTCAAGAAGTATTATCTCCTGCTCTGTTTGTTTTCTGATGCTGCTTTCTATAGGCAACTTACTGTAATTCCACTGACAGTTTTAGCAGCTGGGAAGCTGGTAGCTTACTGAAGACTTCAGATTTTTGTCTCATTCTACAATCCACGGCACTGTCACATCAGATAGCGAACACTTAAACACTAAAGTAAGTGGAAGAATTCTTTCAGTTTTCAAAATTAATTTGTAAATTAGATACTTGCCTCAACCTTTAAGAATTAGTAGGTAAAGCCCAGGAAAAACAGCATTGCTTAGTTCTCAGGAAAGTTTTCTATGTCAGAAGAAAGACACGTGAATGATGTATTGTAAATTGCATCTCCCAGTGCTAGTTTCATCACTCCCATAGACCAGAAACCAGGCTTCTTGAGCCAAACAGGAAGAATAAATTTATCTTGTTATGACCGAGAGTAAACTGAAGAGCCAAAAGGAGTTGGACAGAAGGTAAAAAATTAATATCTTAGAACAGCCAGAATACTTGATTGTGTGTAGTGGAAAACTTGGTATTAAGTTGTTAAGCTTGTGTTATAAACAGGTTTATAAGAATTTATGATTTTTTTGTGTGCTAAAGCTTTGAGACATCTATCTTTTAGTGCTTCCCTCGACTCATCTTTAAAAGGAGAGTCTTTAAGAAGAGCCTTTTTCTTGTTTAATGTAGACCTGCTGTCTAAAATAACCCAGGAAGTAATTACATCAGTATTTATTGGGCAGAAAATTCAGTGCTGCTCTGAATAAAGAGTGGATTGCCAAAGAAACCATTCAGGAGTGTTTGTGCATTTATGAAAGAGAGCTTTCTACCTTCACTTTCTTCTTCCTGTTGAGCTTCTCTCCTGAGGTTAGGAACTCTGGACTCTGAGAATTGCTTTGTAGTGAATTTGAATTTTTGAATTTAGCTTTGACATGGATATCTTTCACACATTTCTGTGCATTCAGTTCATTCATCAGTTACTAATGTTAACTAGATTTTGGGGATGTTCCTGAATGCTTCACTACCTCCAGAGCAATGGATGTTTCATATCTTTCATAAATGCTAACTTCCATTTGTACAGTAATTTCGGTTGGAAGTCCTCAGTTAGGAGCTTTAGAAACCACTAATGAGCTGGGCTGTAAAACACCCTTATGTAAATATAATTAACCTCATACTGCCTGATGGCAAGTCTTATACACAGAGAGACTCTGTAATTGGAATAGGAAGAGAATCTAGCCTGGCTGACACCTGTAGTTTAACTGCAGAGCCATCTTTTTCCTATGAATTAGGGAATTTAAATAATGATTTATCTCTAGCTCTTGCTGTATACTGTCAGCAACCAGTGAAAGAGGAAGTTAATGGATGCCTTGCATTTATGAGACAGGAGAAAAAAAATGAAACCTTGGGAGGGATATCTGTCTTGTCCCACATGCACTTAGAAGGTTTTTATTGAGGCATGAAAGGTTGTGTTGTTTCATTCTTTGTCTTTTTGTTCCTTATCCAGGCACTGATGTGCTGCCAACAATTCTATGAAGGAATTTCTCCTATGTCCTATTAAGTGATCTTAAACCTCTTGTATATGCTATGTGGGTACTCACAAAAGAGAAGGGAAAGAGAATTTAAGAATCAAGTCTTTTCCCCCTTAAAGACTGAAACAGCATCTAGTAAGAGAGATGGTGACACTAAAGAGGCAGATTTACTTGAATTGTGCTTGCCAGACACACATTAGTGTGGAAAAAGAGAAAGGTAAAAAAGAAAAAGTTAGTTTGTTAATGCTCAAAGTGTAATTTTCAACTATGTTTTTGGCAGTGGGACAGGGAAAACCAAATTCTCTAATAACTTTGGAAATGTCTGTTATGTGAGTGTTTTTCCCTAAATACTTTATATATTTTGGGCGATTTACTTGAGTTTGTATATGTGTGAACTTCAGTGAGTGATGTCAGAAGAGAAAGGGATAATTTGTTACTGTGACTGGAGGACAGAATAAATGAGATGGTAATATTACCTCCAAAGACCACTTTTCAGTTTGGTTTAACAATTTGAATGATTTCTACTCTCTCCAATCTATGAGGGAAAAGAAAGTAAATGCAAAATAACTGACTTAAAGCCAGGAGTCTCTGGATATATGAATTGTCTGGATTTCTTTCTGCCCCCCTGCCTTGTGAATATGTATTGAAATCTGGGGATAAATGAGGATTTATTAGTCAAATATTGTGGGCACACATCTAGTGAGGTACTCAGCCCATGGATTGACACACTTGTACGAATTTGTGCAGTATGAACAATACTCTGAAAAATACTGGATGCCAACATGGTTCACAGCACCATCTTTACCTTTCATCACCACTGGCTGCATGACCAAAAGGATATAAGGAAAAGATAGCAAAAAAAGAGTGACTTGAACTCGTTCAGACAAAACCTGTTGTTCTGTTAGAGGCTATGGGTGTTGCAGTATCACAAGGTGCTTCTGTGGGCTTTTACCTTTGTAGCACCAAGTGGTTGCAGACTTCCCAGACGAGGAATTGGAGAATGTTTGTAATTCAAGAAAATATTTCAGCTTTCATTTCTCCTGGAGACATTTCACTGTTGAAAAAATCCCACATTGGCAGAAAGTAATAAAGTACTAAAACTGGAAATATTCCTACATTAGGAAATCCTGAACTGTGGCTTAAGCCAGATTTTATTTTATCTTGATTTTTCTACATCTTAGGTAAAACAAAGTATGTTCCCATTTCAGTATCCCTGTAATACACTGTTGACTATGAAGTGTCCCTGCTGAGGAAAAGAGTAAATCAAAGGAACTCAAGGACAGACAGTATGTACATTTAGAGTTTAGTTCTGAGTGACTTCATGCTGAGAAACAGATTTTTTTTTTTGGCCAGGAAGTGTGCCAGCGTCTGTAAGGAAACCAGACAGTGGTGCTGGACCTCAGGATCAAGAAGGTGTTTAACTAGTCCAACATGCTGCATTATGAGTGTCCATCCAGGGCACCTCTAGGAGGGCTCTCAGGAATGCTGCTTTTCGCAGATGGTACATCAATGTCAATGTCAAGAAGTAGCTTCCTGTGTTCTGTAACAAAGCAAGTGGTGTGAATGAACACAAAGGAGAGATGCTGCTTGTCCAGCAGGCTCTGGTGGTCAGTACCATACAGATGTTTCACAGCTTGCAATTTGAGCAACTGACCATCCCCTGTAGTACTTGGACTGTTGTGTTGGACACAACAAAGTAGCAAGAGTACTGAAAAGCCTACATTTATATAGAAACAACCCCATTCAGCATCTGCTCATAGTACGTGCAATTACTAAAATAAGTATTATTTGTCTCTTTTCTCTCAGTCCTATGGATAGTGTGACACTTCACAAATACAGAATTTGTAAATGTGGTTGATCATTTCCAGCTTCTCCTTCAGTTCCTTTGCATTTTGCTGTAAGACAATGTGACCTAAATAACAGGCTTTATAAGATCCTCATCCCTATTTATTAAAAAAGCATTAACATTCCATTGGCTGACTAATATTCACTTCTCTCTGAGTGCATAGGTAAGGAACAGCGTTTTATATTTATATCTTTGTAAAACAATCTCATATTTCTTTGGTAAGTGATTATTTTGGAGTGCTTGTGTATAAGAACTAGTTATCCAATAAATTCAGGAACCAAGCATCTAAACAGATTCTGAGGAAGCTAGAGAGTAATACTTTACAGGAATGTGCACAATCAGTTTGAGGCATTTTATTGCTCTGTGCTGGTCACATTAGTAGGACTTGTGGATGTGGACATGGATCACCTCAAAGTCTCTATAATCACAGAAACCATGTAACCAACATGACACAGGCTTTTATGCCCATGTCACGTTAATTGTTTTCTGGTTGTTCCAAATACCAAGATACACAAATCCTTTCCTGTTGTGCAGTTGGCTCAAATGCCTCTCAAGCTTCACCGTCTTAAAACTTCAGGGGATCTGCTGACACCAATAGAAATGTACTGCACCGCCTGTGGAAATTCATATTTGGAGCTGTACCTTTATTTGGCAGAATATGGAGAGGTTATGATTGCAGTTGACATAAGTCAACTCATCAATTTCTTAACTGCTGTTCAGTTGCCATGGGAGTAGCACTTCCTAGTGACACTGTCAACAATGGTAATTAATTAATGATAATCCATTCTGATTTCAGATATATGAATCAGATGAACTAAGATGAGGTTAACTTTATATGTATACTCTGCTCTGAAGAGTGGGCTTTTAAATCTGTCTGTTGAGCAGTTGATGAATTTGGTTTCAGGATAATTTGAGGGGACAGGGCAGAATCTTGTACTAGTTCATTGCAAATATAAATAGCTGAGTTAGCCAAAATTATGCAGTATTTAAGGAATAATTGCTTAGTGAAATCAAGTGTGTTGGATGCCCCAAGTGGACATACATAGGGTAGCAGAACACTGAAGAACTGTCTGCCTGCACACTGGAAATGTGGAGGTATCCTGGCAGACAGCCTGAATTCCTGCATTCTAACAGTAGTATGAGATGATTTAAGTCCAGAATTTCATCTGTAGCCTTCCAAGAGCACTGCTTATTCAGAGTAGTGAATCCTGAATCCTGTAAATTAGAAGGACTCACCATGAGATTAACATGATGGGGACACTTGCAGCAATTTTACTGGTTCCTCATGAAAATAGAGTGGCTAGTTCAGTATTCCTGCTCTTGAAGTATTACAGTCAATTGGTGTAAAAGTATGCAATTAAGGATAAACACTTGGATTATCTTCTTAGCCATCGTAGAATGGATAGCAATTCTCTATGAGAGAAACAGAGGTCGTGTGACAGTTGGTCTAAAAAATGTTGCCATATCACGTCTTTTTCCCCTTCCAAATACAAATCAGTTCTTCAACTTTGCTTTTAATAACTGAAATGTGTAACAGCTGAAATAAAGCAAGTCTGAGCGGAAAAAGAACTACAGGATTATTTCAAGTACTTTTCTTAACATGCCTCACAAAGATGTTCTGTTGTTATTGTGGTTTAAGTAGAGGCATGAAAACTGAAATTGAACTGGTTAGAGACTGCCTCTTACAAACTTTTTGCAGGGAGAAGGAAGTTATGCCTTGGATGATTGCTAGCGATAATTTGAAAGGGCTCTTTTAAGGCACATGTAGCAATTTTGTGACACACGTTGGTGAACAAAAACTATTTGTCATTGAAACGAGGGAAGGAAGAAAAAGAATTTTTTAGGAATTGCATGAAGTACAGTAGATGACATTACTTCATTGTAAATTCATCCAGAAGAAGTCAGGAAACTGAAATCAAAGTTTTGAGGAGGTGCTTTGGTAGAGCTGATCCAACCTTCTCTGAAGTCAAAGGATCTTTCAATTGATCTGAGGAGAGCTGGGTCAGGTCAGTTTGCACTCTGGTTCTTTTTCAAACAATGAAAAGCTGAGATGAGGCTTCCTAACAGGGGAAAAAAATGTTAAATGGGCCGTCAAAAGAATGAAATCATGAGGTGTTTAAAATCTTTCAGTAAAGCCAATGAAAGTGAGTAGTAATGGTCCCAATTTTCCAGAGAGATGATAAATTGTCTAAGATCCCATGGGACTTCTTCCTATGCTGTGTATTGGGTTTGCTGAAGAAAGGTCAACAAAAATGCTTAATACGCTAATGCTGTGTTATTTTACAAAGGCCAGAAGTAAAATATAAATATCTTGCACATAGCAAAGCTGTCTCTCTTGTACCATAAGGTAAAACCAGGCAAGGATTATGGTTTACTCTTTCTTTTCTGTATGAATGGAAAACCACAGACATTATTGACATTTATCGATGGGATAAATTTATCCTATTAGTTTTAATGCAGACAAGGTTAGAGCTGAGCTAAGGTACTGTAGATTAGCATGAAAGAAGCAATAAGCTTGTTCACAGAGCAGCAAAGAGACAGTGAATGAAATGCCTCTCTTACTCCATCTGCAGTCTGGAGGTACTTCTGGATTAGGAGGGGTCAGCTAGTGAGCTTTAGCTGATGACACTTCTGTTTTTTTCTGTTTTCAGATATCTCAGCTTATGACAGAGACTAGTCGAGAGGGCCTGACTGAAGCAGCATTGAACCGCTACAATGCAGATAAACCCTCCCTGTACAGCTTCCCTGCTTCCCAGAGCACGTATGTTGCCAGTGAAGTATCCACAGGCACCTCAGTGGCAGCATCATTTTTTGCCAGGT
Organism: Manacus vitellinus; assembly: GCF_001715985.3. NCBI lineage: Eukaryota > Metazoa > Chordata > Aves > Passeriformes > Pipridae > Manacus > Manacus vitellinus. The sequence continues at coordinate 23,252,774 of NW_021940864.1, read as the reverse complement.
AAGAGAGATTTCTCAGATTTTCCTTCTCTGGAAACATAACTTCTTTCAAAGGAGGTGACTCTGTAGTGAAGAAGTGGGATTGACAGAGTACAGCATGCATGTCAAAAACATGGCTACAAATACGGACCTATCACAGACTTTCAGGAATTACCACAAAAATATTGTTCAATATTTTCAACTGTATGCAGTTATCTGTAAAATGGGGGTAATACTTCTACCTTCTTCTGTAAAACATCTCTTCGTGCTTGATTTGGGGTAAAATGGGACTGTGCTCCCCAAATAATATTTTAGCGACATATTTAGGGCGGTGTATCCTTGAATGAGAAGGGCCCATCCAAGTAATTTTCTGAGATAGGCAATTAATTGTAGAGCTAACTGGATGTGGGTAGTTCTATTTGGTAGCAATCTTCAGACTTCTTTGTTGAATTTTACTTCCATATTGGGAAATTATCAAGATTTCCACTTTCAGGCTGAAAAATTAAGGTTTCTGATTTCAGCTCCTGTCCCTGTCATGTCATTAAATTGACCTGCGGGTCTAAATTCAGCCTTAGAACGCCCTTTCTGTAGAATATTCAGAAAATGTTAAAAAAAATATTGAGGTAAAATTTCATTAAAAAAATCTTACAACTGTCTTTATTAATTTGTTAGTAAAAATGTTTTGTTAAATTGGCATAGCAGCTAGTAAGTGAAATATCAATTATCACCAATGGAAATATTTTTTTGTGCGTAAATACACTCTTTGCAGAACATAATCTCGTTAGCCCAGTTGAATCCTTATGTAACAAAAGACGTTGAAATAATCCTTGTCTTTTAATGCTTTTTATTAATTAACAGATTGACTTGGGAAGAGTTGTGAAAGTAATGAAATATCAAGAGAATAAGCTGTTATTATAGCACTTCCAAACCAATCCAGTGAGAGATCTTGATTTCAAAACATGGAGTGAACTTTGAGTGAATGCCTCAAGCATTTTCAGATTAGTTTTCTTCCTTTGAGAACCAAATTATTAGTAATTCCATATGATTCTATTTTATTTTAAAGGTAAATGGAAAATTTATAAAGTTGTTGGACTCCATAAATCTGGAAAGAATATCTGCGTCTCCTATTTTTCCTCACCAACATGAGGGCAACATATGTTCGATCAGTGTCTCACAGCAAGGGAGTCATGTAAAAGGATTAAGAGTAGAATTTTGGAAGATCCAGTTGTTTGGGGCAGCTCTGCCATTTTTTAATTTGCAGATGTGGTGCTGCAATAGCACGTGAATGATGAGAGGGGTTTGCTGCCCTTTTCTGTTTAACTGCAGGCAATTTAAATTAAAATTGCTGAATGTACACACATGGTAATATCTAACTGGTGTGCAGATTGGGATTAGCACATATTTTAGCATGAATTGATTTATGAAGATGGCTTAACTCATTTGTTCTTCATTGTTTCACTGTTTATGCTGAGGGAATTCATTTACTTTTAGTATACTCTGCTGAAATGTAGGAAACTAATTAAATTTACTCAAAATCCCTGGTGTAAATCACATCATTTTAAGTAGAACTCTGTTAACTTCTAGCTGATGATGTGAATTCTTGGGTATGCTTGGCCCTGCAGAGATCTCATGTTTAGGTTGTTTATTCTTAAACTCTACTTAGCAAGACAAAACCACCTGGTTTAATTTGGGGTATTGCACAATTAGTGTAATATTACTTGTATAAGTCAGTTTTGTCCTGGACTTCAAGTTACATCATCTGCTGGCAATTTAAGCAAATTCAAGTCAGTTGTTCACTACTTGACCTTTTAACAAGAAAATCCACAATTTGTTTTCAAAATGTGAATAATTATTTTTTGTTTTGCATATTATGTGTCTGTTTACATTTTTTTAAAGTTGGGGTAAGAAGCATAAGAACCCACATGTATGTGCATTATAAAACATAAGGTAGAAGGCAGTGGTTGTCTAGCTCACTAAGATGCTGCCCTGTTTACAATGTGAAACAGTCCTTTGTACCAGGCCTATGAATTCCAAACTTTTGCTTTTTCTGATGGTTACTAGCACATGGAGTAGTGACTAACCAACCATGTCCGTTTTTTTTTGAGTTTGTGTCACATACAATGTTTACACAGTCAGTAAGTGAGAAATTATTACAAAGCCAGAGAAATTTGCTAACGTGAAGCTGAAGTTCAAAGTAGAAGAGTGGAACATATTCTTCTGAAATTTGAATAGTATCCCACAGTATTTCACTCTAAGTTCCCTAACAAGCAAAGCAAACCTCAGATGAGGCTCACATAAAAGTCATCCATCATGAGGAAAAAACCCAATTAACTAAAATACCCTGGTACAGAGGAAATGTCAAGGCATCCATGGGAAATTTTGGTTGTAATTACTTGAGAAACATCAGGCGTGGCATACTGGGAGCTTATAATTTTTCTGTTCTCAGGCATTACTAGTCCAACAGTGATAGTCACTTGATTGGCCTACAGCTGGCATTGAGCCATGAAGAAGCATCCTGAGGCCATAGTGACTCTCAGGTTTTATAAAAAATAGGAGACTTATCAGGTATCTCAATAATTGACTCTTATATTTCATGATCTATAGCTGACAGATTTCCAAACCAGCTAAAAGGGCTGCAACTCTTGTGAATTGTCATTTGTTGGGATATTGCTGCAAGGGAACTTATGACACATCAGGATTCCTGGGGAACAGCATGTGAATGTTTTAAAGGAACAAACACTGAAAACTGTCCAAAGTGCTCAGCTGGTAGGCTTATGAATATTAGATGATACAGGTATGAATAATGAATTTCTAATGATGATTCTGACACAGAAACTGAATCCAATTAGTTGTGCTTTTCATGACAAGCACCAAATTTGCCTTTCTCTTCAGGGCTATCACTCATTTTTGTCTCAGATATGCTTCAATCATGCTGATTTAGCATCAACTTGCTTCTTAGTGGTACACATTTGTGATGAGAATAATTCACGTAGTGAATGTGAAATAACATTAAGATTCTTTACAGAAAAAGAATCATTTATAGAGCATTTTCAAATTTTTTTGCATGAATTAACTTTTGCCTCCAGTTTGGGTCTTTGTCACAAGGAGCACTGTATCTTTGGGCCATTACAGTCTAAGGTGTTCTAGCCTCTTGCCTTATGTCCTTCAAGCATGATGTAGGAGTGTGCCACCCCCAATCAGGAGATCAGTATATGCTGGTGCTAATGCTGCCAAAGAACTGAGGGAGGGACCTTCTATTGCTTCTCTCCCTGTTAGACAAGTTAGACTCTGTGAAGCTCTAACAGGCCAAGGGACATAGCACTGAATCTTATTCCTATCTAGGCTGGTTTCTACATAAAGAAAACTTCTGGGACTCTAACTTCAGCTTTGGCCTGACTACTCTGTAAACAAACCTGCTCTTCTGAATAAAACTCTCTTGTGACTGGGCTGTAGAGTTTCAATAGTCTCTCAAAGGGTGATAGCATGATGCAGGAACTAGAAGTCAGAGCTGGACCAGAGCCTTTCAGTTGTCCTTTACAATGCCTAAGAGTTTTTGAGATCTTGGTACTGTTCCTTGTTTGCCCCATCACAGCAATCTTGTTTTCTTGGAGAGGAGGAACTTTTATTGCATCAGGACAAGTGAGAAACATAAAGCCCATTTCACTTGGAGTGTAAAAGAAAGGTAATTTTTTGAGAAGGAGATATTTTTGAAGGTTAGTCTTGAAAGTTGTTTCCTGTTGCTAGTCAGGAAGTGTAACAGTATATTTTGAACAAAAGCCTTCCTCAATCTGAAATCAGATATGGTCGTATTTGGATTAATTGAGCCTAATGGGAATATAGATAATCTTGAAAGTAGCCTGAAAAATCTGTTCTAGGGATCATTTTCCATGTCTTTTTGCAGCTAAACACTGAGCAGGGCCACACAATGCTACTGTTGTAGATGTAGCAAGGCATGTTTTTCAGACAAAATGCAGAGATTTCCAGATTTTTTAAAAACTTCTTATTTTAAGACAAAATAGGAATAGAGAAACTTAGTGTCATGTATAACTGATGTGCAGCTACTCAGCATGGGATAAGCGCTACTTACAGTTACCTGCATTCTTGGAAAAACTGTAGGTGACCCTTTCCACGCTCATTCCCCATGCCTGTGTGGTTTGGCAGCTGGAGAAGGAGGAGTTGAGGCAGTGCCTTATTGCCAAGGGGTACTGTGGATGTGTTCAAAATGCTGCTGAATGTTCCATAGATTTCCCTTTCCCTCCTGAGAATTCTTTTTGAATATTTTTTAAAATTCTCATGCATCTTACATGAGTTACAAAGCTTGCATGAGGATGGTATTTGTGGGGCCTCATTTTAAAGCTGCTGTGCTGTTTTGATGACTTAACTCTCCAGAGACTCTGGAATCTCATCTCTCCCTGTTTTTTGCATATATGTGGTAAACTTCTGTTCATCACACAACTTGTGTTGTTTGCTGGTTTTCCTTACAGGTGCTATATCATGTGACTTGTGTTGAAATTTAAAGTAAGGAGCTAGTCTGTACAATCTTTCTGTGTGTGTCTGTTTTAAAGCCCTAAGGAATCCAGGAACACCAGGGCTTTAATTCGTTAAAGGCTGTGTATTGTTTTAAATCAGCCATTCCATTTTAACGTCCTGGCTTCAGTTTTTCAGAGGTCCAGGGGAAGTTCACAAAACTGAACCTTTCCTGGCATTGCAACAGAGGATTTGTCAGAACATATGCAGGAACAACAGGTAAGAAACAGAGGCAGCAGCTAGTAGAGAAAGAAGTGGGTTGGAGAGGATATCCTTGTACCACAGAGTCCAGCTTTGGCTTGGGAAGCTCCACAGGAGAAACATTTGACTTGTGTCAGTACTCTGACTGTAGCTATTGGTGTAGCTGAAGCGTGACACCAGCAGATGTGAGAGCCAGGTCAGGAATCTGCTGTTGATATTCCTATAAGTGGTGCAGGTGCACAGCAGGCTGTGCAGGTACACCCAGGGCATTGGTGCTGCTGAGGCCTGAGAGACCTCTCAGGAAAGAGCCTGTGAACACTGTCATAGAGTGAAAGCTGCTTGTCTGTGCCTTTCTGAAGAAAGTTCTGTTGAAGTTTTGACTGTTTTTGTCTCAAGAGCAAATGACTTGGCTGACAGTGTTTCTTCATGCTGGAGAGTGGTGGACCCAACTGCTCTTTCAAGCCATGCACTAGTTCCCTAGTTTGGGCACTGCTTGGGAAGTTCTTGATGTTAAATAGTCATCACCTCAACATTCTTAAGAGAAAATTATTTTCTGACACTTAGGTGAAAACAATTTGGTTTCTTGCTGTCTAAACTATGCAGAATCTAACAGGATTTTCTTTCATTAGCTGAACAAACTAAATTTAAAAGTTAAATTGTGGTCACTCCTTTGGACATTTTGAATAGCTACATATTAATAACTGTAATCCGAATTTCTACTCTTTTCCCTCATCCTCATGATATACTGAATAAGAAATACATAAAAAGAATGTTAAGATAAAAGATCCACAGACTGTCTTTCCATAGGAGCGCTGGCAGAAAGTTTTAAAATGTCTGCAAATCATTTTCACAAGTATTTCTACCTTCAAAGCCGGTCTTGGTCTGACTAGTGGAGGAAATTTTAATTACAATGATCTCAGTCATCCTGAAAGACCGTGAAAGGTCTTTTTGGAGTTTGAGTGCAGAACTCCAGTGGCTGACTTGTAACAGCCCTAACTAACAGGCTGTTTCTACTTTCTGTTATTAGCGTTATTTCACATATATAAATTAAATGCCAATCAAAAGGGACTTGTGACTCTCCTTAAGTAAAAGGAGGCTGGCAGTTGGGGCATAAAGAATACTCTTGTTCTATGGTTCAGTGTAAACAAAATGAAAATATTGTGGTGAGAAAGACTATGAGAGTTACATGTAAGAATAGCCAGTGTGTAGTAGTGGAGGCAATGATCTGATTACGACTTAAGTGCCACATTTGGAAGAGGGAAAGCAGAGGTATTTGAATGATCTCTAATTTTGCATGGTAGCTCTATCTTGGATTCCAAGCAATTTCCAGTGATCGTTTTTTTTTCCAGAGCTGACATATTCCCCATGACACTTTTGTTTGAATCAGTTCATGTCATTTGATTACAGAAAAAAAAAGTTTAACAAGCTTCCAGACTAGGTCCATTTCTAACACAAATTGTCTAAGGTACATATCTGAAACCATGGTGTTTGAATCTTTGCATACTTGCATATGGCCATTATCTAAACAAAAGCTTATGAAAATATACACACTCTTGGGACCTAGGTTGGAAATCTAGTTGTGATATGTTTAAGTTGGCACTGGAGTGTAAACAAAAATAATTTGAACCTTCATGCCAACTAGATCCACTATATGTTGGCTGCAGATTATTAGCTTTCATTCACAGCTCAAAATACAGATAATGGACCTTGATTTTTAAACACGTTTTTGTGAGTGATCCGTGGAGCTATAAAAAGAAATACACTAAAACTACCCTAGATTACCATAGAATACTATACTTGCAGGGGTATGCCATCTGCTTAGCCTCAAAGCATGTTCCTAGTATCAAAGTAATCCACTTAAGGTAAACAACCCTGTACATTTGAAGTTAACAAATATAGTTTTCCAGTCTAAGCATGATTTAAAAATATAATTATTTAGAAGAAACTAAAAGAAAAATTACCATCCAGAACAATTTATTTAGCATTGAACAGAGAAATTAAAATTCCAGTCCGTGAAAGGTATGTTACTTTGATGTTTTGTCTTTATTGAAATATGCTACACCTGCTGCTGTGCACTGCACAAGGTGTTTTCTGACCTGCACTTGCCCCACATATGGTATGTTTTGTATTGATGGAAATGGCAATCACTAAATTATGTTGTTATTGAAATGGTCATCAAGATTTGCAGTTTCTTGTGTAACTGACCTTTCACAGTTTGGAGAAAACTTGCCCTTTTCCTCCCTTTGTCTTTGGAAAGTTTTGAGATATGTTGTTTCTCTGTGATGCAATGAATATCTGGTTCTGTAAAGCAAAGGACATATACCGTGAAATTTTTTCTGCTAAGAGATTATCTTAAAATGCATGTCTTGTCTCCTAAGTGAAATTCATTATATTATTTCTTTCTAATATGTGTTGCTTGGAAACTAGAATCCCAGAGTTTTTCTCATTCCTGTAGGAATCTGTGGTGTTTAGTTATAACTTTTTGTCTGAATAAATGTGTGAGTATTTTCCACCATTTTAATTTTTACTTTCTTATGTACACAAATTTTAACTTGTGTTTGGAATTAATTTTCTCTATTAATTTTTATATGATGAGTTGTATTCAATTTTTAAATTAAAAAAATTAATCTGGGAATACATTTGTATGTGCTCTTCCCTCCTTTTTTCCTGTCTGCTTATTTTCTCAAGTACAATTCATGAAAACGCATGATAACTGAGGACCTGTTTACCTTGTAAACAAACACTGACCAGCTCTCTGAGATCCTAGAGTCAATAGCTGATTGAATTACAGTGAAAAGGGGCAGTGATGCAAACACCTACTTAATCTAGTTCATGCAATGTAAAAGCTTTGTAGAAACTCTTAAGTGTTATGTAGCCTCTATCAAGGCGGAAAGAGGTAACCAAGACACTTCCTATCTTCAGTAGTTAGCAATGGCCTTTGTCCAGTGTTTCTGAGATGTTACCTTAGCTTAAAATTTGCCCTCTCCATTTGTACCCCATTGATTGCTGCTATTACAGATAAGAAACTTTAGACCTGTAAATAACTGTGCTGGCCCCATTCTTGCTGCGACTCTTGTGTCTTAGGTGCTGTGTACCAATAAATACTTCACATTGCAGGATAGAGTATAGGATGATGATGATATGGCACTGAAGCTCTGATTATTTTAATGGTTTGCTAAGGAAGGAGGGAATTTTTCATGGATTTGTATTCCTAATTCTCCTAGGTGATTTCAAGCATTCAGTAGAAAAGTAGCTAGATGTATGGAAGCTGAACTCTTGCTGCTCTCCATACACTATGCTAAAATAGAGGTAACTTTTTTTCTACTTCTTGTCACATCCTGCTGATTTCAATAGATTACAAAGGGGGAGGCTAATTAAGCATAGGTTTTTCCTTTAATTTCTAACAGGTTTTCTGGAGTGCCAGAATACTTGCTATGTGAACATCCACTCCCTGCATTGATTTAAGAAAACTTAAAAGGAACTGAGGCTATTTCCTTCCCTCAGCACTGCCTTTCCCTGAAACCTGACATATACATTGAGAAAAATTGCTAGCAGCATATGCAGTAATCCCTCAGCACCTGTTACCAAAGATTCCTGGTGTTCAATCTTGCTTTTTACTCTTAGGGCAGTGGAAATAAAAATGGTCAGCATTAATCTTCTGACTTCTAGTATAGTTGTGACTGCCAACTGTAATATAGGCAACCTCATGTTGATTTACTATTTTGCATATTTCTTGCTTCCCTTAAACCTTGACATGAGAGTTCTGATTTATAGTGTCTCTATCTTGACTTGTGGAGAGAGAAAGATGAATTGATGTAGTTGCACTGTCTAGAGCAGAAAATTATATGCACTACCAGTTGTTTTTTCCCTCTGTTTTTAAAAACATCAAACTAACCTTGACTCAAAGAGATCATAAATCCATAGTAACAAGATTTTTCCTAAACACCTGGAAGTTCAGAGGGGTAAACTTTTATTCTGATTACTGCTTTCCTGTTACAAATACTGTTACAATGCTGCCCCAGCAGTCTTGAAATTCCACCTCTGCTTTACCTTGTCTGTAACCCTCTCCATCGCCTGCTCAGTCAGTGTTTTCTTAACCTTGAGAGCAATCTGTTCAACTGCTGAATAACTGGCTTTTCCTTACAATTACCAAGGAATACAGGCCATTTTAGTATTTTCCTTGCTCATCGACTAAAAACTCCAAAAAGAAAATATGCTGAAATGTTAAAGTATTTGTTTATTGCCAAATAATTTAATATTAGGTAGACGACTGCCAGTTGGGCTTGTATACATTCATGCCTGTGATGTGCTTATAAGATTTAGGACCACAGTGCGCCCATATACATGACTAAGTGGATCATACCAAATAGAGATTTAGAATCTCTTTACTCAGCTGTAAATTGAACATGATGCCCATCTTACAGCTGTTATCCATTGGCATATTTCAGTCAAACTTTTGGTCTCTTCTGAGTTACTCAAGTTCGGGAATACATGAATGCATTGCATGCAGCAGAGGGACTCCAGAGCTTTCTACCACACATCTTGATTTGACAGTACTAGTTGCCTTTCAGGAAACAGACCTGTTAAAGGATAAACCAAGAAACGAATGTACACATTCATAAATAATTACAGGAACATAGCGAATAATGGAGACAATTTTCCCCGTGAATACATTTCTTGAGATTTTGTGAGTTTGGGGTGTAGCTTTAGAGATTTTCCTATGATTGGGGAATTCTAGAGGCTTTTTCCTCAAGTGTATTTTCTGTTGTTTAATAAAGAATTTTCAGCAATTTCTTCAATCAAAGCATTGTCAGGGTCTGCCCCTTCTATACAGCTGTCTATTTTCAGGAGATGAAAAAACACTTAATTTCTTTAATGTCTCTGTTCTTCTGGTCAAAATTGGGCAATGGATTCAAATCTCCTTTTAGGGTATAGTCAGAGATTCAGGTAGATTGTATATCAGTTCATTTTTTTTAATAACCAGGCCAAAAGTCTATGGTTGATAATTAATGATGAGATCTTTGGTTTTATTATTCTAACAGTCATGAGAGGAAGGAACCAAGCTAGTTACTCTATTGTGAAAATTACAGCAATAATCTCTTTGAATCTAAGAAAGAATGCTGAATAAGTGAAAACTGAAAATCTAGGCAAAGACAGAAAATGAAACATTAGCGGAAATTATAGTTGTTTCTTTTCTGAATACCTCTTTGTATGCAAATAAAGGGAAAAATCAGAGAGCCTTTCATTAGAAAGGAAAAAGTATGCAGAGATAAATTGGACAGCATTGTGTCTCCTGTTCAAGCCATCTGTAAGCAAGCCAAGTTCCTAACCTGTCCAGGATGAACATATCAACATATGAATGTTCAAAGTTGCCTATTTCTGCTTTTGCTTTTTATTATGGAGAAACAAATTAATATGAGTCTAAGCTTTCTCATTGCAATAGCTATTCCTTTTCCATCTTATATCATGTTTGTCCTTAACTACAGCAGCATCAACCTTTTATTAAGACAGAACTACTTTAATGAGTTATGTTATGTCGTGGAAATATCAGACTAGTTGTGCAAGGTGAAAGACATTTGAGTTATGTCCAACAATTTATTTCTGAAATGTGCAAGACAGCACTGTTCAGAGATTCCCAAGGGCCTCATGACCTCCTGTTCAGGTCTTTTAATTAGCCTTAGACTTTCTGTTTGAAACTTTCTTATTCTAATTTATTTTGATTGTCTCCATAGGATACTACACAACAGGGTTTATGCTCCAAAACTGGCATTTCTGCCAGCCTCAACTATTATCTGTCATGAGAGAGATGCAAACCACTATAAGAAAAAAGAAAAAAAAAGAAGGATAAATTTTTTGATCTTTGAGTTATAAAGGTCTTTAAATTTTATATATTGTGTTGGCTTATTTTTGCCTTTTCCCTCTCTGCCTATTTCAAGGTCAGAAGTGGACTTGCATAATGAAAGCTGAGAAAAGTATTCCTATGATTCCACAAGTTGAAGAGAAACATTTTGTATTACAGAAGTCATGACATAATGTTGAGAGCTGATAGGAATAAGATATGGATGTACCTTCTCCATCAATCTATGTATGAGAATGGGACTACAAGGGGGGAAAACAAAATAAAACTCTGAAAAAGAAATAGAAATATTTCACTAAGTCATGAAATTCTGGGGAAACCAGTAAAGTAATATACCATCATTTAAGGAATATTACCTTTACTACCTGTTTAAAGGTTTAGTGGAACAATCCAGGTCCCCATAAAAAATACTAGATGCTACATTGATCCAGGGCAAACAGGAAAATTTGTATGATGAGATATAATAAAAAAAAAATTAAAATATTGCCAGTGACTTTAGGATTATGGAAAACATGTGTTGGTCATACTGACTTGAAAGGTTAGTCCTGAGATGATTAGATATCTAGTTAATAAAGTACAACTGATACAATACAGTCTGTGTGTATTTCACTGAGCTATTTGGGTTAACACACTGTGAATTCTTGATTAATACAATTGCAGCAATGTGAAAAAAAATGCGAATGAATTAAATAGACTAAATTAGATGAAATTCTGTTTTGTGTTAAGTGATGCTGTTCCTCTTGGGGTTCTGTAGAGACACAGAATGCCATAGAACACTAACTGGAAAAATACTGTTAAACCTTTCAGGTGATGTTGGGAAGGTTGCTGGTAAGAGATTGCTTAGTCATTTTTACCAGCAACAGGTGTTACATCAGTGTCAAATGTAATGTCATGAGACCAATAGCAAAGAATGTAGACCACGCTTACAGAATAGGGACCAATGGACTAAGAAGGGCTTATTGGAAAAGATCTGTGTGTCATGATTAATTAGTTCCGTATGAGCTCACAGTGGGACACTTTTGCCAGGAGGGCTAATGCAGCTCTTGAATATCTGTAAGAATGAGAACATATGAAGAGAATCTGGGAAGTTACTTTATTTCTACATTGGGAATAGATATGGCCACTGCTATAATACTCTGTATAATTCTGATGTCCACAGTCAAGAAAGATGTTGAAAAAATGGGGAAGCCTCTGAGAAGAGGCACTAAGATGATTAAAAGTTTGGAAACCATGCCTTCCAACAGCTTGACTTTAGTTTATCAAACAGATTTAGAGAGAGATGCGTTGACAGTGTGCAGGGAACCTCTGCAGGGAACAGAAACGTGATACTAGAGGACTTCAGACTAGCAGACGAAAGCATGTCAGGATGTAATGGCAGGAAGTTGAATTTAGACAGACTCTGAATCGTAATGAAATGTGCATGTTTTGGAAAGGGCAGTGACCTGCTGAAATGAACAAGACTAGAAAGAGTTGTCTTTTAGAGTCTGTTTTTTTAAATTAGAATTGATATTTGAAAAAAAAGGCTGAAATTAATCACACTTTGGGGGACTTTAAGAGATTTAACGTAGGAAAGATCCGTTGCTTTCGCTATATGGGAAGCCACATTAGAGAGTCATAATAGCCTTAACAATCTGGTAAGACATACTCATTTGTGTGTGAAGGTGCAACAACAAGGAAAACTATTTCTTCTGCTCTTTTATACAGCAATGCTGTAACAAAGCTTGAGAAAAAATTGCCATTAAAGAAAGAAGTAAATAATTATTTTTCTTAATTTATTTAGGAGTGATTAAAAATTAAGTATTCTTATTGGGGGGGGGTGTTGTAGATGAACTTCAGAGGGTTTTGCTTGCCTGTTTCTGTTAAAAACCATCATTATCTGTCATTTTCATTTTTGCCTTTTTATGCAACAAGATGTGAACACTTTTATTTTTTTCATAGTTTCTTTGGGCACACATCTGTTGTAGTGGTGCATTGTTTTCCTGTTCTTTTGAAATTCCATCCATTGCTTGTCGGTTACAAAAGGTACATCGATGTATATATCATTAGGGAAAAAGGAAAAAAAAAAGAAGCCTTCCTAAAGTTATAAATGCTTTACTTGTCCTTTGCTTCTTGAGTTGAGGATGTCAGTCAGCAAAAGTGATGGATGTTTCACTCCTGACACAAGTAGATAAGTAAAAATCATGAAGAGTGGGAAAAGAACATCATAATATTTTGACAAATAAACGAAGAGTAGAATTTAGCAGCAAAAGCTGAAATAAAAACATATTGTATCTGGAGGCAAACACTTTGGGGCAAATGTCTGTGCTTGAAAATTATTGAACTGATTAAACCAACGGAAAAAAAAAAATCAAACAAAAAGCCCCTACCAAAAAAAATCCCAGCTGTTCCACTTGATGGCTCATAAAATCTGAATAAAATCCTTCAAGGGCTTTTTTTATAGGAAGATACTATTTTTTGTATGCATAGTTATGGTAGCATCTGGTTCCCATCTCTGGGAATTCAGAGAATCCACAGGCACCGACACGCTGTCTGCTGCAGAGAAGCTCTACAACACAGATAAGCGCTTCAGACAAGTGCGCAGTATGTAATGTAATGTAATTGTCTGCAAGCTGGAAAGATGTCGGGGTCTGCTGGAAGGAGGCAAAATCTGAGTCAGTAAATTTTGATTAACATAAGCAAAAGGAGCAGCCCTTGCATCAAATTTCCTTTGTTCACCTGTGAAGAGTGGACTGATTAGCTAACAACACCTGAGTCAATAAGATTAATCAATCAGAGAAGGTAAGCAAGGAATGCCTAAGGCAAAAGGAATCAGGGAGTTTCCACAGAAGCTGTATGCTTTACAGAGTGATCAAACAATGGGATCAGTAAACTAATTGTCCACAAATATGAGCAGGACATATGAAGAGCCTTTTATGAATAATCACATTTACTTTATTACGAATGACAAAGGAAAGCTGAATCTATCTCAGTTGTTTCTGGCTCATCACATTTGTCCTTCTAATGCTTTATCCTCTCTATAAACAGGATCTGTGTGTAAGCAGTAGTCACACAACTATGTGAAATTATCTTACCTCATGGTAAGAGTTTGTTACACATTGTTGACATCTAGTATCATAGAAAGCAAAATCTTCAGGATGCCTTCAATGTGGGCACAGACACAGCACTGATTTTTTGGATTTTTTGGTTTATATTGTGCTTGGCATATTGTTTTTGCTTAATGGGTAGTAGGAATGAGAAAATAGAACATATAAAGATTTTGCTTCTCTTATGGCTGGGGATTGACTGAACCTCAAGAGGAGTCTAACCAATATGACTTAGAGTACAACTCTGTGCTTGAATGAAGCTTGCCTTCATTCCAGGACACAGCTTATGTCTATTTATACACAGAAGAGGTAATAGCAGATATCCTTTGTGCCTCAGGGAACCACCCTTGTACTGTGTGAATATGCCTGACTTGTGTACTAACTGAGAGGTTAGGTTACTTCTCCAGGAAACTGGAGAACTGGGTTCTAGGCGTCCCTGAACCAGAAAAGAGTAAAAGACGACAGCTCATGCAATCTAAAAGAACGTCTTTAAATGATACGCAAGGATGGAGTAGGTGCTTTTTCTTGTCTCTGACAATAATGTCATCTGAGGATGCTTTGCTGCAGAGGGAGGAGTGTGGGATCCACAGGGCCACCGGCAGTGAGTGAGAAGGAACAAGCTCTTGCTTAGATGGGCAGGTGCTGTAGCTGCCATTCTTTTCCTCCAGCAGCCACATCTAAATGAAAAGGGTGTTGCCAGCTATTATGTGTGACTTTGTGACTACATCCAGGAAGAAATTTGGGACTGTGACTTGCTTTTCTACACAGATGCCTAATTCTGTGCTACAAAAGTGCTGTGGTCTAGGAAGGAGACATTGTTTCAGAAATGTCTGTCTTCAGTGCTTCCTATGGGTCGATTTATATGTTTGTAGCATGCGAAGCTGGGGCGATGTTAAGCCAAGCACCTCAATCTTCCTATATTCTGTGTCTAGAAATTAGGTACCTAACTGAGGCTTTAACTCTCCCATTAATAGAGTTGCTAAGAAATTGCCATGCATAAGGATGGCTTGGATCTAGGCTGAAGTTTACACCCAGATCTGAAGGGTATCTACAGGTTCAAAGTTTCAGATTTAACTTGCATTAAAGATGACAAGAACATTGTGAATATGAAACAATATATTCCTAAAGTAAAAAAATTCAAAATTTTGAAGAGGCCAGCTTTACAAGAGCAGTGAGATGGGAATAATTCAGAAGCCTAGGTCCTATTTTCTAGAACTATTGATGTGCTTATGAGTCCAGTGACAACCACTGGAATCTAGATTCTTGCACATCTAGGTTACTTGTGAAATTACACCTGTGAAGCAATTACAGCTTTTTCAGTACTTCCAGGAGGCAGATCTTACAGCTGTGTTCTGATTCAGATTTATCTCTGGTTCTACCATAAAGTACTATTCTCGAATTTTGGAAATTTTGTTTATATTTAATTCCTAACAAATAGTACACTTAAACCCCAAACACATTATACATTATGTTAGCTCCAAGGGACAATATCCTAAATGAAAACAGATCCTTTTCTTTTTCTTCATGCCAGTTCTTTGTTTAGCAGTATGGCAATTGCACATACATATTCCAGATGTTCGTGGAAACAAAATTCCTCTTTAATTTACAGCAGAAACTGGTTTTATCCCTTGCTGGCTTTGTATTTGTCAAACACACAAATGTTTAAAACCTTATACTCAAATACTTACCGTAGTATTTTTCATACTTCTTAATAGCTAAGCTAATGTTTGTAAAATCACAGAATAATTAAGATTGGGGAAACACCTGGGGGGCTTTTAGTCCAATTCCCTGTTCAGAACAGGTCCAGTTACATCAGGTTGCTCAGGACTGCGTTTCACAGAGTTTTGAATATTACTGGATAGACCTTTTACAGCTTCTAAGGGCAGATTCCAGTGGCTGGCCATGCTCATGGTGGAAAAAAAAATGCTCTTTATGTATAATTTGATTTCCCCATGTTGCAGTTTGTGTCCTTTGCCTCCCCTTCTGTCCTTTTACACCTCCAAGAAGGAGTCCAGCCCTATATTCTCTAAACCCTCTCATCAGTTGTAGATAGCATGAAGAGCTCCCCTTCACCTACTCAGGATTGAGTAAATCCTGTTGTTATGGCATCTCCTCCCACATTACATGCTCCAGCCCCTGACCATGCTTGGTGTTCATCTCAGTGGACAAAAGGATCATTGTCTTATTGGAGGGAAGATCACGGAGATGAGCCTTCAGTGAGGTACTGTTCTAGAAATATAAACTGCTTATATGGGAGCTCTGGGTATTGTGCAGTTTATTTTTTTGTTGGGATTGGTCTTGGAGATCATGCTCAAAATATGAACTTTGAGATTTGGGTTTTAATTTCTGACCCCGACTGTATTTTCCATTGCTTTTACCAGAGTAATACATAGTCAGGAGAGGCTGAACTGCTTAAATATTTGGAAAGATGTGTGATTTCAGATGTAGTAACTCCTACAGATAGTGTTTTCTTTGCTCTTCTAGTAGTGAGTATGGGCAATACTGTGGAACACCCATGGCAGATCATTCATATTTGCTTTGCAAAGTTCTTGGCTGGAAGTCAAACAGCCCTGACAGCTGAGCCTCTGTTTCGCATACTCAGGAAGTATTAAATATTGATGTTTCTTGGAAAAAGCCATCATCACAGATTGAGCCAATTTGGCCACCACATGATTGTGTAGGCCGCAAAAGAATTTTTACCTGGAGAGCTTTTCTGTGCAGACTGCTGCTGTGGGCTATGGGCGATGAGGGCTTAGCCAACGCCATGGTATTGTCAGGTGCTGCAGGACTGGGGGCTCCCCATAAGGGTGACAGGACAGGGCAGCCAGGACCTGTCCTACCATCCAGCCAGGAGCAGCCCAGGGGCACCGGAGCAGCCCTGGGCATTGGGCTCCTCCCTGGGTACAGGCTGAGGCCAGGCAGCGATGTGGACCCATGGGAAAGCTTGGCTCAGTGGGACCCATGGCAGGCCTGGGGTGTGGGGAGCTGGAGCCCACACCTGCAGTGGGTGTGAGGCTGGAAAGGACTGCAAGACACCAGTGCAAGCTGTGAAAGTGTTTCTCCCGTGTCAGCTGGTTCATTTGGGCCACCACGCTAGGGGAGCTAAAGTTTAGCAAAGCCTAGGATTAGGATTAGAAGGTGTAAAACCAGAGCTGCATCTGTCATGGGGCTGTGAAGGGGCTGCAAAATCACTGTCATGGGGCTGTGAAGGGGCTGCAAAATCACGGAGCAGACTGCACAAAGATTTCTCCCTCAGTGATTTGCAGAGAAATTTGGCTGAGGATCACATTGATACAGATGATGGGAGGAGCTGCTGCAAAACTCGCCATACTGTAAGCATCTACCGCATTCTCAGAGCACATCCCAATCTTGTGTTTGTAGCCCAGGAGAAACACACCAGGAAATAGACCTGTCTGAACTGCAATTTTTTTGCTGTGGTGCTCAGTTTATTCAGTACTCTTTATTTTTTACACGAGAATGAGCATATTCTCAAACCTTTTTTACTTCCTCTCTGGAGAGGGAGTAAAATATGAATACAGAAGTGACATTGATTTCCATGAACCCTTTTGCATTGGCAATGAACTAACACTGCTTTGGTTTTCTTATTGCGTCAGCTGCTACTGAAAGGGGGAATAGAGAAGAGTCAGAAAATTCAGCCCAGGCACAATTCATTTTGCATACAAGCCACAGAAAAACAGAAGCAAGTGCTAATTATGGTTTTTTGAGCTCTAATTGTTTAGTGTCTGTTTGCAAACAGCAAATTCCCTCCACACCAACGTAGTTGAACACACAAAGATGATACTGGGGCATTCATATACATACTTGTCTATAAATTGTCTTCAGGCTTTCCTCCTTAGTATGGGTATCAGAGTAGGAGTTTGTTTAGCTTGCTTGGTGAGTCTTTCTTGACTAGTTGGATCTGCTGAATTTTAGCCCACGTTTTCTGCTGTGGCAAGCACAGGAAAGAAGAACTTTAAAAATCCTCGTGAGCAATTAGAGGATGTGGTATTTTGTGTTACCTTATATAAGTTAGATCTTTGGGATTCAAGGGCAAAAGAATGCTTGGGTCTCTGACTCCTTCCTTTGTGCTTTAATAGGCAGAGAATTATTTTTTTCCCTTGGTGTTTCTGCACCGCTTTCAATACATTGACTTGAAGTTCATAGTGCTTGTAGTGATATGGCCAACAGCATTTCATTAGAGCCCAATACAGATGTCTAACAGTTTGACCTGCAGCTTCTACAGTGAAGTTCTTTGCTGTATTTTTCAGACTTCTCTACCAGTTTGAAAACACACTATTGCTCATGGAGATTCAGTTATGCACTCTGCAAAACAGAGCAGCATATTGAAATTAATAAAGATTAATTAATAAAGAATTAAAAGAAGGCAATATAATTAATGCCAATCAACATGAACCTGTGGAAAATAGCTCTTGTCAAAATGACTTGTAATCTCATCAAAAAGAAATATCAAGTAGAGTTGATTAAATGTAATTGCATTGATGTGAAATTTGGTAGTTGATGACTCTTAAGTCTACCGGGTGTATAAAGACAGGCAATGGCTAGGAAATAAAGAAATGCTTGGAGTTGAAATAAGATCTTTACTCTGACGGCAGTTAAGCATTGCAGATTGAAGGCTGGTAAAAGGTTATTAATTATGATTTCTGTAAATGTGCATTGCAGATCTGTGGCCTGTTATATAAGAGAGCATCCACGGTGACCATGATGCTCTTTTCTGGGTATATAAACTAAGAGATCTCAAAATGGGAAAGTGCTGAATTGTAGGCTGGGGAGAGTCAGAGGATGTTGAGCACATCTTGCAGCAGCAGCAAGGAGGTTGTGAGTTAGAGATGGGGCCAGGAGAAAGACCTGAGCTGAGAAGCTATACACTTTGAGGACCAGTGAAGCAGCTTATGTGCTTTTCAGTGAATAGTCATTTATGTTAAAATTTATGAAATTTGTAGTTTGTAAAATTGTTTCTCAAAATATCTCTTAGTTGCATGAATTCTCAGTTTTAAAATTATGGCTCTCTCTTCCACCTACTGTCACAATGCATAGCACTTGATATTTGACCATCTGACTTTTTTATTTTTTCTTTTTGAGTTAAGTTATTTGTGTAGAAAGTTTCTGCTGAATATGAACAAGGGACATACCAGTTGTACTAAAAAAATAGGAAAAATCATACAGCTAAATATTTGGTTGCTGCCACTTCTTATTTACATTATATAGTACCTTCTACTACTAATGCACCATTTAAGACTGTGGAAAGACATTGGTCACAGTATGACATGGTGTTCAAGATTCATCATCTTGAGAACAGCTACAAGAAGTTTTTTGCCTTATAGGATAAACTTGAGTGAAATTGGGCCTTAGGAGAACCATGAAGGTTCTTTTAGGACATAATCCTTCTTTTTTATGCCCTGAATCCTAGTCAGATTTAGAAGCTTGTAATTTCCTTCTGACTGGCTTCCAATATCATGTTTTAGTATCATTTAATCATTTCAATTCTACCAACTAACACAAAGATAAAAAATAACCATTGAAATAATCCCTTTCTTCCACCTTCTTACCTAGTTCTTGCATACCTGGTGTTGTGCAAAAGGGTTAGTTCTGATGAATTTTTTTTTTAATTAAAAAAGTCTTCTCAACAGAAGCAGTGTCCTGTACTGAATCCTGTCTTTGCATCAGTGTGAAGCCAGTTAGAAGACCTGCCAAGAACAAACCCAGCATAGTTGGTCTGTACAAATTGCAGACTTAGTGTGGCAAGAGGAATCTGAAACACAAACTGTAACATTTAAAAATACATACTGATAAGCTTGCTGTGTTGTTTTGCTCTGTGTGATTGCCTTTTACTGAAAGGTTCTGAGGAAAAGGAGTCAGCCAGGTGAGCTCTTGGCTATGCACTCAGTCTTTTGGCAAGCTCAGCACCTTAGTGCCACACCACTCAGGATGGTGGGTGCTTGTGCTTTTTTTCCCCTACTGTGATAATAAGTGTGGCTTTTACTTGTCTGTGATATGAACAACCACATTCAAAAGTTCAGAGAGAACAAATATATTTGCCTGCCAATTTGTCAGTTTTTGAACCTAGAAATAATTCAAAGCCTTTCTTTGTTTCTGTTTTTTAACAAATCTGACAGACTGAAGCACCTCAGAAGCATCAAGCCTATCTTTAGCAAGACTTATGCTCCTCTCATGTTTCCTCATGTTGTCTTCCTCTCATCCATGCTTGCATTACCCAGTTATCACATATTATTTTTGGCAGCACATGGATAGGTATTGGAGAGAGATCCAGTTCCCACTGAAACGAATATACATCTTTAATATGAAGAATCAAGTTCTTTTCAAGGTGTTAGATAACTGTTGGGTGATAATTTATCACTTTTAAAGTAACATCAACAGATGTTGTACTGCTTAGGATAAGGTAACCTTAGCTCAGGGCTTCATCTTCTTTCTGGAATAAGTCTTTCTTTACTTGTGGAGAAAGAAGGCTTTAACTCACAGAGACTTCATAAAAGAACACTCTGTGGGGCTATAGCTGATAACTAACTGGATGCCAGACAAGATAGTTTAGTAATACAGTAAGAAGAACTCAGGCTAATTAACTCCATATTCCTATTAAAATCGAATTTATTTTCTGTCTCTCTTTTTCTTTTTGGCATTTGGATTATAAATTGTACACAATGTCATGTGTACACATGGTCACTGGACAGTCATCTGAGTGCAGCCTGCTCTGAATAAATGATACTGAACAGCATTAGGCAAGCCTTGTTCCTTTATAGAGATAATTTTTAATTTAAATTTTGTTTGAAATAAAAACAAGGAAAGAAACTAATTAAAATTATTAAGAGGTATTTCAGTTGGCATAATCTGTCAGTATGAAAGAGAGAAAATCTATCTCACCATTTGTCCTCAAAGCCTTTGCATTATGATCTTGATTGACAACTGGAGGGAAGGAGTTACCTGATCAGTAATATCAAATCAACACTTTTATTCCCAAAGTGGTTCTGAATAGTATTAGTGGAGCCTCTTTCTCAGTTAAATATATGTTAACCAATGTTTTCTTAATGCATGGTTTTCATCATGTATATTTAATACTGTTCATACCATTCTCTTAACTGTTGTTCTGCTCCTCCTAAGTGTCCCTGAACCAGTGGCTGTGGTAGCACTCACTTTCTATACTTTAGGTTACTTCCAACACTGCCTTACTAGGGCTAGTTGCTAATGAGCATCGTTTGCTGGTTCATTTGTGCAAGGTCATTCTTAATTTCCTTGTGGTTTTAGTGTAACCTCAGCATTGAAGAATCTCAGCACTAACATCCCTAGAGTGTTTTTTTTGTCTGGGAGGAAAAAAATGGAATGTGTACATATTTAAATATAAATAGTACTTTGATTAGCATTTAGCTGATGTGTCATCTTACCAGCTTGCTATTTATTTATTCCTCTTTTAATTGTTGAAATATGACATTTTACCAATTCATGGCTCTTCACTACATCTCTGGGTCCTTCCTGTATACGTTTTAGTTCTACAGATAAGTATTTAGAAATGCCATGGATTTATTGCTGTCTGTCTGCCTGTGGGCTAGTGTACGGTAAATGGAGTACTATTAGCATATGATTATATAGTTCTGCCCTTTTTGTTAATGCATTAATTGTGCATCATTGTTCTGCTAACTGGCAGACCCCTATCTGACTTCATCTTTTTCTGTAGGCTAATTAGGCAGCACTATCTGTATCAACGTGGCTTTCAGCAGAGCCTCCCTTGCAGCTGCAAGGACAGTGAGCAGCAAGAAATCATGGCCAGAACTGCTGAATAGTTGAACATGGTTTCCTTTTTAAAAATGTAGCCTCTTGGAACTACTACTGAAAATATTATCAGTCCCATTTTAAGTTCCATTAACATTACAGAGGTCATAGAGCCATGGGAGAGTTTCTTTGGCCCACATATGCAGGTTTTTCTTCAGGAAGCATGGAGCCAAGTGTGTACCCTTAGTGTGAAAGCAGGAGGCACAAGGCTGCTCACCTATACCAGGGCTCCCTTTGGCGCTGAAAAAGTGAGTCAGAAAGGACACAGTTTTCTTTCAGCTTCAGCGTTTTAGATTGGCAATGGAAGAACAATAATCTTGTGAATTTGAAAGCAGAGTTAATTTGCTCAGGGTAATTAGAGGACAGTGAAGAAGGAACCTCATGCTACCTCTTTTAGCAACATTTCAGAGTGGAAACAGCTAGAAGGTTCAGGGTTTACCACTATGAATGATATGCAAAGAAATTAATTGGTGCTTGAAACCCCTGGCTAACTTGTCTGTTCATTGCACAGGATATTTATTTGGAGGTTATTTACTGGGCTGTCTTCTCCGGCCATTTCAGTGCCAACTCAGAAATCACTTATGTAACCATTTCTCAAAGAGAATAAGAAACCACTTTTGGAAATTCAGTTCCTAAACAGTATTTCAAGTAGTTGGGTAAGACTTACTGAGTCTTCTAGTTCTGTCAGGGTCATGAAACTAATTAATAACTCTGTTGCAAGTGACATATCAACTGGAGAAAATGGCGCTGAGAAGCTGCTTACAGGTTAAATATTTCTTGTCCTTAAACGTCATGACAAACGTACAGTAACATAAAGTAATCAGACTCAGTTATCAGAACTGTGTGAGAAATAGAAATGGGATTTCTGGAGTAAAGAGAAAGGCAGCTTAAGGGTATTATTTAAACCTGTTTTTATTGCATCTGAAGAAAAAGCTACAATTATACCTTAAAAAGCCAAAAATTTTCAATTTATTTAAAAGCAGAAACTGTTTCATGCTTCTTTTCATGTCCCATGGTGGGGTGTATGTTGTGTGCATTCATTGTAATGTTTAGTCTGGGACGTTTGATCTTTAAAGCTAAAAAGACTATGTACAAGACAGTGAAAGTCTTGTGAAGACTTTGTGAAGTCACTTTACAGAAAAATGGCTAATTCCCTTGACAAAGAAATGGACATGTTTCAGTGTATATATAATGTCTATTTGAACCCCCCCCCCAACAAACAAACTGTGAAAAACATGTCATATTTGTAAGGATGAGAAGTGTCTGGAATGGAATGTCTGAAGTAGCGATTCGAGTTTTCAAAGAATAGGCATAAAATGGAAAAAGAAGTCCAACATGCAGCTATTTTGTGCTGTTTTCTATCCATAGATGGTGATGGAATACTTCCACAATGTGCCACTGTTGGCACACCACCCCATTTCAACCTCTATTGAAATAATTAAAAGAAGCATTTGATTCCTTGTCAAGTGATGGTTTGGAAAGAATCTTCTCTATGTCCAGAGCGTGTCCAAAGATTAGTTTTAAGGGCCTACAGAAAACACACAAATTTATGAAGGGCAAAGCTATAAATAATAAAAACTGTGGTTTTTTTCTTTTAAAGATGGAAAGCAATTGCAGAATAGTGAGTTGTAAGTACAAAGTCCTGTGTGTTTTTCTCTTTGTCATGGCTGCTGTTTTAGCACTGAGCTGTGTTAGCAGAAAACTATTGGCTGGGTTTAGTTAGGTCTGCTGGTGAGCAGGATTTGAACAAGCACCAAAGCCAGTGCTAGAGAAGGGGAGAAACTACAAAGCTGATGTCAAGGGAAGAATAATGCTTAAAATCTGCAGTGAGAGGTGCTGGGAGCAGTTGTCTGTCATGAAATGCCCAGTGTTGGGTGGCTCATAAGCATGATGGCAAACATGGCACCATCTGCCTATGGCCAGGTGGGTTGCTGCGGATTAACTCTGCTAGGGAGGCTCCTTGGATAGAGGGCTAACTACTGCTGTCTGTCATAGGAATTCCTTGGTTGTGTTGGCCATCAGGGAAGCATTTTCTCTCTGAGAGCATAGGTTGACTATGATCCAAAAGTACCCATTAAGGACAACTATACTGTTAATTCACTAAAAGATAAATAGCAAGAAAAGAGATAAAACAGCAAAAGGTCTCTGTGTTCTTTCTGAGACCTCCTTTCCTTGTAAATCTTTTAAAGTTACCAGCTTATCCTCCTACTCATAGGACACAGTCTGTTGCACTGTTCACATGATGATATTAGGATCTTGCTTAGGCACCTGCTGCCATTTGTCTCTAGCTTTCTCTATAGATTGAAGTCTTTCATGCATTGGTCTCCACTGCATCATACATTCTGGATTTTCTGAGGAAAGGACCCTGCATCTGAGGAGACTGGCATTTCTTCAGTAGGTAGCTCCTCTTTTCTCTTGCTTTACTAAAGAGCCTGATGTTCTTTCCGATGGCATCTTATATTTGGTGGGTTTTTTCCTGCTTCTGGCACCTTACAGCTTCCCCTGATTTAATTCTGTAGGGTCAGATTAGTTGCTGTCTTGATCTACCTCCAGTATAAAACTGATATGCAAAAAATGACTAGTGATCTGTTCTCTGCAGGACAGCTATGGAGTAATAGTGTACTCTATACAAAACAGAAGGTGACTTTAAAGACTGAGCAGAGGGCTCTTGATAGCTGAAGTCTGAACTCTTTTATCACCCTATTTTTGGATGCTTTAACCAGATAACCCAACTAATTTTAATATAGTTCTTTTAAAAAAATGAAATATGCTTTACTATATATTTGCTACCTCTCAATGACAGCTGTCAGGTTCCCAAGGCAATTCGACAGTGACAATAAATCATTCTATCAGCCTGCTGCAAGGTGGTGCCATTAGATCTGTGTTACTGGAATTGCACATGAGCTAAAGTACTTGAATTTCTGTGTGAGCTCATGTTTTTAGTTTCTATTGAACAGATGAGACCAAGGCTATGTACGTACTGTCTCTATGCATGTCTTATCTTGTGACTCTTAACAGTTTTGCACTGGAGTATCTGCGTTCCTAGTGTTCCCATTTTCTGCATAGCATAAGCATGTATCAGAGGTAGAGGAATAAAAGCCAATTGCTTTTATTATATTTTTTTAGTGACTCAGACTCTGCATGACTCAGGCACTACATATTTCATATACCTCAGGCTACTAAGGCATGGACTTTAATTGAAGCACTTGTTGGAGTTTGTAGTTGGGCTTTAAAATGTTGAGCATGTTACTTCAGTGATTTCTGGGCCAGGATCTTTCAATAGGAAAGGTGTTTCTTTCAGGGAGGAGCACCAAGTGAAAAAGTACGCCAAACAATGGCTTCACAAATTGATAAATTTGATTTAAAGCACTCAGAACCAGATGAAAAACAGCAGGTAAATGGTGCAAATCAGTGAAATGACATCAAGCCATTCTGCCATTTCATGTTTGTTTAAGGCTACTTGAAGGGCTAATTTGCCTTTATAGGCCATTTTAACTAGATTGAGTATAATCTGTCCTCCCAGCATTCACAGAAATGCCAGCAGGAACTCTCTAGACAGTGATTTAGGTAGGTCAAGAGAAATATAATTTGTACTTTTATCCCAGTTAGAGAAGATTTTGCTGCTGAGTAAATGGGGAATATGCAAACATTGTAGAACCATGACTTTAGTCTTTAAAAATTAGAGAAAGAAGAAAATATGGAGGCTCAATGATGAAATACATTGTAGAAAAAAATAATTTGAGGAGCTGACTCAAACTTTTGCCTTTTTCACCCGTTCCCAATTGGGACTGCATGCTGTCCTGGTGATACACAACCACACAAGAAGCTGGATATGTAGCAAAGCCCAGGCTAATACATCTGCTGGGCTTATTAACATGGGCTCTGCAGTGGCACCACAGGAGGCAGCAGGAGGGATGCAGGTGTAAAAAGATGCTGATGAATCAACAACATGACTCCTGTGGAATGAGGAAACATCTGTGAAGCTTTTCTGGAAAAAAAAGTGAGAAAACCAATACAGTCATGGATATTTGCTGACATTATGAACTTTCACACACCGTTTTGTTTTTTCTTTGGTGTGGGTCACGGTCTGCTGCTATCACAGTGGGTGCTTAACAAGTCCTAGTAAAAGAGAACTGTGTTTGTGGAAGCTGCTGTGCAGATTTGCTAGGATGTTAGGATGGAGAAGCAGAACAACCAGTATTCTGAGACATAGCAATAGACAAAAACAAAGTGAAGATAAATATATTTTTTCTTTTTGATGTGGTGTGAATCTTTGTACTGGGGAGCTCAGCTGTTAAATGCCTTTCATTTTAATTCCAGGATGTCTACTTTTGACCACGATGGCTTCAGAACAATGTCTATAATATGCTGTAAGACACAGTGTCTGCAAAGGCCATGCTAAGAAATCGGTAATCCTCTCTGAATTGCAGTCCTACAGTGTTACTGGTTAGCACACCACTCTTGCTTTACTTTTTTTTCCTTTGTAATATATGCTTCACTGGATTTTGAAAAAATACTGCAAAAGCTCTGAAGATGGATAACACAATTCCTTTTTCACAACACCACAAGCCTGCATTATGAATGCAAGAGGCAATGAAGTATTCCAGCAGGAAACATGTTTAGTGGATAAATGGACAAGAGGTCTGTTCAAATGTATTTCTAAGAATTGTCCAGAAGAAGGAGGATCATAATGCCATAGTACTGAGACTGTTATTGCCATAATTACCCTACAGGTCCCTCTACTTCTGGTTGTTCACAGTGTCTATTTCACTCAGCAGCCTCATAATAGGCCACATTAGTTCTGAATAAGACTATGAGAAAGTGCCTGTACTGCCACATAGATTTTATGGTACTCAGCCTTTTATGTTCATCAGAGGCAGCTTGTGTGGGCTAGGCCAGAACCTCGCGGAGGGGTTACTGAAGGTTGGGTTGGCAGTTTCAAACACCAGAACCAAAACTACCAGACGCTAATTTTTGCTATTATTAGGCTATAGTAATTTTATTCACAGTTTATTTAAAGCAGAACTTAAAGACTACAGTTTGATTTCCAGAGACTAAAATGAGAATGCTTGATCATTTTGTCAAATTACATGAACATGTCTATTATTAATATACATGGAACAGAGATGTAGACATAGAAAAATATACTTGCACACTAACTGAATTATTCCCTTCTGAGTTCTTTTTGGGGAGAAATTAAAGGAGATATAATGAAGTCTTGGAGTAGAAATCAAAGAAATGTCACCCTGTATGATTGGGTGTAATGGTACCAAGGGAGCCTGAAAGTATTGTCTCAATTTATCGTTTCCAGGACAAGCACCTTGCATTTGAAAGCAGGAAAGCCTTCAGAAACATTCTTTCAATAGCTCCGTTTCTGCATTTGTAATTCTCATAGTATGTTTGAATTCTTGGCTTTTAAAACAGCCTTTTGGTTGCATTGACTCTCTTCTGGTCAAACATACTTTTCCAGCTAGAAAAGGAAACTAAAAATTTCCTTCCCTGTTCTCCTCCACTCTTCACCAAATAAAAACCACTGACCAAAAATGTTCATTCTTCCTTAAGAGTTTTGTCTGATTGAGACCTATAGAATAAGGATCAGCATGAATGCCTCTGGATTACTGCCTACTCAGTATTTTTTATGCTAATATACCTCATAGCTCATGTCCTCCTTTTCATTGGTGATTTTCCATCCATAACATTTTTAAATTCTTCATTCATTTATTTTATACTTCATCATTTCCTATCAGCTACTAAGGTGCAAAAAGTGAGCTTTTAATCACAATCACAAGATTGGCTTTTCCCTCTGCTTCTCTCCTGCCTTCGCTTGCACTGCTCTGTATAAAAACCCACCAAAATATGAAGCTAAAATGAGTTATTTTTCTAGAACACTTTCCAGTGCTCTTGTGCACATTCTCCTCTTGCATTGCTTCTAGGAAGAGCTGGGGTATTTATTTCATTGATTAAAAAGTCCTGTAGAATTTGGTGGAGGGCTATATCCTATTCATAGCCCTCTTAAAGCAGCTCATGGGATTTATTAGGGTAATGCCTATCTGCTATAGAATTCAGTCAGCTACATAAATATTTTTTTGAACTCTCCTATGACCCATATGATGTTTAGAGTAATTTCTATGGAGTTTGTTTAATTTCTTTCAAACTTTATTGGTTTCATCCTTATTATACTTGATGGGAATTTCCCATGAGAAGAGGATAAAAAACCCAATGAAGTATGAGTTGAAAAAAATACCCTCTAGTTGTATACATTCTTTGTAGAAGAGATGTGGAACTGTGTCCTTAATTGGTAACATAATAAATTGATGTATGTGCCTGCGTTCTCTTAGGCTTATACTGTATTTGGGGAAAAAATGCGAAATTACAAATGTTTTTCAAAATATGAAAAGTTTACTAAAGGATTGAGTGAAAACTTAAAGAATAAAAAAATCCTTAATGTAACACTGAGGTGCCTGCACTATTTTTCTCTACTTTCTGGGCTTCAGATTTGCATCATGATATTAAATATACCATAGTATAGATAATATGTACTTTGTAAGATAAAACTTTATATCACAGTAAGTGAAAGGCAAGATACTGATACAGATTGTAGCACTGTATGATCAGTATCAATTACTGTTTCCTACACTTTTCAATATAAATGTAAATATAGAGAGTACCTGTTCTAAAAGCAGTGAATTTTGTTGTCTGTTGCACTTTCCTCTGAAATTCTGAAAGTACAGCAGCAGTGTCCTATCCAGTTTGAAACTATCATTAACTTTTTAAATTTAGTCAGAGCTTTGAATTGTGGATGGAAGCACAAAGGACAGATTTATCATATGGCCCACCATCCCTAAATACAAATACATTTTGTCTCCTGTACTAGTAGTTTATATTTCACCTTTGTTGTACATTCAAGTAATATATAACCAAGCTATGGCTCTGGAGCTGGAAGTGCAGTATTTTCTGTTAAAATTTTTCACATATATTTATGCATTCCAGACAGGGGTACCTGTGATGCAATAGTGCTTTTCATTGATTTAGGATATGATAATATTTTAGATACCACTAATATAAAAGCATAGTTTCTTCAGCTCTCTTTTCTTTTTAAGAGACCTAATCTAAGGGTGTTGTTACTTACCTTACATCTTGGCCACTGTGCAAAGCCATCCATTAGACTGTGCTCATGAGCTGAAGTAGAGGTTAGTATGCACATAATGACCGGTTTGAACTGTAAGCGAGCACAGATTTCCCATATCAGGTTTAGAATTTCCAAGGCAAACCCCAGCACCAAAGACTCCTTAGAGATGTCAGGGTATTTAATGGTTTTTGATACCTTATAGGGACATATCTAGTAGAGGAAAACACATAAACTTCACCTGTCTATCTGTGCTTTCTCTTTATGTCGAGACTGCAAAAAACCCAATTCTTATACAACACATAGGTAGTGTTTTCATGTAATTTACACTCCCTTCATGTTATAAGGTTACACTTCGTGGCCAGATAATTTGGGAGGGAAATGAGGAAATTTACAGAACACTTAACATCATAAAACTTTACCAAATCTACAGGTTTAGAAAAACCTGATTAAGATTTCAGAACACAGCAGATACTGATGCAGTAAAAACGCAGAAGACAATTTTGTATACATCCTGTATGGAACAGCCAAGCACAGAAAGATCAGCAGATCAATTCACATACCTTTTCAAATGGAGAAGGTGGCTTTTGAACAAAGAGAAATGCAGTGATTTCAAGCCTGCCAGTATTTTAACATGGGTCAAATGGGTGACTAAAATGAAAATACGTCTGTATCTTTGGTCGTTGAAGTTCTTTTTGCCTCTTTTCACAGGATTTTGTTTCTGCCACCTACATCTTACCCTCAGTACTGTGGTGCCACTGAGAATGTGTGTCATATTGCACTACTTGCATTTTCAACCTCATTATTCTTGTGTGATTGGAGAAGCCAGAAATTGAATTGGAAACCTTAAGGACCTCTAAAGTGAAAAGCCAGAGATGTTCAGGTTAACACTATCAGCTTTGTATGCTTAATTAGAAGTTCAGTAGCAGATTGTCTTTTACTTTAGCAGTGTTGAAACCACTAGAAATGAAACTATGATGAAGAGGAGCATGTGGCAAACAGTCTGTGAACCATAACTAAGGCCTGTTTATCTGGGGCAACCACTGGAGAGAATGAGAAAAGAGAATTGCTATTGCTGGTGTTATACTTCATGAATGAATTTAAGTTGGTACTTCTGTGGAGCTGTTGAAATGAGCTTGTAAGGGAGAAGGAAATAGTTTTCAAGACATTATGCTTTTCAGTTACTGACATTTCCTTTTTCCTTAAATCAAAGTATTTAAAGATGGGACAGAAACAACAGAAGTCCAGTGCAGAGCCAGTGCCCAGATACATAAACTGGGATCAAGGTGAATCATGTTTCATGACTGTGGATGGGATTGAGTGATTTTCCTCACTGTGGGGATGCTCTGTCTCTTTGGAGCCCTTGTTTTAAAAACCAGCTCCCCAGACCACCCAGTACCACATTTGTAGCTAGCAGCTAGTGAGCTTCACCTTACCTGTTCAGATATGTTCTTATTCCTTTAGAACAAAAACAAATCCCAAAGCCCCAAAACCAACCAAGCAAAAAACCGACAAACCCCAAACCATCCTGGATGTTAATTGTGAGAATGAAGGAGTACAGTCTGTTGGGGCTTGGCGTGATGGACCCTTCCCAAGCCTTGGTGAGCTACTCATCCCACTGTTCATGCAGAGGCTTGCAGGCAGGCTGGCTCTGTTAGCTCTGATAACCACAGCATTTGCATTTTCACCCTCAACTGCCGATTTACTCCAGTGCTTTTACATCAGATAAAGTATTTAAATAATGATAACTGACAGGTGAGGAGCAATGACTAAGAAGGCTGTAATGGCTTGTGTAGGAAGATTTTAAGATGTTTAAGGAAAGCAGATTTTAGTTAAAATCATTAACAAGTAGATCCATGGAGGGTGTACTGCCAGGTATTTTCATCATGTTTTTTTAGTGTAATTTCTGTCTATGGTAGATCTCTAGTGTATATTAGCAAGAGCAGGAAATTCCTATTTTCCTTTAGCACAGACTGTTATATATTGAAGCAATTCTGAACAACAGGAAAAGGTTTTTCAAAATAGTGATTGGCAAGAGTTGGGTATGTGATTTGGAATTAAATTCTGTTCCTAGTGCTAACATTGCTACTAGCTTAATGGGACCATTTCAATATAGAAATATATAGAGATAATAAGATGTTTCTTCTTCTGAGTAGAGCAGTGCAGGTGGACGAAAGTCTTGTGGCAATGTTCTGTAAGTAGATATTGTGTAATTGTGTTAGACAATGTGATAAGCAATGCCTGATTTATTCTTATTGCTGCTTATTTTTAAAAAATTGGCCTTTCACCCAAGTAAAGTGAATTGACCTTGGAGCTTCAGAGATCTAAACTTATTATTTTTTTCCCCTTGTTTAAATCCATTAGATTTAAACAAGAAACTTACTAGATTCATGAAATCCTTCTCTGTATGCCTCTGTTCCAAGAGAAAACTTTCCCTACAAATGTAGCAAGAATATTAGCTGAAGCCTGTTGACTTACAGAGAGATTTGCTTGTTCTCTTTGCTTGTACCAATGTGAAGAAGTCTGAGAAGACAACAACATAGCAAGCAGTCAAAAGTCTGTATCCAAAGATTTATCATGTCTTGCTGGTGCCTGGGTAGCAATGATGCCCGTTCCCTTTTGCAGGCACCTGTGGCTTGATGTAGCGTCTCCCCTCACGTGACTAAACGTGTTTCTATCCCAAGATCAGCCTGTACATTTCACCAATC
This sequence comes from Manacus vitellinus, assembly GCF_001715985.3. NCBI lineage: Eukaryota > Metazoa > Chordata > Aves > Passeriformes > Pipridae > Manacus > Manacus vitellinus. Next base: position 23,221,496 of record NW_021940864.1, on the reverse strand, counting down.
ATTTTACAATGCTGACCTGTGCCTTGTTCATACAATGGATATACATGAGGCCATGCGACAGAGAGAGGCAGCAGAGCCCTTGTGGGGAAGAGAGTGGACAGGAGTTGTCTGATGATGCTAAAACAATTTGTCTTTACTAGAGCCCACTCCCTGCCCCTGGCTGAAGGCCCTGTGAGAAAACAAGGGCAGCAGGAAATCATCTGTAGGTGGATGAAATGTCTTGACAGCTTGGTCCTTTCCTGCAGTTTGTAGGTGTGGTGTGTGCTCTTACTCTGGGGGTTGTTCCTTTCTTAGGCTTTTTGAACTTTCTGGATTGGTGGCAATGGTGTGATGGTGATAGTGCTGATGATGCCAATGAGAGAAAGATCATTTTCTTCCTGAACTCTTAATACTATGAAAGGTAAATTCAACAGAAGTAATGTGAATGCATCCCATCTACTACCTGTTAACATATTGAATGTCTTGAGCGTGTTGGCAGTGCTTTTGGTATTATTGACAGCAGCTTCATTATTACCAACTGACTTGATTTTCTTTTAGAACTCCTAGAAAAATATCTAGGAGTACCTTGTGGCTTATGTCATCCTCAAACTTCCATCACAGTAGAGACAGGCTGCTGCCCAGTTCTGGGATAATGCTGAATTAGAAAGGCTAAGTTGTTACATTTTGAATCATCTGTGAGCTCATGAAGGTACAAAAACACGCTCTAGCATGATAGAGTGGGTATTTGCTTCATGCTTTATAAGTGCGTGGAGTGGATGCCAAAGATGTTAGCTTTGTTGGCACGCCTCTTCCTTTTTTTTTTTTTAATTATTAATTTTTTTTTGTTTCTGTATGCACACAGCTGGGATTACTAGCCATTTTCCTTAGTCTTAGCTGTGAAAGCAAGCTCCTTAATGAAACTTGAAATTAAATTCTTCCCTTTCCATTGGCAAGTTTTTAAATTTTTCCATTTAATTAAAAAAGATCCCACATGCGAAGAGGGTAACGTTCTCCACACAAATGTGTTCAATCTGTTTTGTTGTGGACCATATGTAGATGACTCAACATTTTTTTGAATGTAATTTCTTGTTAAAATTATGAGATTTTTATCATATGAAATACCTTAGGCAAATATTTAAGCATGTTTTAATGCATGTATGGTGTGTTTTCTGTTTCATGCCCAGTAAAACTGGATTTACAGTCATCTTATGTATTCCAGCATATACTATTTGTGCTTGTTGGTAATGTCATCTTTGGTTTTCATGCATATTAATTAACTACCTGGGAACATATGTATCACATCAATGTTCCAAGTATCTGTACAGAGTTAAAGAATGAAGCTCAGTGCTGTCAGTCTTAGAAGACTGGAAAAGACTTCTGCATTGAATAATTTTTTTCCCCTAACGTATTTAAACAATATATAGTATCTTAACAGACGTGGGCTCATAGCAATACTTGCTGAGTTTCCGTGGCCTGTGTTATGCAGGAGGTCAGACAGGATTGTAGGATGATACTTTTGACTTTAATACAAAAAAATAGCTTCTTCAGAAACTTACTCAAGTCTTTTATTTTTCAGAATTTCATAAATTAGGGTTGTATTATTGCATCCCACTGTTTTCATAAAAGCTTTAAAAAGGCAGATTCAAACACAGACTGTGCTTTGAAAGGAGTTATTTGTGTGCTTTTTATACATTTGGCAGTTGCCATGGTTAGTTAGTGTCAGCACAACACAGCTTACAATATAATGAGCTATTTTTGAGAAAATTAATTAGCTGAAGAGCATGAGTTAGTGCATATGAGCTTGTGCACATGCATGCACACAAGCATATGCCAGCACATAGCCATTTACACTGGTACATGCTCCTGACCCAAACATCCAGTTGAACTGGCCTGTTACTTCATGCATACATGTTTTGGAAGGAATAATATTGCTTACTGTATTTGGAAACTATCTTACAGTAAGAGAGAGGTATTATGTAGCTCATGAATGCTTTTACCAGCATTTGATGTAATTCTGTGTTATAGTTGATTCCCCATTACACAAGATAAGAGGGGAACTGAAACACCCTGAAAAACCCAGATAATGCAGTACTAAGGGGAGATAGCTGAGTGACCATTACTCACAGCCAACTCCTCCACAATTTGGACAGCTTTGTGCGGGAGTTACTAAGCCAGTGCTGACTTCTGTGGAGCAGGTAGAAGGCCAGGGTTATTGCTCCGCCAGAGTATCCATCTGTGCTGCTCTTCATAGCAGCTAAGATTGTTTCCAAAAACTTAGAGATCTAGGAAGTATTGCCTGAGTGGCTCACGTGGAGGCATGTCAACTTGAGTCTGGCTTGTGAGCTCCAGGTGTCCTTCTGTGACTGATTCCAGCAGCAGCTGATGTATTGTGCTTCAAGGGCACTTGTGGTTGGTGTCATGAGTTTAGTGAAGCTTCAGGGCTTCTAGCTTAAGTGGGTCTGGGATGGCAGGGCAGAAAGTTCCTGTGAGAGTCTCTGTATCAGTGCTACTGTTGATCTGTGATGATTAAATTGTCCTGAAATATTGAAAGATTGGCTGAATTTACAGAGTGGTTATTAGGCACTAGAAAGTTTGGATTTAAAAAGCCCATTTTATTACTTCAGCTGAAGGAATTAGTCTATTAATGGTGTATAAGAGTTAGGTTTTGATACTTTTTGAATTCAGCTACTGAAAGGAGGGATGTGATCTTGTGCATTAAAGCAAGCATAGTACATAAAAGATTGCACAATGGCCTTTTTGTAGCATGCCTTTATTTCCAGAGCAGCTGTGAACAGGACTTGTCTGAAAAGCAATGCATGTAAATGTTTTTGATGAAAATGTAAAAACATTTTATTACTGTCTAAAATTTAGATTAGATTTTATATTTTCTATTAAGTTTTTTTTAAGAAGTAGTAACCCTTGCTATCTCTTCTGTAAATAAAGAAAAAAAAACAACAAGAAATGAAGCCTATAAAAAGAAAAATTTGCAAAAAAAACCCTGATACTGGACACTAGCTGGAACTTTACCTCATCAGAATAGTGATTTCTTCCTTAATCTTTTATATTGTTTAAGTTCTATACCTGGACTAGGTATTATTGACGGCGAAAGCTGTGTTTGCCTTCCATGAAGGAAAAATTTCTGGTAGAAAATCCCAACCACTTATATTTCCTTAAAATAAAATTTTGAGCTAGATATTTTCCACAAGCATTGTTTGTGACCAACCATGCTTACAAAAGACATTGGAAAAATAATTGGTCCTTCCAGGAAGAATTTCTCTGGCATTCCCTGACTGCAAGGAAAGCTGGTGGCATTGTAACAAATAGTGCAGGGAAGGGGTAAAGAGCCCTATTTTTAGTCTCTCTCAAGCCCTTCAGAGGCGTGTAGATGTTATGTCCTTGATACTTTAGATATTCCCAACACACACAGGCTGGGAACATGCCCTCAGTGAGTGCTGAAGATCCTAGCAGAATTGTTCCAAGGCTATAAATTGATCTGAAATGAAATTACAGATAATTTCTCCATATGCATGTTATGGATCATTCCACTGTATCGGTTAATTGTGGTCTAGCGATGTAATTGGAATTCTGGAAATATAAATTAGTGTCATCCTCAAAAAGAACCAGAGCTAAGTGACATGTTTTATTGGTTATTCCATTTAGATGTAATGTAATTTCAGATGCTTGTAAGATTATAACATTGAGGCCTAATATGATAGATTCTGTAAGTGTGTAGACTGGGTGCTTGATAAAAATTAATATTGAGGTAGGCCTTTCTTATTATTATTTTGGTCTGAGGCAAGAAAGATCCTATCAGACTGATGTCTCAATATTCTCCAAAATTCTGGTGTTACTACTTCACCAATCATTTAAACAAATCAAAGAGTATTTTAAAATTTAAAAAATTAGGAGTAATATAAGGATTTAAATAAATGTTGTGGGTTTTTCTGCTCTTTCTTTTCTTACCATGGCTTGTAGTCTGTGAGCTCTCAGTGTCCACTGGAATAAACCCCCACGTAGTTAACATAAGTAACAGAATTTGTCAATACTGCTTTAGATTCCAAATCCAGTTAATGAAATTGATATTATTTAATGAAAGATATATATAAGAAAAGTGAACAAGTAAATAATGATGCACATTCCTCCAATTAGTTTCCTTAGTACCCTTCCTATAGTACATGTGTTTGTTCTGTTGATCAAGCACAATATGAGAAGAGGAATAATTGGAAACGAGAGAAAAGGGAACCTGGGAGCACTGCAAAGGTGACTGGGAGAGCCAAGGGTGGGGAAATGAGTTCAGTATTTTCTTTGAGTGGTTTCTGTCAAACTGAGTTCTGCTTAGTGACCTGCTGTACTCCTGACAGCTCCAAGGATTCTGCTCATTCTCATCCTAAATTGGTTTCTGCAGTTACAAATCCAAGAGGAAAAGTAAAGCTACTAATTGAATGTAAAGGCTTTCTGACTTGGCTCACAGCTTACTCCAGGGCTGCTGTGTGTCTACTTGCAGGCCATAAGTAAGAATGAGCTTTGTGTTTATAAACAGTGCATTTGGCTTGGTTGAGACTGCCCATTTAGGAAAAAAAAATTAAAAATTTACTGTTGTGATATATTTGAAAAATTAAATGGTATGTAACCCATCAAGGCAACACTGAGTTTTTACCACAGTAGGTTATACTACAGTCTAAACTCACTATGCATGCTTCGTAGGCACACTGTCAATGGAAAAGATGCAGAACTGTTTTTGATCTTAAGAGCAGCAACTATTTTCTTTTTCTAAGATTTATGTCTTGAAGCTTTGAACAGTGCAGGTAGTGTTTCCAAAGGTAAAACAGTTGGCTTGAAAGAACAAGATAACACTCCAGAAGTGTGAAAAAGAAAAAAAAAACAAGAAAAGACATTAGTGATGAAATCACCCTCATTTCCCACAGCCTGCTATTTCCTTATGGACCTTGTGACTGTAACATAGACAGGCATGGGCCCAAGCAGTGACAAGTCTGGGTTTAAGAACTTAAAGCTCCAGATTGTAGGGGTATACAAGCGCATCTTAAGCAATTTTGAAAAAAACTCATCACTTCCATATTTACTGCCAGCCTCTTTTTACCTCTTGTAAATCTGAAGTTGAGGGTTGAGTTTTCTTTTTGTGTCTTTACAGTCTGTGGGGTACACAACAGGGCAACAAAAAAACGTTAGTAGTTGCAACCAAACCTTTAGCTATGATGAGAAAGGTCATGTGTCTGGGCTCTTTGCTTCCAGCAAGAGGTGCATGAACCAGGAAAAGGACATAAGAGAGAAGGAGCATATCTAAAAAATAAAATCTCCAAGGATACACTGAAAGAAATAGAGCTATTTAAGAAGAAGACTGAGAAATCATTTAATAATGGTCTAAAAAAGTAGTAGAGAATATCTCCTCCATAGTTGTGGTGAATGGGACAAATTACAGTAAGGATATTTCAGATAGGATATTTGAAAAACTTCCTGTATTGTAAGGATAATGGAGCACTGTGGTAGATGACCTAGGAAAGTTGTGGAGTTGCCATCAAAGGATATCTTTAAGAGCAGAATGGGCAAGCATCTGTCAAAAGTGGCTTAGGTACAGTCAGCTGTGGTAGGAAAACTTGGATCTGTCAGTACATAGAAGATTATACTTTTTGAGGCAGGCTTTCCAAATACAAAACCAAATAAATAGGTTCTATCTGGCGACACTGTTATTCATGGAAAGAAGTGACCAGAATACAAAGATATAACTGAGGGAAACTTGTGCTTATTGCAGATTTAATTTGACTTTGAGTGGTTTTACACTGTGGCTGTCTACAAAGAATGATCTTGATAATGCAGATAATTGCAAGTGGAATTTTCCTCAATTTTTTGGCAAATCTTTTCATTCACTGTGAGTGGATTTTGCTGCTGAAAGGTTTTTCCATGTGCAAAGCGCATTCATGATGAAAGATTTCTGTGGGAAGGAATTTCTGCAGAGGGTTGCTCTGGTTGTCTGTTGTGGGAAAGCTCTGTGCAGAAAAGTGTTTTCTGACTGTGGATGCAATATGCATTATAACTTCAGCAGATAAATTGTTCTGGATCAGGCAGATAATGGCAGCTCCAGTGGACTGCAGGGTACTCAATGATGAATTGCATTTTGACACATTTTCAGTGCTCCTTCATGATTTCTTTTACAGTCAGTTGCCTCTATTTGCCTCTGCTGTGATTTATCATTCACATCCCAGCACTTCTTACCCTTATTCTCTTCATGTATTCTGGTTGCCTCCTTGCCTTTTGTATGTCCCCAGTGTAGTAGGCTCCGTGTCACATAGCATATCAGGTGCTATGATGTCTCCTTCTCCCTACATTTCCTCTGAATACTCCTTGATTCCTATGTTAGCATGTGCAGTCCGAGCCCCAACAGGACTGGACCAGACTGTTGAAAAACGTGTTCTCTATAGCTAGTTCTGATGTTTTGAAGTTACAGTGCTCACTAGAAAGTTCATTGGTTAGTTGTCAGTGGCCCAGGAATAGAAGTACTAACTAGGATAAAAATCAGGGATTATGTATATTCCCGTTCCTAGTGGGTGTGCTTATGAATAAATATTTGGTTGTCTAATCATGAAAACTAAATATTTTGCTTCTTGAGACGTGGGCATTCATTTGATTAAGGAGCCAATATGAAAGAAAAAATTCATTTTGAATCAGAAAATGAGAACAGATTTTTTGAAAACATGTTTTGGAAAAGTGATTACAAAGGGCAGCAGATACTTAGAGCTGCTTCTAAATTTGAAGATGTGAAGAAAACCTGCATGTGCAACTCAGAACAGAAGTGATAGCCTTGTGATTTTCTGCAAGTCTTTGGAGGATGCCATATCAGTTGTATGTTGTACTATTTAACCTACTTGTATGTGTTGTGGTTTAACCCCAGCCAGCAACCAGGCCCTATGCAGCTGCTTGCTCACTCCCCCACCAGTGGGATCAGGGAGAGAATGGCAAGGGTAAAAGCCAGAAAACTTATGGATTGAGATAAAGACAGTATAATAGGAAAAGCAAAAACTGTGTGCACAAGCAAAACAAAGCAAGGAATTAATTCACTGCTTCCCATGGGCAGGCAGGTGTTCAGCCATCTCCCAGAGAGCAGCGCCCCATCACGTATAACAGTTACTCAGGAAGACAGACACCATCACTCCAAATGTCTCCCGCTTTCTTCTCCCCGCTCTGCCCCCTCTTTCATATACTGAGCATGATGTCATATGGTATGGAATATCCCTTTGGTCAGTTTGGGTCTCCTGGCTGTGTCTCCTCCCAACCTCTCATGCACTCCCAGCCTCCTCACCAGCATGGCAGTACAAAAAGCAGAAGGGGCCTTGGCTCTGTGTAAGCCCTGCTCAGTAATAACAAAAACATTTCTATATTATCAACCAGATGTTCAGCACAAAGCCAAGACATAGTGCCATACTAGCCACTCTGAAGAAAATTAACTCTACCCCAGCCAAAACCGGCACAGTACTTTAATGAAGGATATTCTTACTAAGCCAGCTGCTGAAATCCTTAATTTATGGGGAAGCTGAACTCCTACAGGCATCAGCTTAGAGTAGAGACCAAACAGACTCTCAATGTCTTTTAGAGGAGTTTATCTCTCTCTACACACTGTATAGAGGCTAGAGATACTATTTGGACAGCTAAATCAGATTCATGTGGTTCAGCATTATGTGTACACCTAATTGTTTTGTATGCGCTTCTCCTCACTGGAGGTGACATAAATGTGAATTTATGTGCAGACGTGTGGAGACAAAAGGAGGTTACTGATTCAGCAGTTGGCTGTCTAATTATTCGTTGCTGCTGTCAGAACTACCTTTCTAAAAGGAACCTAACTGTGACTTTTGCTCTTGGGCTTCTTTCTGGGATAGAGCATATTTGTGCTGCCTGAGGGGTGCCCCAAGGCCCTCCTCTAGTTATATATAATATATATATATATGTATATAAGAGCACTTTTATCCTTTTAAGCTCAGACAGTTTAGTGAATTGTGTAGGACTGGTGAATTTACTAATAGACCAACCAACATAGAAGCTAGAGTCAATATAGTCATGCAGTGTATCTTCTGTTTTAAATGAAAGGCATTCCCAAATGAAAATTATATCCATTTTAATGAAAAAGTCTCAAATAATGTTTTCCACAGACTGTAGTTATAGCTACCTCTAAACAGTGTCTCCACTGATTGCTACTACATTACTCATTGTAAGATTGCTTTCTTTTCCTACAGTCTTTTCAGAATGTAAATGAATTTAGGTTATTATAATCATTTGCCTCAGATCCTGCCAATTAAAAAAGAAGAAAGATGGAATAGAAGTATTGTTTTGCAAGTGACAATTAGATATCTTGCACTGCCTTAGGTTGCATTTCTGTTTGTTTTCCTTCCTAATTTCCTTTGAATACAGTTCCGTGTTTTTCTTTCTTTTCACCTCTTTTATCTTCTGTTGGGATTGTCAGCAGAAAATTTTCATCTTATTATTCATGGCTCATGTTCATGCTATGGAATGTCTTTCTCACCACAAAGCCCTTTGATAGGTTCCCCATGGTATTTCTGGTTGACATCTTCCTAGTCCTGGAGTTTTCGTATTCACATCCTGGTCATATTATTGAGCAGAATGTATAAAACAGCCTCTTTCACTAAAAGGTCTTCAACATCCCTACGTGTTAGTTTTTAAGTGTCTTGACTGGTGAACATGAAATGCTGCTGCCCACACCCTCATGCAATATGGAATGTTGTAGGTCTGCTATGGACTACGGTTTAGAACAATACGTCTGAGGAGCCAGACAGTGGTCACACTGTTACAGCACTGTCCTGACTTATTAGATATTGCTGTGGTCATGCCTTCCAAATCAGAGCTATGCTCATATGAAGCAAAAACCACTTCAGCTAATGAAGCAAAGGATGCATCATTGCAGTAGGCAGAGCCAAAGTGGCATCAAATGGTTAAAGGGTTTCTGCAGAACAGGGTGTGTGCTGGTACGTCATCAAGTGGCAGTGAGTTGGTGTGATGTTGCAGAACAGAAATAACTTCTAGATCAAGTTCACATTTGTTTAGTTCACTATCTTCTTTATAATGAGCAACCTGTAGCTTCTGAGGAAATGCAAGAAATTGTGTGGGGGCCAGGCATGAACACATCTTATGACTTCTAGTACAGCACTGAGTGGTTCATTTGATCTGGATTCTTGAGTAAGTAGCAATCCATTCATCATCAGTTTGACCAAGTGTTGTACAGCATTTTCCTGGCCAACAACAGTGGCTGCACACTGTTGGTTTTTCCCTAACAGACAAGGGTAGGGGAAGAAATACCCTGCAGAAATGAAGGAAATATTGTGAGTTCAAGTCCTCAGCTAGGTTGGAATGGCATTTCATCAGCAGTCTGGATTTAGTACCAAGGTTTGACATTATAGTACCTCAACTACAGAGGACATATTAAACTGTGAACAGCATTAAACTGCCTTTCTCCTTCCTGTTTATTCAGGTTTAACCTTCTTTATTTAGTATTCTTGTTCACAGTAGATTTTTAGCAAAAAAATTGACCAAAATTTTGATACAAATGGTGATTAAAAAACTGTTAACTTCAGACAGAACAAAATCTTAATTTTGGAAAAACATATTTTTTTTCAAACAACAACAGAGCCCTTTTTCAAAAGGACTTCTACAACTTAGCCAACTGCAATAGAACAACTGCTTTTATATATTACAGTTTGCCACATCATACTTATAGACAACTCCAGTTTAATTGGATAAAAATTTTGCAGTCATGGAAGGTAGGATCAAAAAAAGCCATAGGAGATTTTTTTACAGACAGAGACTAGTACATGAAGGTAAAATGTGGCATGGATCTGAAGGTAAATCAGAGGTTAGTGTGCATAGGCATAGGATAATGTCACTGATGTTTGGACTTCATAACATAAATGGCCAGAACAGTCAGGTTTCTGCTAGAGAAAGAATATTGTGCCAGCAGAAGAGAATATGTGGTTGATCTTTTGAGACACTATTTAAATAGTGATGAGAACATTAAGAATGTCATTGGAAAACTAAGTTCTTCACTGATATAGTCAAGGCTCTGAGCTTTATAATGTTTCTGGCATACTCTGAAGTTGCAGCACCTGGTAAAGGATATGTTGACCTGTCAGTTAAATTCGGATCTAGTAAATTTATCTTTAGGTAGAGCTTAATCATTTCATCCTAGTCAGAGACTGTTATTTTAGTAGCTATGGACATCTGTGCACAAGATATAGCTCCCATACTCTTAGCCAAAGTTGCTCTGAAAGAGTGGAAGTTGTTTTTCTGATAAATGTTTTCCATTAACCACCAGGGCTGCTCAGCAGATGAGTATTTATGTCACCATCTCTCTTCTTGTCATGCCTTGCGATTTACCTTCTCTTGCTGTTTATGTTGCAGAGTCTCTGAGTATCATTTATGTAGGTGTGGGCTAAGGCTGTGGGAGAAGTGGGGCAGGATGCTCCTTTGCTTTCACACAAAGGCAAAGGAGAGAAGTCAGTTCACATTCTGTGCTCCCTCTTTACTTCTCCGAGACTACAAAACATCCCAATCCTCAAGGGTGGAGAAAGGGATAAGAATTTTGTTCTTTACTCACTCTCTCAACATATACTGTAGCCACTGAGAAGGATTGATTCTGTGGGAGATAAGATGTACCCTATAAATATGTACTGTACCTGTTCCCCAGTCCTTGCCTCTATACCCATCTTTCAAGTCAGTGTGACTCAGTCATCTACTTAGCATTTAAGGACTTTTAGTGGTGTAAACCAGCAGTGAATCTGTATTGTTTTGGTGAGGCAGTGCTTCACTGAATACATAAAATCAGGTTTTCTCTTAAATACTGGCTCATTATTAAGAGCATTAGTTGCAGCAGGGCACTGCTCATATTTTTTAAAAGTCAAGGGTTTTTTTACAGCCAAAATGTACAGAAAGCGCCCATGGTGACAGAATCATTGAAATTCTAAAAATAAAGCAGGGTAGTTGTGCAACATAATTATACCGACCTTGTTCTTGGAACTGAACTATGCAGCACTGAAAATACCATACTTGGACACAAAATTGATTCCTAAATATCAGTCTGTGAATTCTCAAGTATATTGGCTTGAGCACAATATGGTGTTAATAGTATTTAAGCCAGATTTTAGGTATTTAGATGCTTAACATTCAGTAGCTTTAGATACTATTGAAACTATGTAGAAACCATTCAAAACTGGGCCCTTTTATTACTGCAAAATGAACATTGTACTAAACCTTGAAAGAGAGAGCAATAAATTAAAAAAACCCCAAACTAATAGAAGCTAACACAGTTTGAGGTGCAGGTGAAAGCCAACTCAATTCTATTTGTGGGCTTTGCTCCAGCTGGGCTAGTTGTGTGGGTGAGGGAAGCCAGATTTGGCATTGGGAAGCAATAACACTGAAGAAGACATAGGGATGAAGAGATGCAGCATGCAAGAGCTAAACTACAGTCTGTATTTCCAGGAACACTGGGATGAGGACAGAAGAGTTCCTCTTTACAGTGTCATGATGCAGAAGCATGGGCTACAATGTTGTGAGAGAGACTGAGAAACCAGGGATTTCAGAGAAAGGGATTACGAGTAATTAATGATCCTAATATAAAGGACTAAATGTGTATAGTTTGGCTAAATGGTGACTAATGTAGCCCGAGGGATAGAACAGCCCACAAATTTTTGAGGGATGAAACTCCCCCAAAGAGAGAGAGAAGAAGAATTATTTAGCATAAAGGATGAATTGCAGCTATAAGTAAATGGAGAAAACAAGACAAAGAAAAACTTAATCTCAATATTGGGAACAATTTCTTGAATGAGAGTTCAGTTATTACCCCCTGGAATAATCATCCCAAAGAAGTGTGGGAGCCTGACTTTTCCCTGTATTAAACACTTGGCTGGAAAAATACCACACACACAACTGGAGCAAACTTAATCTTAGTGTGTGAGAATGGAGAAGGTCTAAAGGTCCACTACCCTTATGCTGTCTAAGGCAACAACACGTACATGGACCTGCTCTTCTTTCCTGATGTTTGGGAGCTTTTTCTCGGATAAATCAGTTCAAATTTCAAACTATACTGGTAGATGTACCTCTGTAGATGCAGCTGCCCTGGGCTGCCCTTGTGCCATGGGAGGCCAGGCCCTGGCTGTCTGGGGAGCAGCTGTGTGGGAGAAGACCCGGGGTCCTGCTGGGCACTGAGCCTGCAGTGTGTCCAGCAGTGAGGGACAGCATCGGTGTCCTGGGCTGTACTGGCAGGAGCAGAGCTATGGATCAAGGGAAATGATTATCCCTCTCAACTGAGCACTTGTTATACTCTGTTTAGGCACCATGTCCAGCTGGGGGGGCGTCTCCAGTGCAAGAGAGACAAACAAGTTGAAGGGAGTTAATCAGAGCCACCAAGGCCCTGGTTTGAGCAGGAGGATGTACTAGAGACCACCCATCCAGCCTGAATTGTCCTATGCAGTATCAGTCTTGTCTTGCTATAGACAGTGATGCATACCAGATAACCTTTAGAAGTTTTTATAAAAACAGTTTGTTTCAGTTTATTCCACAGAAAGTATGAGATTATGTCCAAGTTTACCAAAAAAATGAAGGACATTTTTGCTTTGAACAGAACTTGTTCTGTTGGGCTGCACTGCTACACGTTTTTTACCTGGAAAAAAAGGGAGCCTCAGAGAAATTGTAAACAGCAGCGAATCCTTGAGACAGTTCTGCCTGTCTAAGCCATAGTTGTATGTGAGGAGTGTGTCACTTCCCCCTTGTCCCTTAGTGACATATTCCTGACACTGCTTTCAGTCGCATCCCCTTCGTGCTGGTGCTGCCTGTGGCAATGCCTTTCTTTGGAGTGGACTGCAGTATGCTTGCTGTGCCATACTGTGTGCAGTGTGGTACTACTGGGAGCTTATGTAAATGCCATCACTGGAGGTTCTTCCAGCCATAGGGAGATGGTGCAGCGTTTGTCAGTGTCTGCTGATAGGGAGGGCATGCTTTGCTTGCTCTGACATTCTGCTTCTTGTGCAAACATTAATACCTAAGCCATCTGAGTTTATAATGCTTTAACATCTGAATTTTATGCAGGTGTAAACAATTAATGAGTTTGCAAGGTAATGAAAAATCAGGCCTTAGGTCCTTAGAAGCAGGCTCCATTGTTATTTGAATAAGGAGACATGGAACAGTGATTCTAAAATCTCAGGAGAGTTTTTGCAAACATGCTTAAATCAAACTGCAGTTAGAGAAATGAAATTGAAAGCTATGTTATGGCAGTGGCTGGGAGAAAGATCAAAGAAAGGACCATGATGGCACAGAAAAAGAGAGAGGGGACAAAGGGAATCACTCCGCATTATGCTTCTGGCTACCCCTCGATTTCATGTAACAGTTTACTGACCTCTCTTCCCCTTTCTTCTGCTTGTTATGCCACCATAACTATTTGTGGGTCAGTGTTGTAAACTGGATCACTGGTAGGCTAAAAATACATCCCTTCAGGGGTGTGCTTGCTCTCCTGACATGATAAACCATGACCAGCAGGGCAGCAGAGGTAAATGCAGTTCATCTTGGCTGTTACATGTGAGCCTTGGCCTTTGCACTGAAGTAATTGGATGTGCCCTTTCCATCAGCTGTTCCAATAGCCAAGGTTTGCATGTATACAAGAGAGATATGCGCTACTGCTCTTTATGTTTATGTGTACTTTGCAATGTAAACTATATTTAGCTCATTGCATTACAGAGGTAAAAATTACATTCTGTGCATGTGTTAAACAGTGTTAAAGACTTAACCTGTTCAGCCTTCTGCAAGGGAATTCTTGAGTTACACGTTAAATAGAGTCCCAGCAGGTGTTTGCATCTCTCTTTGCCTCTCCCAGTTACACACATGCTGTGTGTTTTGCTCTTTCACAGCCACTCTTAAACATTGAATAACATGGAAGAGAGAGACTGAGACAGCTTCTTTCAGAAAGCTGCAGGGAGAAGTTTGTAACAGGCTATTCAAAAGCTCCTACAAATGAGAAATGTTTTGCTGGAGCAGGTACTGTGTGGGGTAGGAAGTTAGCATGACATTCAGTCAAGATACCTTCTCAGATGAAATCTGTTAGGTGGTGGTAGTGTTTGCCCAGGGAATCGTGACTCTTCCATTCCTTCTGGTTTTGTAGCATCTCTGTGGATTTGGGGATCATTATGGCCTTCTGTCTTCACCTCCATGCTGTTGCACTTCTGTGAGGGAAGCTACAGCTCTAACCAGGAAAATCTGAACAAAATGTTTTATTATCAGACACAAAGTTTCTTGCATTTGATTTTCTGGCCATAATGTAGTAATGATAATGATGAAATGGCAGGCAATATAAATAATGTGATTATAGTTATTTGGATGGGGAACTGGAGGAGTTTTATTACCTTCTTTGCTTCTTTCATAAGTTTCAATATGCCCATTTAAAAAGTATAACCAAAACAATATGTTTCCTTGGTTTATACATTAGTCACTATGAAAAGTTCCTAGCAATGAGATATACAGATTTTTTTCATGAAGGGAAAGCTTAATATTACATGTGAAAAACGTGCCTAAATGGGTCTTTCTCTTTTTGAGTCAGCATACCAAGAACTAAATGGATAAAACCCAGTAAACATTACACTAACCTTTAGTAATATTCAGTTATTGTAATTTGCTATATTTATTTCTATTTTTATTAGCTGACCTAAATTTCATCCTTTCATCTTTTTTCTCCCATTTTAGCAGTCATTTGTGGATTAAGAGGCTTTTAGTTTTGTATCAAATTGGGATAAAGAGTGGGACAAATTTCAAGCTTTCCGTGAACCAGCTGTTGTGAAATCATACAGAAGTATTTGGAACAAGGCTAGCTTAGATTTCCTGAAAATTTGCCCCATATGTGTTATGCACAGTTGCATGTTAGTGCCTAAATTGTTTCTTTTCTTGAGGTTTGCAAAGTTTCCCCGTGGCATTGCTTTTCTGGATAATAAACCTGCACAGCCTTAGGAGAAGCAAACAGTGGCTGTTTGGGGTAAAGCTCCACAAACCTATGTAGTGTCCACACAATTCCTTCTTTAAGTCTTATCAGGTTAGTGACTAAAGCTGTATGAACCATTGTCTTTTTGTTTGGCATCAGAAATGAAACCAACAAAATTCTGGTTTGAGTTAGACAGAACATTCTTTTCAATCTGATCCACACAATTTTATTTCTCTTTCCATGTATGCTAAAGTTTAAAAAAAATATGCGTGTGGTTTTAAGGCTCTGAAGTGTTTCACTGGTGTTCTTAAAATTCTAGTACATCTTTTCATCCTAAACACTGTTTATGACCAAAGCTACTAGCCAAATTCTAACCCATAAACTAGAAACTAAGAAACTGAGGACTGCATCCTACCCTCTGTTACATGTCTGTGCTTGTAGAGAGGAAAGGTAGAGGAGGTGTGTTAGCTCTCTGCACCAGCAGCTCTGGGCACTGCTGTAGCACTCACAGGTTAAGCTGGGGTAGTGATTAATGAGCCAGCTGGTCCACCACAACCTTGAGGGACACTTCTAGTGCTGCAGCTAGATCGTACATAGATAGCTGATGCTTCACTCATTAGCTCTTGGACAGAAAAGTGCTTCTTTGCCTTCCTGAAAGTGTATACTCCTGCCCTGAAGAATTTAAGCCAGTGTGAGGCAAGTATCTACTTGCCACCTGTAGATACCACACACTGGCTTTCAACCTCAACTCTGAGCTTACCATTTGCAAAGATTTCCCCATAGCTTTGGAATGATTTAGATATTATGCAGGCTTAATCTCTATGGCACTTTCTTCCTCTAATTCAACCTGCAAGGATTTATATAACCAAAATTATTACAGACTAATTAAAACTAACAGTCTTCAAATGGTCTCACATACTTCTTTATACTTCCTTTGCTTATGGCAATGTGACAGACGGTGTTCAAGCATCCAAAATAACTGTGCTTGCTTCCTGTTATATAAGATGACTCCTTAAAATAGACTGCTTAGAGATTTTTTGAGCTGATGGGTTTTTTTTTTACTTCCCTCCCAGCCAGCTTCCCAATATCACAGCACTGTCCTCATATAAGCCAATGTGACTGCCCTTCTGCTTCTGCTATAATCTTATTTAGCCTTGGAAAAGAACATAAAAATAAGCTTTGTTTTTGCCATTCCATGTCTTTCTGTGACATCAGAGAGAGAAGGGGAGATGGCATGGTCACATACCTTATATTTATACTCCTTTAATTACCAAATGTCTTGCTCTTGAAGTTCTCATGATAGTGAGTTTATCTGCAGCAAAGGCAGCCAGCCTCTCTGCTTATGAGCCAGTTTTACTCACAGCCAGGTGTTCAATTCAATTGTGCTTGAAAAAAATTCTGCATCTTGCTTGGTAAATAATGATTGTGTAATCATGTCTTGCACTCCTAACACACACAGTGGTAACTCCAGTTTGGCAGGCTACCCCACCAGCTAACTTTTCTAGGAGCCTCCTAGAAAAGGAGGCTCGTATTGACAAGCTCCATGCGTGAGCTGGTTGTCTTGTGTTCTAACTTTAGGGCTTTTTGTAATTTCCTTCTTCAAGAGAATGAGTATTTTTTGCTTCTTTTTTTTTTTTTTTTTTCAGCAGCAATACAGGGCATACTTCATGGTATTGGATCAGGTCCACAGACAGGAATTGCTTTCATAATTTGAAAAATGCTTGTTCCTGAAATTTGTCCAGCCCCTTAAAGGTCCCATTAGTCTCAGTGAGAGCTAAAAGCGTGCAGCACACACTGTAGGAGGTGGTTGGGTCCTTGCAAAATTGAACTTGCAGAGCAAATTTATCATGCATTCAGAAACAAGTGACCCAAGATTGGCCTCTGTGAGCTTCAAAGCATGATCATATCTCTGAAGAGTCATTGAAACTGCCCCTTACATTATTGATTTGAATTTAACGTGATAAGAGCGTGTCCCCTTGAAGTGTTAGATGTGTGAAATACAACCATTCAAAAAGGCCCCGCAGATACACTGTTTCTCCTGGTGCAAAATGCTGTCTAATTCTGTCACATAGTCCATGGGTCTTCTTTCCAGATCTTCATTTTCAGAGGTAGGTATCTAGAAAAGAAAGTAAACCCAAAGGGGAGTATAAGCGCATTCTAGCCAGGGGAACAGAATGGCAAATGAAAGTCTAACTCGGTGCAGCAGGGAGGAGCTAATCACAGAGCAAGGACTGTAACATTACTCCCAAATGGGCATCAGCCTGTTGGTGATGAGCTGAATGCATTTCATCCTCCTGCTGTGTTTTCAATATTACCTGTTTGAATGAATTGTTGTGGCAGTAATCAAATAAAGTGAAAACATGGCACATATGTAAAGTAGCAACAAGAGCACATAATAAAATGAAAGAAAAAAAGGAGTCAGTGATACTGATGACTGAAAAGGAGAGATCTGTAGCCACTTGCTTTGTCTGGCATGGACTTGTGCTGTCCCAGCTCAGGTGTGAAGCAGTGTGGTGGTGTTGGCCCAAGCTAACAAGGCCCAGAATTGGTTCGCTGTTCTGTGCTCCACAGTGCTTCTCTTCTTTGGTTTGTGCATGCAGGACTGGTGTGGGTGTTGATCTGTACAGGGGAAAGTGAACTTTCTGTGCTGCATGTGTGTGTTCATATATACACAAAGCACACACATATATAGAATATATATATATAAAGCAACAATTTTTGTTATGAGTCATATTTCTTTTTGCCAACATAATTGTATCAGTATCATCACTCTTGAGTAACTGCAATTTTATCATTAATATTCCCATATTCCTTGTGCTGCTTAGGAATAAACTGGCCAGAATAAATACTTTCACACTAAGAAGGCTATTTGCTATAACCATGCTCCTGTAATTACAGTGGGATAGCTTCTGTTTAGACAAGGGCAAAAAAATCTGTATTCATATAGCATAAGTTAAGGCTTGTCTGTCTGTATCAGCTTCACAGTGCTTCTGCACTGTGGGCACAGTGTATACCTATTGCTTTCCTGCTGAAGCACCTTATCAGGGAGAAGAATAACATTCATATTTAGAAATTTACTGTTTCTTGTGGTGTAAAAAGGTTGTGTTATCAGCTACTTGAAGCTAAAATACTTTACCCCTCTCTTGTCCCCCAATATTTGTAGTCTTCCGAGTTGTAGCATTCAGTCTTGAATGACTACTTGAGTGGAGCTGCTTCAGTGATGCAAGTTTATGGTGATGTTGCAAGTGTACAAAACAGAAGATATACTAAAAATAACCTCAGTTCTGAGAGTGTGAAAGGCCGTGTGGCTGTGTACAAAGCTGTACAGAGCCCCACTCTTTATTGGAGTCTAATGGGTTCTGTTAAAGCCAAAGGACTGGTTTTACACTCTGTGGCTCAGTGAGAGGGTGCAGGGTGGGTTTTTTGGTTGTGAGAAATGAAAGTGCCATGATATGCTGATATCTTCTAAAAGCCTTTTAGAGAGGACTGATTGCAACCTACCTTTGCTGGGTAGGATTGCTGGTAGGATTGTTCACAGAACAATCTGGGTGGGAGGATGAGGGGAGGATCTGCTTGAGGTTCCTCAGAGAGTACTGCACAGTTTTGTTTTAAGCCCAGAAGGCCTAAACTGATAAAGTTAGACAGCTTAAATAAGTCCCAAATGGATAAATACCCTGCAGATAGAACGAAGTTTTCATTTTGTTCTGAAGTTTCAACAGGAATATGTTTTACTCCAAAGGAATGGAGAGTTCTTTAATAAAAGGAGGCAACCCCAGACATGACAGATCAGTTGGTCAGCTTAATTTTAACTACATTACCCACTCAATAAGGTTTCCATCCTCTCTAGTTTAAATCAGATAAAAGCATTTCAAGTGAGAGCAGAGTCTCATGATGTTGGAAACTGAATGCAAAATTTTGTTTCCTACTGGTTTATGGTTATTTAAAATATAAATATTACCAATATACTGAATGTGTCAGGATGATCAAATTTCCAGGATGGAAAATAGGGGCTTCTCTTGCTGCAAACACAGAGTGAGGGACCATTTGGACTGCTTGTGCCTTGCTGCAGGCAGCTGTAGTAGGGCAGAAGAAACAAATTAATCTCTCTGTTATCTTCTTCTCTGGAAAGTGAAGTATACTCAAATTTTTCTGTGTGCAGAATGTGCTCTCTTCTTCTCCTGTCCTCTGTCTGGTATAAAAGAAATATAGTAAAAAAATACAATTTTTGTCCTATTATTGGCCAGGGGGGCTGGGGGTGGCAAAGGATGAGCAAAGAGCAGCTGTTTGTTACACAGAAGAGAGATGGTAAGATCTGACTACAGGCTGTCCTACGTCTTACTTCCCATGTTTATAAACTTTTTCTGTATAGCAAGTAGGAGAACAGGATGAAATCTATTGTAGAACCATATAAATGCACTTTGGCAATTGTAGGAATTTCTGAGGTAGGTGTGCAGAGAAAGAAGTACTGGAAATGGTTTCCAAGTTCAAAAGAAAACTGTCAATAATCCTAACGTGACTTTCTGGTTTCCTGACAATGGGATATTTATCATAAAGTAGGCAGATGAACCAATTTTCCAGGCCTTCTCATCAAAGAAAATACTTCACAGAGCAGTGATTGTGCTGTGATGGAGGCAAGGCAGTGACTTGATCTGTTTCAGGGAGCTGCTTTACTAAACAAGAGGTCTCTTGGAAGAATAATTCTGTTCCTGTTTTTTTTTTAAAATATTCTGAGTTGTTGGTAGAGGTGATGTTTAGCCTACTGTTTACTTTGGTGATGAGGACCAGGATCTTTAGAAGAACACATTGTACCAAGATGTTTTAACATGGGAGATGTGCCTTTTGATAGGGTTGCACCAAGCAGTAGGTGCTGTGGGTCAGGAACCTATGGGTCACTGCAGAGGGAAGAACCAGAAGCCCCCAGCACAGAGAGAGCTGATTCAGCTTTCAGTAGGCCAGCTGTCCAGGAAGCAAAGCTTTAGATGCAGACAACTCTGGGAAAGCTTCAGGTATTCACTGAACATGATTTGTCTTATGAAAAACAAGAAACAGAAAGTTTATCATGCTTCTAACCATTGACTATAGAGAATAGTGGAGAAAGACAATAGGATGACAAGAGGAGAGCTGAGTTATGGCTGAATCTGCCTGCTTGGGAAATGAGCTTTCATTCTGACTGCACCAAGTGAAACATTCATGCCTAGCTCTCATTAGAGCAAACAACAATATTTTGGCTGCAGATGATAAAAAATATATCACAGAAAAGCCTGTATCTAAAAAGAAATAGGAGGATTATAAGAGAGAGCAATTATAGGAGGGAAAAGATTTTTCTGGGTAATATTGCTCCTTGTATTGTAATACCTACCATGGACCCATGAGATTCAGAGACATCAGTCCCTTTGGTGTTTTGACAAGATTCTTTCTAATTCCTCTGATATCCCTTCCCACTGCACCCCTCAGTCTCAGCTGTATTTTATCAGTATTGAACATGAGTTACTGGCACTTTTTTCAGGTGGAACAGATGTGTGAATACGGGTGCTATCAACAAACCACAAAAGAGATTGAGATCCAAGTAAAATCAAACAGCAAATACATTTTCCTCTTTTCTTTATATAAGACAGGATGTGTTTAAAAAACCATTTTTGCATAAAATTTTGAGCCACTTTAAATAACTTGTTTTTCCACCTTTAGAGGTGGGATAGTAAAGGAAAATACCTGTAGAGGTATTTTCAGGAATTTGCTTTCTCTAAGAAACAAAAATACATGTCAAATACTTGTTCAGTATAGCAGTATACCCAACTGTCTGAGAAGTGCCCTCAGAACTGAAAATTAATTGGCTTTCACTGAAATTTGTACAGGTAATTAGCAAAAAGCTGCTGATTAAATTCTTTACATTTCTTATAAATTCTGCTTGTTGGTGCCTGTGCCACACATCTGTACAGTTCGGTTTTTTTCTGGCAATAGCTTACTACTCTGTGTGGTGTATTTAATTTCATGGGTTTTTTTTCGTTTCACTTTACTGGAAATAGAAAAAAGAGAACAAAAGGTTTGTTTTAAAAATATCAGTAATTGCCAACACTAATAGTGTTTTCCAGTTTTATAATTTTTCATATTAATTCATTTTGCAGTATGATTGAAGTAGGTTAAATATTAAGGTCAGCTCCCAAAGGAGGTGGGGTCCGAGCCAGCAGAATGCTGAGCATTCCTGCAAGAGGCTGGGTGCATGGGACTTTCCCTGCAAATAATAGGATATGAGGACATTTAGTATTGAGTAGAATTACTTCCATCTGCTATCAGTAGATAGAGATAGAAAGTCTTATCACAAAACATTGAAGGGGATTTGGGTGAAATTTGTGTCAAATTTGTTTCTCAGCAAGATACATGGATTTCATTCAGAATAAATTCATCAGCCTCTGCTGAATAGCTAATGTCCTCCCGGAAAGGCAACAATAATCAAGAAATTTTTTAATGTGTTTTGGTTAGAGCCTTGAAAAAAGAAGCAACCATTAACTTTTTCAGTATGAAATTGTAGTTTGACAGTTCTCCAATTATATTTAAATTAATATTCTCAAAATTAAAACTTTAATTTTGGATTTCATGAATTTCTGAGACTGATGCCAAGTGAGTTTATTGAAAAATTTCAGAGAAAATACATTTTGATAGAAAAAATAAAGCATAATATTTTATTGCTTTCAGAATTGCAGCAATATTTCTTTCATAGCATCATTGGATCAACAAGGGTTGAAGTGACCTCAGAATGTTTCTAATCCAATTTCCTGCTCAAAGCAGGTTCAACTCTGAAGTCAGACACATTGTTCACACCCTTATCCATTTGGGTCTTAAACTTTCCCAAGCACAAAAAAAGCACCATGTTGTTTGGCTGCCCTCAGGATAAAAAAGCCTTTCCTTTTACCCTGTCCAGACTTCTCTCATTTCAACATATGTCCTTTAACTCTTTTTCTCCTTCCATACCCTGGTACAGAGTGTAACTCCATCATCTTGGTACCCTCCTTTTAGGTACCGGAATGGGGATGCCGAGTTAGACATCTCCAAAAGCATCATAACTATTTGTGTTAATTTGCTGGGATGATCTAGATTAAATTATCATTTCCCACTATTTGTGAAATTCTTTGTGCTTCAGCCTATTTCCATGAAGGTGGGATCATAAAATTTCTTTCTTTTGTTTTGTCTACTTTGCTTATTAGCTGTTAGGACTGGACTGATTTTAGGATGTGTGCAGTCTGTTATGAGAAGAACCTCATTCTTGGACTGTGTCGTATTATACGTAGTAATGGCTATAGTCTCCAGTAGTTGAAAACAACTTGTCTCAAAGAATTATCACTATCTCGTGGTGGTGACTTAAATAAGTACAAGACAAGACTAACAGGAACTCTTAGAGGAAATAGTTTTTACTACGACAGGAGATTGCTTGTCAGAGCTGGGCTGAAGTGCATTGAATTTCAGTGCATCTGCGTTGTCAGAATAGTTTACCATTTGTACACTGGTGTTATTTTAAATGTGCTGACCTCAAAAATATTGATGAGGCAAAATCCCCTGTAAAACATACCTGCCTTTTAACCTTTTTATGGTTCTGCCAACTGGAAAGTTAAACAATGACAAAATGGACTGTGAATCTGTGTGCTGGCTGCTTTTCCTCCTGGTGTTATGAGAGGTTTTTGCTGAATGGGACAGAGATGAAGCAAAATAGCTTTCTGCACAGTATGTGGTCAGGCTTTAGCATCCAAGGTAATAGAATAACCATAATCATATAAGCTCCATAAAACTTACAGCTGAAGAATTTTCTTTATGTGATTTTAAGGACTGTTATTAAATGGCCAGTGGTTTGTGGCCCTCTCATTGCAAAGCTTCTGTTATTCATGTTTTTGAGCTATCATGAACACTCATGAAAAGAGTCAGCTAGGGGCTGACTAATAGTCCTGTCCCACAGTTTGGCATTTGCTACGTTATCTCAGACATAGGGAAAATCTGCCAGCTATTCCTGGTGGAACTTTCATGAGAAGGCAGTGTAACTGTACATCTAAAGCCCTAATATTTTACAGCTAGCACTTGAAGACTGACAGATCTGCATATGTTTCTTGTTTACACAATAACAGTACAAATATAAAACAGTGCACATCTCCTTTCTTATTACTTAGTGGCAATGCCAGTGTCTTGCTATATAAATCTTTATTATATATAGGCAATACTTCTTAACATCCAAAGCTTGAGCTGGATGGAGCCTATTTCTGACCTTTCCTTGGAAGATACTAGAACCCTTGCCCTCAGCTCTGTGAGCCTGAAATTAAGGCTACTCTGGTTTGTGGTTGTCGTGCTCTTGCCTATGCAGTTTTCACACATGGACTTGAAAATGCATTGTCAAGTAACCATGGCAGTAATTGGTAAGTTCTTACATTTGAATTCATTTGAGTTATAGTAAATATAGCTGGTTTTCTTCCCCTATTAAGCTAGTGCTAAACATCTGATTTTATTTTACCCAAGTATAACGGTTCAACTTGCTTCATGTATTAAGCATGCAGTGACACATGTCCAATTGATCCTCAGAGCTTTCCAAGAACAGGATAATGTAATGAGAACTGTGATCTGTCTGACTACTGTTTTTTATAAAAGCATATTTCATAAAACCATTTTTAGAGAGAAAAATAAGGTAGGTTAGTAATAAAAAACAACCTTTACCCATTCTTAAAAAAATTGACTAATAGTTTCTCTTCTGTTTTTGAATGCTGAACATTTTTTTTAGAGTTGGTTTCTTCTACTGGTCTCCAAAATCACACTTTTTTTTCTCTAAAGGTGCAGACTGATTATGTGTGTCTGCAACCAATAACGCAGAAGGAGAGGTGAATCTGGTCATTTTTACAGTGTGTGTGGTGACCTGAGTCAGTAATGCCTGAAATTTAGAAACCATACTAAGAGGAGAAGATACTGATGTGACAAAAGAAAGGAAAGAAATCAGGAATGACCTTTCTCTAGCTAAATGTATCAAGATATTAAGTCAAGAAGTAGTTTCTTGATGGGTAGTATTGAAGGACAAGGGTATGATCTTGTAAAAATTCCAAATGTGATGGTTCATTTGAGTGGTTACTTTTTTTGCCAACATTACCTTGATGCATGAGTGCTAATTAATGATCCCGTTGCCAAAGGCAGAAGGGCATCTGTCACTGAATCAGGATTTTCCAGGAACTTTTAGGTTAGATAAGAAGATCGTCACTGGAATACAGTGATTCCTGATGTAGAGAATCTTGTGAATCAAACAATAATGACACGAGAAGGGGTTTGTTTCATATCTTGTAATACCCTTCTCTAAAACTGGGAGTTTCACTCAAGTAACAGCTGTGTAGAATATGAGTCCTCTGTCGTACAATGTGTACGTACATAGAATTTTGAGCTTTTGATTAAGCTATTGGTCTTCAAACATATTAATTACCTTTGTTTTGGTGCAGTCTAGGACCGACTCTGTTGCTAGTGAATTTACACAAATTTCAAGTTTATGTAAGAGCGTGTCTGAGCTCTTAATTTTACTACGTTTGCCTGTGTGCAGCAAGCCTCAGTTTTTGTAAGACCTGTCCTGAATAAAGTCTGAAACCCTATTTTGACTGTTTTAGAATCAAATAAATTGAAAATAATGGGTTTCTGGACAGTTACAGTACAGTTGCTGGGGAGATCGCAGTCACTAAGGCACTGTGGCCAAAATATCCTTACTACCACCCAAGACGTGAAAGATTACAGCCTGGGACAGCTTTATTGTTGCTATGAAATTGGATGCACGCATAAAAATAAAGAGAACAATAAGGGGCAAGTGTTTACTGGGCATTAGAGAGATGTTTATTATACCTTCTACAGCATAAGCAGAAAGCTCAAATTATCTCCAGATTTTAAAGGCATTGTAAAATAATTAAACACAAATACTAAGAATCTTACTGGAAGTACAAATCTAGGAAGTGTTCCTCTGAGGGTTCTTATTTCATTCTTCACATATCTTGCTAGGCTGCAACACCACAGCCCTGGGTTTGGCCACACAGAGAATTAAAGTGGAGTAAAGTTGCCCTGATTCTTGTTTATAGCTTGTAACTTCCTGTTGCAAGGCAGGGAATGAGGACTGAGAAGTGACATGGCAAGCCAGCTGCAGGGTTTGTTGCTCTGTCTTTTTGCTTTCACTCTGGATGAGAAAAACTGTTCCATGTAGAGGTATGAGGAGAAGCTCTTGGAGGTTGTTCTTGCTCTACCGTGGAGCGTGCTTCCCAGATGGTAGCCCTGGTTTGCAGCAGATGGTGGAGAGGCAACCTGGCCCCTTTCAGCAGAGCGTGGCTGTTAGCCTGTTGGTTAAACAACCTGTAAAGCACCTCTCTTCTCTTTGCTTTAGAAGATGCAAAGAAAGGCACGGTGCAAAGGAAGCCATGGCTCCTCGCCAGTTCATTGCCCTCCAAAGAGAAATATGAGATTTGTATGAAACCACATTTTGTACCACATGCCTCAGATTTTAAGGCTGGGAAAGCGCTTGCCATAGTAATTCAGGTATATTAGCCATGTCAAATAAGTATGATTTAGAGCACTCTTGGCACAAGCCCATTCAGGAGGTTAAAGTGGTAGTGGCCAAGCCAAAATAAGTGAAGAAAAAAGAAAAAAAAAAAAAAAAAAAAAAAGGGAGGGAAAGGAAGTGTGCAACCAGGGCCATGGCAGGTGTGGGGTTTCCCCTTTTGGTAGTAGTACTCAGGTCAACTTGGTTGTAATGTCACGTTAGTAAGCCTGCATCACCTATACAGGTGACTGGGAGAAAAAAAGAATAATTTTTTGTGATGATTTAGAGAAGGTAAATTAGATCCCTATAATCAGAAAATGTGAACATCCCATTAAGTGCCCTGTGTCTAGTTTTTATAGGCAGCATGTAGCTGACGTAATTCAGTAGTGAAAGATCATAGAGAAGGCATTGTTGAATGACCCTGTGTAACTAAAAATCAAGACTAGCTTTTCTCCCAGAAAACAAGTCTGCATAGTTGTAAATTTGCTGTATCCTATTGTTTTTTACCTTCCAGCTACATGAGGACCTATATATGATATGATATTATATCATGACTCATTTTATAGAAACATAATTACCCAAAGCAGAAAATACACTGTGAAACCATTTGCAAACCTTTGAGTTGGAAATAATCAAAACTAATTACAATCTTCCAGTATACCTTTGTTTGACATTCTGTCACTTAAATAAAATACTATGCAGACTACGTTTTACTTTGTAGCTGACAGCCAAGAGTTTCTACTTTTTCTGCAGGAAGAATTATGTCTGGGGTTTAAAAAAACCCAAACAAACGAGAACATAAGTAGGGTTTTCAATTTGAGTGTGAGGCTGGGTAATGGTATCTTCCACTTTTAGGTGGCCAACTTGAGACCATAGGATATGAGCATTTCATGCTGGGTATCTAACACTTCTGACCATAAATATCGGTGTATTTTATAACTGGTGATATAGCTGCACAAATATGCTTAAAGAGTTTGCTCAGAAGACTCCTTTCCAAACTAAACCTGCATCTATTTTCCAACCTAGCATTAAGATACAGCAGGCAAGGCAGTTTTGGATAAGTAAAGGTCATGTTTTAGTTGTTAGGGAATATCATTAACCTCCTTCAGGCTCGTCAAACCAGAACATCCTCTGGTAAGCCATTCCTTGCACAGATACAGTTCATTCCTTACTCTTTGAATGGTGTTCCCAGCCAAGAGTATTTGTGTTACAAAATAAAATGTATACCTCCAAATAAAAAAGAAAAATAGATTTTTAGTTTTAATTAAATTGTAAATATTTACATTACATTTAGCTAATCCTTGGCTGTTCAACCTCCATATCTTGAGAACCATTTTCTCTGTGGAAAATATGATATGAAAATGAGCATATTTCAGTTTCTATTTTGACACAGAAACTAATATGCTAGCTCAATGGCTCCTGTGATCTGGAATTTTGTTTTCAATGTTAATAAGTACTGAATGCCTTGTAGTGGAGTATGAATATCCAGTAAGGAATAATTATACAGAAATGCACACCCAAGGAAATCTTTTCAGATGTCAGTGATGAAGGAGCAAGTCAGTCAGTGTTACTTATGAATGATGATCTTTGCTGACACAACTGTGAATAATATTTTAAGTATTCACTTAATGTTTCACCTCCCTCTGAATCTAATGAACCTAGTGGCCTTAGTGACCTCTACTTTGACAGTGGGTCCTGAAGTTTTAACTTTGCCTTGGATGATGTGTTGCTGAAAAAATATTGTTTTTTATGAAGCTAAAGAGATGTCCCTTGAATTTTATTAGCATTAATTTAGAAATCATGAATTTTCCAACTGTTCCTTCCACGGAGTTTCCTTATACATATTATACTATAAGAAATTACCCAATGAGTTCTCTAAGCGAGGTATTTACAGAGCTTTCCGTAATGGTTTTTATTTTGTCTTAAGAGTTTCATCAACTTCATTCTTATATTTCTTATAAGTAGTATGAATAACTTAGCAGAGTTATTTCCATCAAACCTAGAAATGCCTTTGTTCTGTGTTAAAAATTATTTAATCCATTTGTGCTCATTTGTCTCTCTACTAGACAAGTTTCCAAAGAGCATACTTTGTCCCCTTACATCTCAGAATGACCTCTAAGCTGGTTTACTTCCATTTCTTCAGTGAATCCCATGGAGGACCTTCAGCTTTCATAAAGTTCCTATCAATCATGAGTTGGTTTCCAGTGTAGGGGACTTAGCTCTACAATCAGTGTATTTGAAAATCCCAGCCTGGTCGTGAATTTTTAAGGGAAAAAATATATCAACATTTCTGCATAGGTGGGAGGCAAAAAGTATTCTTACTGCCCAAAGATATACCTTATTAGACTTCTATTTTAAAAAACAAAAAGCAGAGAATGTCCTTTCAAAGAATGATCTCGGTCTTTGCTATGGATTAGGTGGATTTTCAAAGCAGTTCCCCTTTGCTGCCAGCAATCTATTAGTTTTATTTGGATTGAACTTCAATCTGCTTTCTAATGTCCCTCCTGCAATTTCAGCTCTTGATCTTGTGATTATTTCATCTGCCAGAAGTCTTGTAAGCTTTCAAAAAGTCTCCAGATGCTTGTTTACATCCAGAAAAAATAGTCCAAAATATCTGAAGGTGTTAATCCAAAGTATATTAGCTAAACTGGATTAAACTTGCATTATTTTGGAAGGTAATTCAGTGAAATGACATTAAAGACAGTTCTGTTGTGAATGAATGTGTCCACACAGTGATCTAATACAGTTTAAATTGCGCACTTCAAAAATTTAATTTGGATCAAGTTCCTTGTGTGTCTCTGGGGACACAATCCCTACCACAGCCATGCCGCATACACAGTGGGGAAGTGGTTTATGATGCACTGGAGCCCACTGCACACCCCTGCATAGTTCATGGCTGATATCACTGGGCTCAAGTGGGAGCTGATATGTCTTTGAGTATGATCAGCTTATTGTCTGTACATAAAGCCATGCTGCCATCGTCGCCATTACCATTATGCAATAGTGTGCAGAGTCTCGAGTGGAAATCAGAGTCCTATTATACTAGATACTAAATGAGAAAAAAAAATAGTTGGCTCCTGTACAAAGAGCAGAGCCTAAACAGCTGCTGGCTGAGCTGGGCAGGCTGTGAGCTGCAGCAGCATCAGGTCTCCCAAGTCCAGCCTGGTGCTTTGCCTGAGATATCTAGTGATGCAGAGAGTCTGCATGGGAGAGCCAGGCCTCTGACTCCCTGAAAAAGTAAAATATGAGAATTTCTAACCTCCTGTACTGGATCACAGAGCCAAATCAGCATCAGCTGGTATGACCAGCTGTGTTCAGAGCAATGCTAGCCACCCAAGCTGAATTATTTTGCTCATGCAAATGTGCTCATAAGGAAGCCACACTCTATGTATTTGTGTCATGTTGCAGCCTACATCTGGTTAAAATATCCTTCTCTTCCCAGCTAAGTGCTCTGGGAATTACTTGATGCTTATTGCCTTTTTGATCCCCTTCAAAATTCAGTCAAGTCTGATAGGACTTGTAATGATTTTCTAGCCTGCCATGCATTGATTTTTCTCTCCTTGGGGAAAAACAGAAAACCCCATGAAGTTCTGGGAAATAGTTTATTGTTTTTCATATATTTTACCAATTGCAGGCCAAAAATATAATGAAAATTCAGGTTGTTCCACCTGAATGCAGTCTGAAAGGTTGTAACTGTCAAACTAGAATATAGTTCCAAGATCTTGAAAAGGCCAGGTACCTTCAACAACATTTTTTCTTTAAGAAAATGCCAGCTATGGGCTTGGTTGGGTCAAAAAGTGGTTTGTATTACATTGTCAGCTTTGTAAAAGGAACAGCAAAGTCTGGAGAAGCATTTTGTAGCAAGAGGAATAATAGCTCTGTCAGTCAATTCAGAAAACAGCTTTTAGGAAATGTATTTTTACCCAAAGTGAGTCAGTGAGACCAGATGGATGACCACAGTAAGTGGAGCCACTGCCTATATTTAAAACTGGACTAATGAGCTTGACCACAAGGGTAAATTTTTCAGTATGTTTGGCCGACATTTATGTTTTCAATTGTTGCACATAGTAGAAGATTTTCCTTGAAATAATTTTATAGTGAAACTAAGGCACACAGAAGGTCTTGACTTAACATGGATAACTTCATGGAAGTGTTAGTCATGGACAGTGTGGAAGCTGAAATCATTGAATTCTCTCAAACCATTGAAATGTTGCTAGGAACAGGAAAAATTTTTTTGACCAACATATTTTGATTATGTTTTCTTTGAAAAAAATGCAGAAGCTTAAAAGAGAGGGCTAGATTATGAGCATCAATCTAGGGCAGAGTGAAGGGGAAGGACAAGGAGGTGGTACAGAAACTTCTGAGTTCTAATTCTGTGTCAAGTGAATTAAAATCTCCTAGTGTTTTCCTTTTATTAGAAACTAATCTGTCTGAAACTGCTTTTAACTTGCCATAGGGTAAAAAAACATATACTAGTGGTGCACGCAGTATGCATGTGACCAGCTGACATATGGTAATTTCATGCCCAGCAGTAATTTGTTCATGTGCTTGAGACACATGATACAAACACAAGTTACTTGCATACTGAAATATGTGTTTGTATATATATATACACACATATATATATATATAAAATTCAATCTTTTTCCCTAACTCCTTGGGATAAAATGATGCAATTACTTTTGTAAGTTCAGAGTTGGATAGTATATACTGATACCAGTGTAAGGGAACTAAGGCTTCTTAAAACTTAGGAGGATTTAGAATTATTGGTCTTGACTATCACACTTCAGCAAAGTGAGGAGAGCTACTGTCAGTAGAGACTACTTTTTATACCTATCTTAAGTCCCAATTTGTCTGCTAAAGCAAACAACCTGAAATTGTTGTATCCATCTCTCCACTGAGACGGTGCTCCCATTGACCTGCTCTGTTTAAAGTGGTCATTTTACAAAAAGGAAGCCACGGGACAGCATGATTTGTTTTAACATTATCCATGGGCAGTGCAGAATGCACAAGTGTTGGACCAAAGAAGCTGCAACAAAGAGTGAATGTTGAATTATCTATCAAAATAAAACATTTTTAAAACAAAAGTACTGAATGTTTCTGTTCCAGAAAAGCTTAGTTTTTAAATCAAAGTCTATACAAACTTCAGTGTTCTTATTTAAGAATAACCTACTATTAAAAACAGTCTTCACTGTTTTCCCTGCTTAGTGGTTAATGCAGCTGGAGTTTGTATGATTGTCTCCATCTCATCGCAAACAGCAATATTTTCATTGGTTATCATTTGTTCAGTTTTTAGACTAGCTTATGTTTTAAGAGGTGATAAAAATTTCAAACAGCTAGTGCAAGGCTTCTTACACCTTAGCAAATGCAGTGAGCATTTATTACTAATTAACTTAGCAGTGGCTGCTTGCATCCAAACACTGCACAAGTATTAATCTTCTAATCAGAGACTTATGAATGAGACACAATTCTGTGTGAACCATTTGGTGACCAAACTTAATTTTAAAACAGAAATTGCCAGATTGCTCATTGATTTAATTGGAGGGTTTTGAGCCTTCTTGCAAGCTGAATTGTTTCAACAGATAAGATATTGATAGAGGCCCAATTATGATGCTATTTAATGCAGATTGTAAATTTGGAGCAACTTTGTGAACTCAATGACTTTAAACTATTAATAATGAATGAGGAATGAGAATTATAAAACTGTTGGGATTGATGAGGTCAAAATTGAGAGCCTACACAAACAGTAACCTGAAAAATACCTTTATTCATTCTTGTTGATGAGTTTGAGGATGCTTTACCTTACTCTTGTGTTTCCCGCAGAGCTGCTCAGAAATTGAACCTGTCTTCCAAAAAGAAGAAGCACAGACCTTCTGCATCATCTGTTCCTGAATCTCCTCTCTTCTCTACCTGCTTCAGCAGTATTCTTCAGACTTCCCCACCACCTGCACCACCATGTTTGTTGAGGGCAGTCAGCAAAGTGAAAGACACCCCTGGTTTGGGCAAGGTAAGCCTTGCAAATACCACTAAAACACTTGTTTTCTTTGGGAGATTTTATCCTTGTTCAAAACATTAAGAGAATTGGAAGACTGTGTCCTTTCTCAGTTGGATTTACTGTGGTTGGTTCCTGAACGCGTATACAAAGGCCTAATAACCTGAGTCACTTAGTGCAAATGAATTTCTAATGAAGTTGACTTGAACACAGACAGAGCTAATTGTGTAACAGTAATATACTTCAAGACTCAGCTACATTAATGTACCTGCACTGAGACCACAGTGGGGAGGTAATATCCATTCTGCCAGGGTTTCAGGAGCATTTGGTCTCCATGACTGTGTTTAAACTGCATCACAGTTGCTTGCTGTCGCATGTTTTGTGTTCCTGATCCCCTTGCTTTCCAGACTGGTGTCTTGGCTGGACACACTGTAATTTGCTTCTGGCTCATGTTTCTTGGCTTTCTTCCAGTATATATACCTGAACAAAACCTATGCTGATAATGATAAATTGCTTCTTTTTCTTCCTGTCATGTTATTTTCTCCCTTTCTGCATAATCATTCCCTCTTAAAATGCTGTTTAGGTGCACACTTATGCTGAGGCGATGGAGGAGGTAGCTATTTAGTTTGCTGTTGCTTTGCAGTTTGTCAGAGTGGACCTTCCTTTTTCCCTGTCATAATTGAAGAGCGTGGCATATTACATCTGGGAATGCATGCAGACAGTTGCTGAGGACAACAGTTTGTTTTAATCAAGGTAGTTTCTTATGCAAGCATCTGTGTACGTGACTTTTCCATATTCATTGAATACTAAGCAGTGACAATGAATTTGGTGAAAGTTTTTGTTTAGAGGAGAAATTGTAATGTATGACCTAGGAGTGCTGAGGATGGGCCCCAGAATTTTCACTGCTGATTTTGGATACCCCCTTTCTTATATTGTGCAGTTCCAGGGTTTTCTTTCAAAGAACAATGGTATTGCTTTCATGGCTGCTGTAATGCCTGTTTGAAAAGAGATTCCCTCCACATGGGGCTCCCTTTGTTTCCTCTGGCCTGGTAGGTGGGAAGAAACGCAGAAATCTATCGTGATCTTATAAAAGTTTAATAGTGATGCATACTTTGACTAGCAGGGGGAGGAGGAGTAAACTTGAACCTGTTCATTGTTGTAAGAAGTTGCTATAGAATAGATTTAAAATGGAAGCCATCCTTTCAGGAGTCTCACTTTTCTGTGCCTAGGACAGGTTACATCTGAGTAAAAAGTTCATTGAGGAATAATGAAGGGTGTGTGCTTGAAAACAAACTTTTCTGGACTATCAGTCCGGAAGACCACAGAGACACAAACATAGCTCTGTCTGAACATTCCAAGCTTGATCTGAGCCGTTCTTGTTCCTCTCATCCCTGGTTTCCACTGGAGAGGGCTTGGAAAATAGTTTTGCAGTATGCCCAAACAGACCCGTGATTTGCTTCTTCATCAAGATCATGTACCAGAACAGGCTCCAGGCTTTCCAGCTGTGTGAGTAAAACTGAAGTTTTGCAGCCCAGATCATGAAGGTGATATTTCTTTTCACTTTAGACTTGTCATCCTGAAGCTATCAGGCTACATGATACATAGCTAAGAGGTTTTAACATACTACTTCTTCAAAATAGTAACCCAAATAAGGTTATTTCATATAGTCAAAATAGACAAAATTAATTTTTTTTTCATATTTCCATTAGCAAAAATATGTTTAACCTGCAGTTCTTGGAAGCCAGTTTCATTTTTCATCTCTTTGGTTTCTTATAGAAGTCACCCTATAATTGCAACCTGAAGCTTTTACGCTTTCATCGAAGTTTCCCATCAGTTTACCTCTGTAGCACAGTTTTCATTTTAATATGTCAGAAATAGGTGCGAGGCACAATAAGTAAATAACTACAGAATAACAATATAATTTATCTATCAGACTGGGAGAACTTCAGATGAGGTAATGGAATTTCCAGCTTATTTGCTTTTAATTTTCATTGTTATTTATACATATTCTGTTCAGTTTGGTTGGGATGTGTTTTGATAGGAGTGTGCTAAAAAACTGTTACTTTTCTCAGCATTTTGTCTCTCTTCTGTAAGGGTATAAATTTACAGAACATGGACCCATGTGTAGGTAGTGGGTTCAGGGAAACTAAATGTTATTTTCAATCACTTACAGTTTTTTCTTGGTTTGTATTTAAATAGCATTTTACCAGCAATCTCAATTTGATAAAACTCTGTTTCACTTTGGATTTAAGTGGGCTGGGCAATTTCTAATATGACCGTTTGTTACTGGAAAGTCTGGTTCACCAGAACTGAAACGATAGCCTTTGCCAAGGATTCTGGATTTCTGAGACTCCAGGGGCAGCTGTGCATAGGCTGCCTGGAAGGCAGGCTCACTGCTACAGGGCTGTGAGCCCTCACACAGACTCTGTGTATCACTGGCTTGGTGTCAGCCTGAGAGCTGTCTGTGTGCCAGGGCAGGTGGGTATCTGAGACGTGAAGATAGGAAGTCGGATACTTCAAAGCTTAGTGTTTGAGGTTAAATTTCATTTCACAGTTTTCTAAAATGAACTTGCAAGATAACAGCTGCTATTTTCATTTGTACTAGAAATTTCAAAGATTCTACTTCTCATTGCAAATTAAGGACAATGATTTATTTAAAATTGTAGAATTGCTCATCTGTTATATGTAGGCAGAAAATTTTTTTAGTTAAAATAGGAAGATCTGCTTGTCAGCAATATATTTAAAAGTTAATTTGCAGCTCAGTACAGATATGTATGGGTACAACTAAAGAGTCTAAACTGACAAAGAGAATTAGAGATTATATATTCAGGTTGCATGCTTCACACCTTTTCTTACAAAATGCCTTGCAAATCAAAACTGTACCAGCCTGGACTTTAGAAGAAGTATTATTTGAAATCTAAAGTTCAGCTTCACAGAAACAGGAAGATGATATTAATAATGAAATGGTGGGACTGCACAATCAGCATTTTACTTTGATGTTAGATACACCACTGAGCCTAGCAGAACATACAGCAGTGTCAAAGGGAAATAAAGTATTAGAGGATAAGATTCTTTGTTGCACTTATTTCCAGATGATGATGATGTTAAATAAAAGGGTGTGACCATGCTGCAAATATATTAACAGCGGTGCTTGTATGGGTCGTAATGTATGCATGTGCTTTAGGTTTGCATTTGCTGGCAGAGGAATATGATCTTGAGTAGTAGTGTGGTATCCCCACACCTGCTTCTTGAGAGCAGAGATTGCTCTTTGGGCTGAGTGACAGTCCTGCTCCATATACTGCCACAGCTTCCTTGTCACTTCTGCTCTCTCTGCTGTCTTTGAGTCATCATATTCTGAGTGGCAGATTGCTTTTACTGGGTTTACAGAGAGTGCTACTCTTATGGATGGTTGTACATGATGTTTCCCCAAGTCCCATAGTTTTCCTGAAGACACTCCTTAAGTCTGTTTATTCTTCCTGACAATAAGCCAAAAACAGAGAAAAAAGGCTTTCTGTGCATAAAGAACGAATTATTCCATGCCTGCATGAAATGGCCGTGTAGGGCCATTCTAGTAAGGTTTGCTCCCCAGTCTACTTCCCTCCTCCCTCCTTTGTCTAAACCAATACTTTTGATGAAAATGGGAAATGTTCTTTCTGTGAAAGACGATGTTTTGCTGATTTCCACACGAAAAAAGGCTGAAATGAAAAATTTTCTGCCAGCCTTAATAAATAGGTTGTTTTCAGGTGGCACAGAGTTTAGGATGAATGGATGTGGTTTCTGTGCTTTCTTTCATTTATTATTTTTCTGTGTAGTCTTATAAACCTCTGTCACTGAGAGGTATTTGCTATGTTTGGGCAGAGATTAGTTTACTTTTCCTTACTTATAATTTTTTTTACTGTGAATTTTATTAGTTAGTACTTGTTAATCTCAAAATAAAATAACAATTCTTGGGCGTTAAAATAATCCCTTTGCAAAAGGTTTATACCAGGGAGAAGCAAGTCAGCACTGAACTTTCTTCGACTAGTCTTTTCAACCTATTAATAAAAGTGACTGTAATTTGTGATTCTATTTACTTTTTATTTTTCTGTAGCAGCAGGACTCCTGTTTGCAGACCCTAACTCTGTTTCACTAAATTACGTGTAAATTCAGATTTAAAAAAAATCCTGTTTCTGTCTAGAGCACTTATGATTTCGCTGTAGGGAGGAAGACCAGACAGGCAGAGAGACAGGACAAGAAGAAACAATTAGGTATTATCGGTTATCTTGATAGTGGTGTCCTCAACCCATCAGGAGTCTAATATTAGATACCCCTTGTCAAGCTGCTGTATGTGCTGTAGAAGAGGAGATTATTAAAATCTTTGAAGGGGGAGTAATAGGTTATGCTGCAGATGCTTCTGAGAAGCCCTTTCCAAGTGTGTAAGACAGGGTAGGAAGCAGCACAGAGAGGGGTTTTTGAGAGTCTAGTGAGTGAGTGAGCGATGCGTGAGCTGGTCTCCTGGCATCAAGCGCAGGGCTAGGCATGGAGTCTGGCTGGGAGGGGCCATGAATGGGAACCAAGCCGTGACCAAATGCCAAGAGTGGCAATAAGAGGTTAGTAGAAGATTGGCAGCGTGATAGAAACTCCTGAGTCAATGCACCTTTCTCCCAAGGACCTGTGTCATGTAGTAAAGAAGGTTCAGTGCATGGCTGAAAAATCTAATCTCCCATTTCAGCACAATATGTGATTGAAATAAGCCCGAAATCTACTATTCAGTTTGTGTTATTCTGCAGCTTAGCTTTTCTTCACATTGGTTTGCATAAAAATCTATATGGAAGCATCAGAAATATTTTTGTCTACCTTGAGAGTACCATACCAGCACAGGATTTCCAGAGCACTCAGTTTTGTCATTCCTTTTTGTGAATGTCACTGGGAGCTGGTACCTACTTCCCCAAGCCCAGTGAAGGTTCCACCTGTAATTGCTAGCTGGTGACTATATTGTTTGGTGAGGGAGAACACATTTGTGTGGGAAGAAGTGCGATACTTCCCATATCTTTGCAAGCAGGAGGTCCACAAAGGCAGAATACCACTGATGACTAAAGAGCAGTCTTATACCTTTGGCCTTAAAAGGCAGTGGTAGTATCATTGTTAAAATTCAAAAGGTGGCCTTATATGGTACTTTGTACATTGATCATATAACATGTTACTATCCTTTTGATTCAAGTGGCTATTCAAGATGCAATGTTTATGCAAATTTTTTCCAGATAGAGGTTATGAAGGGAATAGATAATAGAATCATTTAGGTTGGAGAAGGCCTTTGAGATCACTGAGTCCAACTATTAACCTAACATTGCCAAGTCCACCACTAAATTGTGTATTACAAACAGGACAATTCAGTTCTTTTACAAGGAAATACAACAAAAGGGAATTTTCCTTCTAACCTCACCAGGCCCTTTTAGCTAGGACTTCAATGTCTCATTCCTTCCTTGGTTTAAGGGCATTTCTTTGTCTTAAAGTAAAAATGTTTGTTCAGATTTTTCTTCTCCCTGTTGCTTTTTCTGTCCCTTGTGCTGTTTATTGTTTATATGTACCCTTGCCAAAAGTAACAGTGAAGAAAGCTCTAATGGCCAAGCAGTTCAGTTTCTGAATAGATTCACAACTGTCTTTTGACTGGGACAAAATTGTATACCAATACTTTGGGTTCACAAACTGCTAGTATTTCAGCTGTCCACTGCCTTAAAATAGTTTTTGTTGACTTTTCACTAAGTAGGGAAACAGTTGTTGCACTGGCCTTGACATGTTTTAATCCAAGCTGTATAACAGCACAGTACATGCGTTAATAATGAGTATTATATTGACTATGACCTGTATGAATCATGATGTGAATAGTCTTTGTCAAAAGATGTTTTCAACGGCTATGGCAACACTTTGTTTCAGTGCAGCAGGAAACAGAGACATTCTTTAAATTATGTAATTTGCAAAGTTGATTTGAAGGGAAGAAAATTGATGCACATCTTGATGAAGTCCCTAAGGTACAGGAAACCTCCTTTTCTACTACCAGAGTTTGCATTTTGAGCTGCTTATTGATGGATGTTAGGATTTTTTTTTTTTTTCAACATTATGGTGTGTGTTTAGGAGGCATCTATGAAAACCTGTGTTATGGTCAGCAAAAATACAAACGGAACTTGAAAACTATGTTGTTATTTTACTTCACTGCCATCCACCTTCATGGTTTTTCAGAGAGAATCGGAAGAGGTTCTCTTTCCTTTGTAAAGCAGAGATTCTCTCTCCTTCATCCTTCAGGTGTATAGGGGGAAAAGTTAACAGTTAGATGATAAATGTGATTTAAAACCCTTTATCACAGAAAACGGTTTCTGGCTGCTTTTTTTCCCCAAAGTTACCATGGCTACTGAAAGGTAGTCAGATGATCCCTCAAGGCATTTAAAGGAGATATATGTGTTCGTCTTTGTTGTCAACATGATTGTTGTACAAATTAGTTAGTTCCACTTGGAATGAAATCCAGATGGCCTTTTGCCCTCCAGACAGAGTTGCTCAGAACTGAGATTTTTCTCACGAAATGTACTGTTTGGATCTGGTGGAGGATTTTGTGCTCGTTGCCTAGATTCCAGCTTGATGAGATTTTCTGGGAGGAGTTTTAATACCTCAAGCTGCTTTAAGTAAAATATGAAATTAATAGAAGCTGGAAGAATTGCTGTAAACAATAATCTCTTACCTTCGACAGTCATATTTTCTATGAACACTTAGTTTTCCTTTTGCTAAAGTAAAGTTTATTCTGGATGTGCAAGTAGCAACCCAGGCATGCCAGGACCCTGTTGGATTGTATTTTTGTTGACTGTGAAGTAAGGCGTATTTTAAAGACATCTCAATGCAGTCATGTTTCCATGATTTAGAGAATAGCCATAACTGCTGTTCCTTCTCTATGAAGTCCAGAAGCTGCTACTTCGTGGGAGTTAGGAGCACAAATCAACAAAACTACTAAAGGAAAACCTGTCCCATTGCCTAAACTTTATACCACGTAAGAGAGAATTCCCGTGTGCAGAAGCAGGGCTGCTTTTCTGCCATATAATCTAGCCAGCCCCTTTAGGAGGGGGAGATTAGGTCTTGCCCCTACCTATTAATGAACAATTTAAGGGATGTGGGTCCATTTTGACCCAGCTGTAAGCTTTAAAAGCTTAGAAAGTGGCTCCACAGTTCCTGTCCTGACAAGCTGTCTTTCCTGATAATGGGATTCCTAAAGTGAGTTGGCAAGAAGCTGACCCCAGAGAGGGGAATTCACAGCACGTGGATGCTAGTGTAGTGGCTTCCTGGAGCATTGCAGATGCAGGCAAGTAAATGAAGGTTGACACCAAGGAATAGGCTCACATCTGAAATGGGAAATTTAAAGAATACTGCTTCTTTCCGTACATCTGACTCCACAAAGCAGAACAGTTTTTCTGTATGGCATTAGGAGTACTCCACTGATGTAGGCACCATGTGAGCAAACATGATACTGAGGTATCTTTCTCTTCTGTTAATTCCTTTGCCTCTACTGATTTTCCAAAATAAAAACATCTTTCAAACTAGTAGACATCATCCTCTTCACCAGAGGGGGGAGGGCGGTGTGAAAACAGCAGCATAGAAAGTGAGATTTTTTAGCGAGTAACATACAATCCTTAATTGAAACACTTGGCTTTGGAAAAAAACATCTCTTTCCGTATGTCATAGACAAAAACTTGCATCCCAATCTGAGTACCAGCTCCTGGTAATAGCAAATATAGACAAGAGACTAGTGTTCATTAAATTCCTTTTTTGCCTCAAAGAATACCAAAAATGATGTTTTTCCCTTTAGTGGCATCTTCCCATGTGTATTCAGCATTGTACTGATGAGCTTGTGAGCACAAGAGGTGGCTAGAGATTTCCAGGTGTAATTGAACTGGACAGAAAAAATATGAAAAAGGCTGTACCTTGACTCACGTTGGTAGCACTTTTTATTTCTGTGTTCAAAGAATCAATATTTTCTCTGTTTCTTTTATAGTACATTTCACCCAGGAAAAGACCTGCAAAGTCTAGTTTTGTACTGTTTACCCTAGTCTGTTTTGATGATTTTTCTGTAAACATTAATGATCAAAAGAAAATTAGCTTGCTCAAATCACTTCAGGCTGGTGGTACTAGGGTTTGTACGTTCCTAAGTGACTTTACTTATCTGGTACCCTCTGCATTGTCATATGATTTTATGCCTAGCAATCTGTAAGTTTTATGCTAGTTGACTTTTACTGATTCAAGTCATTTAGTGGAATGAATGACCATAATTTGTAGGCATCTAGTTAGCTATGGGCCCATACAGGTCAATTAATTTGATTATTTTCATGTTGATAGGCTAATGAAGCTGCAGAAATCTTTACTCTTGCTCACCTAGTAAGTACACTTTAAACATGTTCTCATGTTGTTGAAATAGTATGACAGTGCAGTGGCCACATATTTTAGAGTCTCTTAAACATTGTATGAAAATAACTAGATTTTTCTAGAATATAAAAACATTGGTTTTAACACTGATCTCCTCCAAGTTTTTCTGAGCTATTATATTTTTATTTACTTTGTTTTCCAGTTTAGGTTGTACTGCTGGTTGATATTTTGATAGTTCTAGTTTTAATCACTTCCATTTCCTTTTTAAATCTTTCAGGAGTATTTACTGAAATGACCCTTTCTTCCCTGCCCTCTCCCCCATACGTCTCACCCCATTAATTTTTAAATTCATGAAGAAGAGGTTAATATGAATCAGGAAAATCAAGGTGAAAGAAACTGAAAATTTCTTTCAGTTTTTCTTCAGTATTTCTCAGACAATGCTGAAGAAGGAATTTA
The DNA here is from genome assembly GCF_001715985.3 of Manacus vitellinus. Lineage (NCBI taxonomy): Eukaryota > Metazoa > Chordata > Aves > Passeriformes > Pipridae > Manacus > Manacus vitellinus. The sequence goes on along the minus strand of NW_021940864.1, from coordinate 23,181,188 downwards.
AATGCTGGATAGTTTGCTAAACGTGGGAGCATGGTAAGATTTCTGAGATCTTAAGCAAGTACCAGGCACTGTACTTGGAGCACTCAGCTGTAGACATTATTACAGTTTTTTTCTTTAAAGCTTCCTAAAGCTTTTCTCCTCCCAGCCTTTTTCTTTTGTGTTTCACTTCTCTCAGCACGTGTCGAAGAGCAGTGGTGCAGGCGGGATGGTGACACTGCGGGAGGCTCCACTATAGCACTGCTGTAACATCATGGGCTAATGATTTGTCTGAGCCTCTTGGTTCAACCTCAAGGTTATCATGCCTTTTTTTATCCTGAAGGTCTGGGCTTTACCTCATTTCTCTGGTGCAACATCGACTTAAATAGATAACTAGCTCCACTGAGGAAGAGGCAAAGTGGACTGTATTTTAATACTGAGAAAATCATTAGAATATATCTCCTCTTATTCGGTCTCCCCCTTTTTTGCCTTTTCCTTTAGGATTCACACCCATTTTTGGAAATATCTATTTACATTTATACATTTTTTGTGCTTTTATGAGAAGCATGTATCTCCATGTTTGGAGTCATTATCTCCTTGTGCTTCTCTTCACTCTTTAGTGCCACTATTATTGCCACCTTAGGACACGATTCATGTTGATAGCTTAGGTGACCTGATCACTGTCCTTCTGATCTAGGCTGGTCATATGTATTCCTCTCATGGAGGAATGGAGACAAGTGTTACATATATTATAATGGGCTGACTTGCCTACCAGATGTTCCTTTATTTCTCGGTTGATTACAGAGGCAGCTGCCTTAGAATGAGATATCTGTGTTTTGACTGGCTCAAATAAGGTGAAAAACAGCTACCGTGAGATACAGTAACAAGGTGCTTGCAGAAAGTTCTGGGTGCATTCATCTCCTCCAGGTGGAAGTCTACATCCTCTGCTTTCCAGTCTATGAAACATAGAGGTTCACTATGCAGCACCTGGGTCTGGTTGCAGACCTGCATGCAAATGAGCAGGTTGCATAAGGCAGCCAGACCTTCATGGAAAAGGACCAAGCAGGCTTTTTCGCATTTGGTCTTGGGCAAACCAAAGGAAAGTTGAACTGATCTTTATTGAGTCAAGGACCAGAGATGTTCAGCTGTACTTCTGTTGGGATGGATCTATAAAGATGGTCATAATGTGCACACCTCTTAGATTAGAGCCTCTGTGACCTGTGAGTTGCTTCCAGTAGGACTCCTTCCCAGAAGTGTAGGCAGTGTGACTTGGGCTTTCTTTACTGGATCTGGATTCCTGATACCCAAATGCCATTTCCTTTTCCAAATGTAAGTAGACTTTTTTCTCTATATTGTTGATAACGTGATTAGCACTTAAATTATCTTTCATCAGATAGTGAGATATGAAATGTCAGATATGAAAAGTAATACTTCAATGTTCCTATTTTAATTTATGAAAGAATCTTTCTAGGTAGTAAAGGTAAAACCAAAGTTTGATGAAATCATTGACCTGTTTGATATTAAAAATCAGGAGATATTTCAATACATTTTTAAGTCTTGTGACTCTTAAAGTCTTTTGTAGCACTCAGAAGCGAGAAACAGAGTGGGTGCACCTGTGAAGGGTGGATGGAAATGTGTATGTGTAATTCTCACTTTAGTTCGTGTGTACATTTGCATCTAGAAACATATAGGTGCATATATATATATATATATATATTCATCTCCCCTTCCCCCCTAGCACAGGGGAAATATATAGGAAAAAGCTATACATGGAGTTTCTGAGCAAGTTATCTGAAAAAAAAATGTAAGGGTAACAGGCTGTAGACTTGCTTTTATTTGTAAACTAGCAGTTCGTTTTTGTTTGTTTTTTTTTTTTGAGAAATCAACATTCCCTGAAGACGTTGCCATTAAACTTATAGATTTTAATCCAGAGTAATATAATTTTTCTTGTTTAGCCCAATCCTACTATGCAATGTATTATCTTTTTCCCTCCTGTGTGGTGGTTGAAAATGCTTATACAAATAGCAGCATTTTACATTAAATTCTCTAGGTACATTTGAGGCTCTGTTGCATTTCTGTAGATCACAACTGCTTTCATCCCTGTTAATTAATGCTGGATTTTTCCACAGATCTGTTCAATATACAATGTTTGTACTGAAGGGAGACATGTAGAAAAAGATGTGGTGTGTATTAAAATGCCAGGAGGAAAGCTGTACAATAACCTTTACAGCATCACATACCCCACTACAAAAAAATAGATGTTCAAAACCTTAAAAACTCTTGATCCTTTCTTCCCTGCCCCCTCTTCCCACAGAAAATATGACATATGTATTTCAAACTGTATGCTGTGAGCATAATTATCTTTGCTTTAATGTCTTGCCCCCTTCTTTCCACCTTTCAGTACTGATGGAGTTTTATCCAAATGCAAATCTTGATCTGCAATAGGAATCTCTTCTTGACTAGCTTGTCTGTAGCCCCCAAGCCCAGTTTCTGGAAGTAGTGTGGCTAGAAAAGCTACACCACCCCCAATAAAGTATCTTAAGCTAGAAAAGCTACCCACCCCTAACAAAATACCTTAAACACTGCTTTTTTGTCAACTGAGAGGAGCAGTTCTAAGGTATGTGCTGGCACGAGCTCTGACAGAGGCACTGGGGACGTTTCTCGCCTGGCCACACACAAGGAGAAGGCATGCACCCTGACTCATAACAGTGTGTGCAGATGTGATAAGCACAAGGAGGCCCAGGCTGCTTTTGGGAAATGGAATACCGACACAGAGGAGGAAACAGGATTCCCCCAGGGCCTCGTACACTGTGAGCAGTGGAAACCATGAATCTCTGCAGATGGGAGGGAGTTATTCATCATAAAGACTATTATGCCGTGCAAGGCATTGCTGAAACAGAACACCACCAAGCTATTTCCTATCTTATCAGGGTGTATTAATAATGCAGTAGTAATAATAGAAGTACAAATTAAAAATAACTGGATGGGCAGATAAGCAGAGTTCTTGAGATTAAGGATATTGGGAATTGCTTCAAACAGTTAATTGCAGAGCAGCACATAGAGGGAAATTTGCCTTTATTATTTTCTTATTCTTCATCTTATCTCTGCCAGCATTATTTCTAGGGCTTTCACATAGACACTAGTAGGCAGAATATTTCCTCAAGAATTCAGACTGTTCTTTTTTATCTCCAAAGAAATTAAGTATCTTTTGCTAATCCATCTAATTCAGTAGGGACTAATAATGCCGAATAAAAAGAGTGTTCTGATTATTAGCCTTCCTGTACATAAATCTCTTATAATTTTCTCCTTCCATTTGCATCCCACAATACAAAGGCAGACAAGACATTACAAGTGTCAAATATTCAGGCTTCAGGACAAATTGATGCAGACAATTCCCTAGAGGTTTGTAAGCTCCTTCTGATTGCAGTTGCATGAAATCTCCAGAGTCCCTGAACCTCTTAAGGTGTAATAGCTGGCTTGGGCAAAGAGAAATGTGAGTATGCGGTTCTCTGACACTGGATGACTGTGTTCCCCCCAAGTCCTTTCTTTCACTACCTATGTCTGTCAGTCACTGACCTGGCAGGGTTTTACCTGATTTGGGGGCCTCTGCAGTGTTCCTTTCCACAGAATTAAAATAAAACTTCAGAACTAGTCTTTGGTCCCCTGCTGGGTACCAAAACATGCCTTAAATACGGCATTAAACTGCTGTCACTTTGATTTCAAGTTGTATTTGCTAAGCAATTTTCAGGACACTCAAATTCTGTTCTCAATGAAACAGATACTGAAGCAATGCACAGTCATTTCACACAACTCCGTCCAAGCAACACTGGCCCACTGAGAGATAAAGCTATCAAGGGAAGACCATTTGATTGAACATCCAATACACTAATGGAGCAGAAGCTTAGCAAAGAACTGCAGCACAACTATTACTCCACTGTTTTTCTGGAAAGCAACATAATTTGTGAGACTAGCAATATTAGAGCTTGGTGTCAAAGATGGTAAATCATGTCGTCTTGCTTTTAACATGGTTTTAGTAGTCCCAAAAGCTTCTCCATGTAATACTGCTATTACTGAAGAACTTAATCTACTGTACAGAATAGTTCCTCGCAATTGGTTGCCACAGGAATATCCTACATGACTTGTCAGATTAAAAGCTTAAATATTGATTTTTTCAGTAACAGGAGAAAAAGAAAGCCCTTTGGAAGGGATGGCATGAGTCAAAACTCAGGCTGGGGTGGAAGGAGGTGGAGGGTGTCAAAGACAAAAGGGTGTATTATTTGCACACTGATCCTGAACTTCCTTTGCGTGCCATTAGAGTGGTAAGTGCTCAGCACAGTTTGATGGTTAACTTCTGAAACAGAGTGGTGAACTGCTGATTGGTGCACCAATTCATTCAGGTTGTACCTTCACTAAGGTAAATGGTGTAGATTAGAGCATCAAGGATGAACATAACAGCAGGTAAATTCACCAGCTTCATGCTGATGAAAAAGTGAAAGTGAGTAAACTACACTGGCCAAGTGAGAAGTGGACAAACCCCATTTACTTGTGCTTACACTTGACAAAAGCACTGAGTGGAACATTTTAGTCTTGTGAACTAGATGACTGAAACACTCTGAGCATGTGAATTCATATGGGTGGTGAAACTATCAGGGTTCATAGGCATTTTTACACAATCTGCCCAAAATCTGTGTCCATGATACTCATTAATTATGATCGCTACTGTCATGCTATTAAGCCTATCAATCCAAGTCCAGATTCTCTTTCTTTTGTTTCCTCCTCAGAAATTATTCACAAATGCTTTCCATCTACCTATCCATGTCTCTGACGTGCATCTTCTTGTCCCTAACTCCCACTGATGTCTCTTGTTTGTCTCAGTTTTGCTGTTGCACCTCCATTAGCTGGGATGATCTTCTCACCATTTCTGCACCCTCGAGTGCAGGCCTCTGTACTGAACCTGTGATCATTCTACTGTCTGATCATTCCAGTCTGAGCACTGCATCTTAAATGTTTACATTTCTTCTCATTCAGGAAGGCTTTTCTTTTTTCCTCCTATGTGACTTACATATGCATCAGTAAATGGTTTGCTTTTTTTATTGCATGTAAAGGGAGACAAAGGGGTTACAGAAAATTAAAATATAAAAATTGGAAATGCTTTTTTTCATATGTCTGGTCTCCATTCACTAAATTCTCAGGCAATATTCTCAAAACAATGGTTTATGAGACAATCCTTGTTTTAAGGTGTCTCAGGGCTGGACTCTGGAGACTTGGTCAGGGGACTAAGTGGATCTGCAAAGAGTACCACAGAGGCAGGCTATTAACATTTTCTTGCAGATTTCCCAGTTACCGTCTAGACAGAAAATATTCAAGATGGGTGCATGCCCTGCACTTATTTCCATCCCCCCCGCACCCTGCCTGCCTCCCCTTGCTCTTTCGAAGAAGCTTTGTAAAATCTGAAAACACCTTTGAGGCTCTAAGAGTTTTCATAGGAAGCCTTTTTCATCTCAGTGTGTTTTTAGTGGTTTTCTGGGGTTTATTGTGTGTTACACAATGATTTATATCGATCTTTTTCTCCTGTAGGGTAGTCCTAGAGCATACGAAACCATAGAGAGGATATGTTCTAGCTAGCAAGGGAGTCTAAGGTATCAGGCTCTGGACAACAGTCAGCTTTCCTTTCTCAGCAAGTTACACTTTACCTCTCTCAGTGACCCTTCCACTTCAGTTTAACTTGCACCCCCACTAGTCTAATTCTTTGTTTTTCCCTTTATTTTTGAGATTCTTTTACTACTGTAAGATAGAAGGCTATTCACCAAAATCTCTTGCCTCCTTGGAAATCTTTTAAAATTACACTACTGCATGGTATCCCCAGTATAAAATTACACTAACGCAGGTATCCCCAGAAATGCCAAGGCAGTGAAAAGAATTCAAAAAAAGTTTATTTAGAAGGCCAGAACACAAAAACCTAACAGTGCGGTTTGCGCACTGGACCTCAGGGAGCAAAAGGCAAGTTCCTGCCCCCTCAAGGCCCTTTTTATCCTCTGTTTCTCCCCCACCTTCCCAAGGCCTTGGTGTATGTCTGTTAGGGCTGTCTCTCTCTTCTCACATACCAGAGAGCAAGGCTGAGAACTTCTCTTGCTCTGCAGGGAAAGAAAGCATTGAAACTGCCTTTGATAAAGAAATACCATTTAGGCAGAAAGCCTTCACAGTGAAAATTCTTCCGGAATAGTATCTATTCCTACATTACTGAAGTAGACATGTCCATTACTTAGTCCAAGATCAAATGACCTGATAAGATGGATAAAGCAAAGCTGTGGTAACATGGTCTCTCTCTCCCTTGCTCATGACACCTTAATCCTACGGCACTGCTGCCCATCCAAACCCCTTGATCATCTCCTTGCAAAAGTATTAGTGTCTTCCTCCTAACTGGCAGAGGCAAATGCACACAGCCTCACATTGCAACGTGCTTACTTGTTTTGAAGTAAAATATTCAAGCCCAAATTTGTAATGGTTGTTCAAAGTCCAGCTGATAAGAAACTCAAACTGTGAACGGTTAAAGGCTGGTAATTGATTTTGATACTTTCTCGAGACTTGACCTTTCATACTACATAGAACTATGTTTTAGCAAATTGTGGAAATACAACAAATGACTAAGATCTGTTTCAGAAGCTGAATTGAGTATTTGTCATGTAAATGTTATCTGAAGTGAATTTCTTTGAAACTAGATATCAAAACAGATTTCTGAATGAAAGGCAAAAGGATGTAAGGCTCTGTAAGACTGACTGCTTTCTGGAACAATATGAACCAAATTCAGCTATGACTCTCACAAGCAGAGTACAAATACTGAATTAGAGTTGTTTCCTGAACACTGCATTTCTGCTGTTGAAATTTTAAGAATGGAAATATAAATTGCACCTTGCTTTTGGCTGGCCACGCAAGCCTTGGGAAATGTTTGCAGATCTGCTGCCCTTGTGCCCGCCCAGTAACACCACACATGAGAGCAACACATGCAGTGATTGGAGTATAAGGATTATTTAGGACAGCAGTCACTGCACAGTGTGCAGAAGTCCCTCTGACAACTGCCCTTTACTGTGTGGAGATGTGCAGGAATTCTGTTCTTTCCATTCTCAGAGGGATGTTATGCTGGAGAAATCGAATTTTCAAAGAGACAGTGAGAGCCTGTTTAATTTTAGTGTTTTTTATTACATCCCAAAATAGAAGCCAAATGGAGAGATACTTTCTTAAAAGGAGAGTTTTAGGACCTGATATTTTTAAAATCCAGACAGCTAGAGATTCAGAGCAGTGGAGGGAAGGCTGTTGGTGGTCTCTCAGTGAATAGACAAATAGATCAGGAAAACCAGTATGAGCTAGCAGCCTTAACTGAGAGCCCAAGATTAAACAGGCACACACCCCAAACAATTCTCTTGCCCCTTGAAATGGCCCTAGTCAAATACAGCTAAGGTATGTGAATAGGTAAACTGATCTGGATACAGCTTATGTAGTACCTGGTCTGTTTAGAGAAAAGAATTGTCAACATGGTAATTTCCTAGTTTTTAAGTCACTTCATGTAAAAAAAAAAAAAAACAAACCAAAAATAAATCATGATTTGTGTATGTTGGGCAGGCTGTCCCAGCAATCATGCCTTCGGTTCACATCCCAGCCTGTGCATGCAGAGTCAAACAAAACCACCTCTGTCATGTAGCTATGCCTTTTAATTTGTACAAACCAAATAACTGCCACAGACCACATCACATCCAAGAGTACGCAGGAGCTGGTGGAAAGATGAGGAGGATTGGAGACTGGCAAGAAAAGATCTGTATTAAATGAGATTTAGTTTGCATTTTATACTATTCAGTTGAGCTTGAAAGTAAAGGCTGTTGCAGCCTCATAGTATAAAAATGCTTTTACTTGTGCTTTTTTCCCCCCCCCATTAAGAAGACAATTTTTCTGTGTTTTACTGATCTTAGAGATAAGACAGGTAAGGAAAAAAGTGAATCTTCCTGTCAATTCAGACTGAAAAAAAAATCCCTGTGTTACTCCTACCTCCATCTAGACATGCCTTTGTCATCATGGTTCAGATCTGGTCTCTTTGAAAAATTTCTTTTGAGCAGATGTTAAAAATGTCACAAAAGAATGAAGGAAGAAAAGTAAGAATGAACTCGAAATTCTTGGACCTTGCCTGACTGAGAACTTGGCCTTCACAGAAAAGTATACGATGTGGTAGATAAATCAGTATAGCAGATGAAGCTATAATTTTTATGTTGTTTTGTAAATTTCTGTATTTTGTCAGTTATACTCATCTGACCCTTATACTTGTGGTTCTGTAAGGATGTTACTTGTAATTCATGGGTTTTCTTGCCTTTGAATTACCAGTACAAGCAGATAAGAAGATACTAAAAAACCTAGGAATGTAGTGCAATTTTGTATAAATCAGATACAGAATGCAGTTCAGAGATTAAAGCAGTGTATTCTGATTATGAAGAGTTCCTTTGAAATAATTCTTCCTTTTCTTTGACCGTGTGAGTTTTTTTCATCTGTAGTTAATACAGCAGATGATGACGTGCAGAGTGAAGATAGACCAAATGAAGGAGGCTGACAAGGGCAGTATCAAAAGTGTAAATGGAGGTGCACAAGAACCAGTGTGCTGTGCTCATCTTCTTTCTTTTGTTGGTGTTTTCAGCTACACCATATCACAAATGCTCAATTTTTTGAGGGTTTGATTTTCTTTTTTTTGGTCATAGAGAGGTTACAAGGATGCTTCTGATGTATTTACATTGATTCTGCTTTAAGCCTCTGAATATTGTTCTCGCAGGACATTCATTGCTATATGCTTCTGACAGACAAAGAGAAATAATTTCCAACTGAGAAATTAGGTGCTTCTAAGGACTAACCTTTTAGAACAGTGTCTGCAGTCAGAAAGACTAATCGTCCAAGTGATAGACATGCATGGTTGACTTTCCTCTTTATGCAGCTGTGATTGAGACACGATGAGCATGCTGCTGGCCTTTGCAATAGATAATTTTGTTAGAACAATGTCCTTTGGGAAAGGCTTTTATACAGCAAGGATGACAAGTGTGGCAAATTGCTTACAAACCCTAGACCTAGAGGCTTTTCTTTCTGAAAACTGCCAGCCCACAGTACAGCAGTGCTACAAAGCTGTAATTCGATAGCTGTTTATTCTGCTGTAAAAAAATTTCACTTTCTTCCTAAACTTTTTGCTTATTTTCTCAGAACACTTGTTTTCACAGGTCCAATAGGTTTGGAAAGTCTAGAGTACACAAAAACAAAACAGGACCAAGTACAGATTGCTTGTTCTTATACCAATAACAAGAGAAGTCATCACCTCCTGATGAAGTGAAATAGGTCACTATCTTCTTTCCATTCAATTTATGATATAGAAATTTTGTCTGTGACAACTGCAGCCTCGTGTCCTATAGTTTTTTTTCCTTTTTATCTTTTCTATTTCTGTTGTTAAGCAACAGCAGTGGCCAAAAATATTCTATCCCATTGCATTTCTTACATACTTTATAGTAGCAGCACCACAAGTGTGTATTTTTGAGATGTGCTGGTTTTCTCGTCTGTGTATCTTCTGATGTATTTCACGGTGACAAGGGATCTTGTTTTAATTGCTTACAGTCTCATAAGCAGAAATGGTCTCTGCAGTGAAATGAAGAGGCAGGGCATCATTACTACAATGGGTGACAGATCCGATAGGATTTACAATTTAATTTTAGATCGTTAATGACTGTGATATTTAACTTTTCCAGCCTACCCTTTTGCTCACTGTGTCTAGTCTTCTGGACTGCAATGCCACTCTTACAGAGCCCCTGACTACAGGTTGCCTCTCATTGCCTGATGTCTTTGTTTCCAAAATATGATCCATTCATGTTGTTTTCCTTATTGTTACTTTTTCATCCTCCCACATTTGTCTCAGGGCTGTCTTCTGTATTATCTCCTTATTTTTTGAACCTGTCTTATCCTTTTGCAGCAGTCAGTGTCTTTACTCCCATCCAGCTTCTCCCAGCTGTTCTGCTGACCTTATTCTCTTATAAAAGTGGAGGAAGATACCTGAAACACAGCTGGAGACAAGATTGAGAAGATCAGGGCAGAGTTCTGTGACATCAACTCTGCTGATGGATACTTATTTACATCTGCAAAAGATCTAGTCCCTAAAATCTTAGGAACTTACACCTGATATATCATGTCTTATTTTCTTTATAGATAGAAGAAGTAGAACTTAGTTTAACTCTGGTTATGTGAAGAGGCATACAAAAGAACTGTAATTTGTCCACATGCCAATACTTCAATATCGAATATCTGTATTAGCTGATACTTGAGATATTGCGTGCTAGAAACAGCATTTCAACAGAATTACCAGAGACAGAAGGTTCACGTTCTCTTCCCTCCTGCTCCCCTAATGTTGCTGCTTGCTGTGTGGGCCAGAATGGGGCTACCAGCTCCCCCTTACCCTCCCTTCTTGACCTTTCTCTGCTGCCTTCTAATGTGAGGATCTACTACTATTTCTCCCATAATGCTTTTTATTTCTGTTGATGCCATGAGCTTTATTGTACCTTTAGGAAGTATTTGTATGTTATGAATTATATTTCACTCCCATACTGGTTTCTCTTTTCATTAACAAGCTTTACAAAAATCTCTGCATTGGGCAGTTACTTATAATTTGATCCTTTTGTTTTCTTCACAGAGAGGATAAGGTAAATGATGGATTGCATTAATAAAAAAAATGTGTATTGCTACATGTAAACTGGTCCCTTATGGTATAATATACCACTCTTCAGTCTGTATCAACAATATGTTGAACAAGGCATTCATTTAGAAAAGGAGAAAAATATCACCTAGCCTGAAAGTTCAAGTCTAGAGTTAGTACAAAGTGAGGGTTAGTGAAACATACAATCACTTCTTTGTCTAAACAGTGTACCAAGAAGAAAAGGGCCAGAAAAGACCCATCTGGAATGTGGAAACTTTGGGACTGTAAATGAAGAACCCCATTTTCACTTTAACAAAGAGTGAGGTTAGAGGTGTGCTTGTTATTTATTAGTATGTTCACCCAGAAAACAACTCAAAAGCCGAATAGTCTGATCTGGTTTATGCAGATCATGTGGGACATGACAGAATTCTCATGCTTTCCCACTGAACAAAACTGTAGTTGTTGTATCAGGATGCACACTAGTAATCCTAGAGAATAATCCAATCAAATTCTGGCCTCTCTTAGCCCACCCCTCCACCAAGAGAACTGTTGTCATGTGGAATTAAAGTACTCCTGAAATGACTTACCGTGGCTGTTACATCATGTTCCTATTTGCAGCTCTCTGGAGGTTATCAGTACAGTTAATTAGTGTCATGGATATTCTAGAAGTTAACATCTCAAATCGAAGTATATTTATAATACTGGTTTAGAAGTCAGAGAGTTAGAAGTGTATAGATGTTAAAAAAGAAAACCCTCACCATTCAGCCAAAAAATTAACACTGGATTTTCTGTCATTAAACTGACATTTACTGCTGTAAATAATAGTGACTGCTAAAATCTTTTGGCTTCCCCAGTGTACAAATCAACAAAACATGGATTAACTGGTTTCCTCTGATGTGGTTTACATTAATCCCATATCCTCTGATAACAGGAGAAGGCCTTTAATTAGAATGTTTTGGTTTCTCTTCTGTGTGTGCTGTGGCTTCTTAGAAAACATTCTTTAGCTTTATGGAGTTCAAAGTCAAGTAATTTAAAAATCTACTACCTGAATGATACCTGGGGACATCTGTGCGGGGTTTTTGCTGGGACCCTGGGGCTGGATGCTTGTGCCTTGGATGAGAATTAGCTTGAACATTGCCAGAAACAAGATAGACAGATTACTCCTTCCCTTTCCTCAAACTGGAAAGTCTGCAGATGAGTGGTACTGTGTGCCGTATTCTCAGTCCTCCATTTTCTTCATTTCACACAGGAATGATGTGAGGGATAACAGGGGCTCTAGACAATACCTGACCTTCCTTGTGTGTTTGCACTATCTTTTGTTCTTGGTTACAAGAACTGCAGGGTTGCTCTTGTGTGCTCTCAGTGGCCCTGCCAGCAGCCGTTGCTTTTACTTGAGAGTTTTTGGAGTGGGGCACGCTCCTGCAGCGTTTCCTTTGCTCATGGCATGCCTTTGTCACAGTGATCCCATCTGTGTCTGTTCAGTGGGAATACAGATTTCCCAGGTATGCTGCTCTACCTTGGGAGCCCCTTACATTCTGAGTACTATGTGAATATTGAATTCAGCAGCTCAATGAGTTTGTTGTGCTGCTGTGGAGAAATACAGAAACCAAATTGCTCTATGAGGCTGACAGGCAGACAGACCGGCAGCAGTCATCTGAGTTGAATGGTTTCATTTTCATGTTTTAACAAAAACCAAGATGAAAGTTATTAAGGGCAACAGTAGAAGAAGCCAGGTTCTTTGGCAGTCTCTGCACTTTCACCTTTCCCTAGATGTCATTATGGTCTTTAAACAGCTACCAATTGACTCACTGGTAATGTCACCTTTGCTCTCTTCTGCCCCTTTTGGTCTTCACATTTATAACAAAATTATTAGGGGTTGGAGGGAAAGAGGTGGGGAGAGAAAGAAGCGGCTGAACAAGAGATGCAATAGTGAGTTACTTTATTAGAATGCAGGCAGTCTGGTGGCTGAATAGCTTAACTGAAATTTTTGTGTAACAAAGCAGAAAACTTCCTATCAACATGAATGCTTGAAATACCTCTCAGTTCTTGCTACGGATGGGGAGATATTTAGCTTAGAAGTCTTATTAGCTTCTTAGCTTCTTAGGAGATATTTAGCTTATTAGTCTTTAGAACTAACATATTCTCAATAACCTTAGAAGATAACTCTTACACAGCTTGTGTTTGGGGTTTTTTTAGGATTTTCAGTGTGTGTGATTAGCTGAACCCTTCAGAGGTTGGTGTTCCCAGAAAACCAGGTTTCCTCCTATTTAGCCATTCTATAGACTTTCCTCACTTTGTGGGACTCACCAGTTGGTCAGGGAGTACCTCAGCATGGTTGCAAGGCCAGAGACATGTCAAACAGTTTTAATGGGGTTTAAGATTTAAGGAAGGTTGTCGAGTCTTCCGTGATGAATATAAGATGGACTACAGCTGAACCTCATCTCAAGCTCCCCTAAGACCAAGGCTGCATCTCCCAGTTTTGGAGCCTGGTGATGTGTCCTTCTCACTTTCTGACATGCTGACTGATAATGCTAACTAGCTGTGCCTGGTATGTTGGGCCAAGGAGTAGGAGAGGTGCATCTGGAGCAGTACATGTTTCACAGACCAGCTTTGGGGCTCTTCCACCATGCGAGTGGATGCGCAGCTGTCCCATGAACACGACATGCTGTTATGTGACTCGACACATGGAGTTGCATCTGCTGGAAAAGGAAAATGATGAATCTAATCAGACATCTGGTTTTGACTCCCTCAACAGACGTTTTACACCCTCAAGAAGTGTATCATACTCATGTGGGTTTTCTCTTGACTACCTAAGCATACACTTAGAGTCTTTCACCACATACACCAGTCTTCTACATCATTGTGAAATTGGCTTTACTGCAGAACAGTAATGACTTGAGCAGCTGGGAATCAGAGAAAGGAGGAAGAATGAGAAAAGGAAGTTATATCTCTGTTTTAATGAACACAGACATTTTTAAAGACTTTTCCGGGCAGAGAAATATTTATCTGATACACCGTAATTTGGCAGTGTAAACAATTATCTCAGATGAACTCATGCTAAAAAATGACTTCTCCATTTTTTACTTTTTTCTTTTTAAATTACATTTGGAACATTTTGAGAAGACTGTGTATAAATACAAAGTATTGAAACTCACAGCTTGGGAGAGAGAACATTGATTTTATCATTTGTGTAAACACATACATGCACAGACAGAAGCCAAGTCACTAAAATAGTCTGTAACAAATGGATCTGATCCAGAAAAGTCTATGTAATTAGATTAGCCTTTGGCCTGGCAAACACTTCATAAAGTTCCGTTAATACAATGTGAGAGAGCTAGTAAAATAAAGAGGAATTTATCATGGGCTGAAATGGGAAAAAAACCCTATTCTTTTTTAATTTCACAGCAATGAATCCACTGGATAAATATATTTATTGGTTGGTCACAATAAGGGGTTTAGACTAGGAATGCTCAATCAACAGTCTCCGTATTTTTTGGAGCAGTATTTTAAAAATTTTTACAGCTCTCAGATTAAACAGATTTTCCTTCCATCATGCACTGAAAAACTGATCTTTAGTGGCAGTTGTTGCTGTTGTTTTTATCTTTCCCATCAGTTTGTTCATTATTTTTTAGTTATCTTCTTTTCTAAATGAGACTAGAAAAGCAGATGACATATTAGGAACAGGTTATGGACCAGGTCCAAATGACCTCAGGAAAACAGAGTCGGAGCTATGGCATAACATGTGTGAGACAGGAGAAGCTTTGGCAGAGCACAACAAGGCTCCACCTCTTCCTATTCCTCTAAAGGGAACAGGAATTTTATCACTGGCTTCAGTGGCAGCCTAATTGGGTCTCTGAAGACTTTTGAAAAATCCTCCTTGATATTACTGTTCCCTGTGGGGTCAATAGAAAAGTATGTATCTTCTGTCAGTGCAAAAGATGGCTCCACATGGAACTTTTTTCCCATACAAATTATATATTATAGCACTTCTTTTGTCACCATGTGGCTGAAGAAAGTGCAACCTTGTCCATGAAATACAGCATGAGTTTGTTACGAATGCATGGTAGGTTAATGCAATGGTCTATCTCTAGACATCTGGATTCACATCCTTGCTCAGACCTTGTGTAAAAACAAGTCCATAGTCCCAGAAGACTCCTTAGCACACCTCATTCACAGTACTCCTGCATTGTCTTGGCAGGTGTCCATCTCTATCTAGAAAAGGCTTAGGACTGGAATAGCAGTAGAGCTTTTCCAGGTGAGAAATGAAGAGTGGTGATAGAGAACTGCTAGAAAATTGCTCAGGCTCTGCCTATGGTGGATGAATGGAAATACCACCAATACCATGCAGCATTCTTGGTGCTCGTTTGGACATTTCCACAGTGTCATTTGTTTCTGGCAGATAGAGTTCAGCACCTTTATGCCTTCCCTGTTGTGGTGGGTTGACCTTGTCCAGTTGCAGAGGGGAGTGATAAAGTGGTTTTGGTGGGTACCTGGCATCCAGTCTAGGTTAGACCACCACATCTGTGTGACAGAATGATATTGTAAGGAAGGTGAGATCCTGCAAGTCCTGTAGCTACTTAACACTTACTCTTTCAGTAATTTAGGAAGTAATTTTGAAATTTGAGGATACATTGAGTAATGCATTACTTAAAAAAAAAATATCCATAGAATTTATCAGGAAAGAGTCATATATAGCCTTATTAAGTGTTGGATTTGTCGATTGTCAGATGCCGAGGTCAGAGAGACTACCTTTTCTCCTTAAGATATTTGAGTTTCTGGCAAAGTAATAATAGTAAGGCATAGAGAATTGAATTGTACATGAATGTATAATAGCATGAAGGAATCCTATTCTTGAGGGCATTGAGCACAGGTGGAACTGCAAGGACATCAAGTAGATCCATACAGACTCATGTACATGCCTATCCGTAATTGGCAAAGATTAGGTCAGTGACCTATACAGTCCAGTGTCCTGCCACCTCTATCAAAACCATTGCCTGGTGATTTAAAGGTTGTCTTCAACTAAGCTGTAAACTGTGAAGCAGCATGGGCTGGGAAAAGGAGAGGAAGGATTCTTTCCTAATGCTTGTGGACAATTAGGTGATGCGATGGGAGGAGGTTTGATTACTTGAAGCATTCACTTGGGACCATAACTGCCATAACAGAATAAATTCTGTTAAGATCATGCCATCATCCAGACACTAAAAAAAAATAATAATAATAATAAAAAAAAAATCCAGTTACACTGCTTATCTTAATAGCTTTATACAGTAGTGAATACTGCATATTGGAGGGAAAAGCTTGGTTCCTAGAGTTACTTACACTGCTTGAGGATTCAAAGTGACCTTTTTGTTTTAGTGTTTCTTGTGGATGGTAGAACTAGAAAAGCCAGCTTCATGTTCCTGTTCTTCACAAACATTTGCCTTAGTAAAGTCCCTGGTATTTCAACAGCAAAGTTCCCGATGTATGGAGGGTAGCTGAACCTCAACATAGGGATGATGTCATAGTTGGGGGAATTATATTACTGGCTGTATTGAGGGAGAAAATGTTCTAAGTCTTTGACCACATGTAGACTTTCTTCATCCTATTCACTGAGGGCATCAGCAGGGTTAATGTAGTCATCCACATCAAACTGTGTGAGAGATATTCAGTCCTTGGGGCAATGATGGTCTCCAGCCAGTGCTTCTCTTTCTCTTCTGAGGACGATGGTGGTGGAGAAGACTTGAAGGCTAAGTCCAGCCCCTGATCCCCAGCCCCAGATATACTCCCCTTTCCAGAGAGTTTGACCATTGTTCTTAATAGTTTACTCTGTTGTGAGACCCTCACTTTACAGGGTTACTCTATGATCCTCCTTTCTTACTTTTCATTCCTTCCAGTGAAACCTTTCCAGCCTGAAAAGATTTCATTAATCTTTAAGAGGTCAATTGACTTAAAGAAGTCAAGCTACTATGATTAGCTAATCTCTCTAAAAGATCATGTGTGGATAAACTCAGTGGACCAGGATTTCAACTTGTATGTTTTGGATTGGCTGTGCACAAATACTGACAAATATTTTTTAAAAAATAAATATCTACTCATGATTTTTCTTCAGACAATTTCTGTATACTTCTCCTCTACATTTTTATTCTTGTGCAGAAACTATTTGAAAAAGGTTAATTATAAAGATTTCGACATGCTTTTCTAGGTTTATATGTGAAAAGAGTTCTTACTTTTTCTTTGGAAAAATGTAGATTCAGAATAGTATGCCATGTATGACTACAGACACTTGAAGGTTTTCTTCACAAAAATGTGTTGAATTTTAAGCTGGATTTTGGGGTGTTCTTTTTGTTTGGTTTTTTTTTTTTTTTTTTAAAAACTTGTTCTGTTTCATGTTAAGATAATGAATTTTTCTTTCTTTTTTTTTTTTAATTGGAAATGTGGTGTGTGAGTATAGTCTTTGCCCTGACTGTACATCTCTAGAGGGAGTAATGAAGTGTAGATTAACTCTGCAAAATATATGTTACACTAGTTTAAAAAGATAATAAAATTCTGTGATTGAAAGTCTTTACAGATATCAATTTGATCAATCTTACTTTTTATGGAGTTTTATGGAGTCTAATGTAAGGATTTAAAAAATAATTTTTTGTTGTTGTTGTTCTACTGGCACTTTCTTAACTCTTTCAGCACTCCAGTGTTTAATATGTGCCCAGTTAGTAGGTCTTGTTCTACTAAAGTAATAACTTAGTTATTTTATGTCATTTTTTGTATTAGTACCTGTATTTCAGGATAGCTGCTCTCTGTCAGGTTATGCTAGTTTTCAATATTCACCTTATTGGATTATTTAAAAACTGATGATTGTAAGTTGAACTAGCTGTTGAGCTAAAAAGGAGCTAAATTTTTTTTCAATCAGATTTTGTTGAGTTGGTTTGCTTGGTTTGTTTTTTTCTTTTCCCTAAAAAACAAATTTGTGGTGCCAGCACTCCATAGGTATTGGAGTATTTTTATTTCATAATTATTTTTGTTTATGTAATGCATCATATAAGCTACATTTGCAGAGTATTTTTAAAGTCAGAGAAGAAAACACTTTTTTCTTACCAGCATGGACTTTTTAAAATAATCTAAAATTATTTCTGTATTTCTCAGAAAATTTTAGTCTTACATATGTTAAACTATCAAAGTTTCTATCCTGGCAAAATAGAAATTCTGAGTGTTGGGTCTTTAAAGATGTAATTGAAAGTTGCCAAGTTAAAATGTAATTGATTTCCTGTAACCAAAAGAGCTTCAATTTTATATGTTGCAACAAGACACAAATTTACAATTTACATATGTGTGAGAGTCCTGTTACCCAGGGGGGAAAAAAAGGCATTTTGCAAAATATGCTGCCTGATCTGAGTTTGGAATTTTAACTTCAGGAAATAAAAGATATGTTGTAAAGGTTCAGCAAGACAGGCTTTGAGTGAATCCTTTCCTTTTGAGGGAGAGGGGACTATGTTTTAATGCCCTTTAAAAGCCAGAACTGAGTGGCTTGGTCCAGCTGTATCTGTATGGTCTATAGGGGCTGAGCTCCATAATCCTAACCCTTTGCCTACAGTGTCTATGGTTTCTTGTATGATCTGAGGTTTGTTTCAGTCTTCAGAAGTAATTAAAGGTCGTTAAAATATACCCAGATAAGAAGTTTTGGGTTCAAGTGTCTTTTTTGAGGCTCATGTTAATGTAGCAGTCTAGATGTAATCTGTTGGTTATTGGAAGTTCCTGTGTTAGGGCTATAGAAAATATTAGCCTCCTGAACCAGCAAATAAACCACCTCTTTCTAATGGAAATCACCAGAGAGCCATGGTAGCTGATTCACAAAGCAGATCCCATGTAACATAATCAGGCATTGGTGTACTTTGTCAATGGTAACAACTTTTCTGCCAGGTGAGCTAGTAGGAGGAACTCTGAGATACCCTTATCTGGAAGTCATGTCTGATTAATGGCATTTTCTTCCTCATGCCTTTGTCCAGCTGGTTACTTGCAATATTTCAAAATACATTTTAGAGGATGTTGCAGTCTGTGGATGTTCATGCAGTTAGAGACATAGTAAATTAGGCTTACTGTGCATGTCAGTGAGCTATACAGAAAAGATTTGAACCATAGACCACAACAGTTTGGAAAGAGTTATTGTAATCTGTCAAGTCAATAATTCACATTTTAGAAAAGCCCACAGTATAAATTTACAGTTAGGATTCATTTTATAACCTATCAGGCCATTAATCAGGGCTTTGTAAGGTCTTCTAATGCAGTTTTATATAATCTGTATGTTTATATTTTGACATGATGAATCGTAACAGCTTAATTAAAATAATATTAAGAGGTTTACTGAATCCTACAGTATCCGAGGACATCCTGAGATAGTGACTCCATTGAAAATGTGCCTTGTTCTGTCTTACTCAGAGAACAGGGTATGTCCTGAAGCACCTTCAAAGAGACCACATTTCTTGGAACATCTATACAGATGGGTAGAAATTAATGATAGAATGAATTTCCTTTACATTACATTCATTACATTACCTTTTTTACAATTTCCTTTTCATATGCAATGTTCACCTTACCAAAACTTGTATGGAATATTTACTCGTGCATTCATATGCAGTCAGAGAAGATGTGCAGCATTTAATTGAAATACAGGAAGAGCAGTGGTATAGACAAAGTTGTATGTGAACCATGACATATTAGCATTTATTAGGTTTTATCTTATGCAATAATCTGAATCAAAATCCAGATGTAAATATACCTAAAGTTGAGATACGCCCTGTCTAAAGATCTATAGCCCAATTTTTTATTTGTATAGCAAAAATACTATGTAAGAATGAAAGATACTTTACTATTAAAGAGGTAAGCACAGAGGTGCATGGTTTGCAGCACTCACAGATGAATGTTGCTAGGAGGGCAGTCCTTAAAAAAACAATGAAGGACTAAGGTACAGCTATAATAATGGACAAGTGATGAAGGCAGCTTTAGATGTGCAATTAAAAACCTGCATTGTTCATTTTTCACTGTAACAGTTGTCATAATGCCTATACCTGAAGCTTCCCAACTGGTCAAATTTGTGCTCCATTCTATCTAAATGTGGTACAGTCATACCAGAAACTGTTTGGAAGGTTTTATGTACTGAAAGAGGTGAGGGAAAACCAAGTTGATCCAAGTTAGGGCTTTGGCTCCACTAGTGAAAGTCTGAATATTGTTGTGGTTGGCATGACTGATTTGGATTCTGGCCCCAACTCTGACCACACTGGCTTTCTGCACTTCTCACAATTCATACTGATGTATGTGACCAGTCTGCACTCGAGCAGTCTCACTTATTTCAAGACATACCTTTCTCAGGTTTAGTGGTGTAAAACCATCCTTCACCAGACAGACAGGCGGTAGATCTGTCTCTTTCCCTACCCCACAGTGCTGATTTAGGATCACGTTTAGATTTGAAGTTTGAATATTTCACCAAGGTTCTTTCTGTGCTGCACATTAAAAATTACTCTGTAAGTGTAATTTTTTGTGGTATCTTCTTCCTTTTATCATTCTGATATATTTTACCTTGCTTATTTGTTCTGCCTATGCTCTAATCTACTGTGGGAAGATGCTTCTTAAAAAAAATACTCCTCACCCTCTGTTTTTCTCCTTCATTAATCTCTCTATTTTGTGATGAGTGATAAAACCTTAGAAGGCATCAAAGAATGTTTCTTTTCTGATACTAAGCTTGAGTAGTGACAAGCATGGAGGATAAATTATCTTAAAATGAAAGATCTGTTTGTTGCTCAAGAGAGGGCTACTTGTTTCAATCATTTGGGAAAACTGTGCAAGGATTGCTACTTTCATAGCCGTTGTCTGGCATGTAGTTCCATCAATGACAAATAGCAGTGTCACCATAGAAATTGTCATAGTAGGTGGAAAAGCACTGTTTAGAGAAACAGGTTAATTGGTGTAATAGCTAGGATATCTCCATAGCATCAAGAGACATGCAGGCTCTCTGCAGGAATTGTTACCCACCAAAGGCACCTAGGTGACCAAAGTGGAAATCCTCAGATTTTAGAGGAGATGAAGCAGCCAGCTCTGTCACCCACCTGTGAGAGAGAGGTGCGGGTATAAAACTGTGGCCTGCTCAACCTCATCAAGGTTCTTCACTTGTTCTTATTTATCACTCCTGCCTGCAGTAGAAAAGAGAAATCAAATGGTCAGTGTAGTTCAGTCTAGCTAGACGTGAAGCCTTCTTAAGCAGATCCTAACTGATCAAGAGCCTGGTCTTTAGCAAGTAAGCTTACATGGCTGATGCAGTCCCCATCCTGGTGCATTCCAGGTACAATGGAAGGAACCTTGCTTGAGTGTATAGAGTCCAGGATAAGATTATTCTTAGCTGTTTAAATAACATGCCTTGAAAACTGATCACACTGGACTCAGAATTTGACAACTTTGGCAGTTAAAATTAAGGGGTTTAAGCCATGTGGGACTAAAGCAAGCTTCATTAAACCTCTGTTTTCATCACCTTGCTCATATTTGTCAGTGATCATTATAACCCTTAACGATTGCTACTCTGTATATCACTGGATGAAAATTAGCTGGAACTGGAGTTGCCTTGTGCTTGTTAGACCATTTATTAAGAAAGGTAAAAGCTTTCCCAAACAGTCAAAACTACTTGCTCCTTTGATACATGCTTCATCTAGATAAGAGGAAGAGGTAAAGTGCTCACCATTGTCTTGGTTCGTAATGTTTGTCTGATTACCTTGCTAATACGAGGTTTTGAAACGCAAATACAAATGCATTTTTGCATTCCTACTAAGCAGCTCAGCCTGTCTAGAGTTACAGTGAGGATTGTTTTATAGGTGCGCCTGGAAACCAAGATAAAATAATCTTGTATAACTAGCAGCTTAGGGACAAAGTACTATTATGGCAAAGTTTTACTTTAACAAAGCTCGGGTAATGGCCATTGCATTCCTACTTAATAAGTCCTTATTTTGTGTTTTGGTCATCGAAAAATATAATTATACTCAATACAAAAAACATATTTTCAGGACTCAAAAAAGTGTGTTTTTATAATTCTTGTGGACAGCAGCTGGAGGCTATCAGCCTGAACCCTTGATAAATGATTTTGACATTTTCTGCAGACACTCCTCATGAAAAAAAGCTTTTTATTTATTCTCAAATGTTGAATTCTGCATTATTGATCAGGTGCCATTCATTAAAGGCTGCTACTTGCTAGAAGAATTACACAGTCCCTAAATTACACACAGCATAATGAATTATTCTGTTGACAAACAGCAGCATTAAAGGAATCTTAAGGTTGCATGGTTAACTCCTAAGAAGTCAGGAAATGGCAGTTGAGGTGGAAGATGATGGGAATTTTGCCTGAATTAGATTGCAGGATTACAACTGAGGGCAGGTACAAAGATTACTAACAAGCACTGGATATTTGTTCTAGGGCAAGTGGTTGGTTTTCCCGTCTATTCACAAATACTGCTGTTGTTTATTTCAATGTTTAACAAATCATTAGTGGTAGGGGTCACTAGGCAGATGGCACTTTGTTGACTGCTACTCATTGCTATAGAGTAGCATTCATCAAGGAAGAGTGTCACAATGTTATACTGTATACTAAAGCTGAGGGTAAAAGAAGTTTGTGTCATGAGACAAGTTCCACTTGTCAAAGTACTATTTGCATTTAGTTCCCATCTGGGCTACTGTTTAGTTTTCTTTCTGTCTTTTTTGTTTGTCTGTCTCTCTGATTTGCTTCTGTTATTTAGCTAGTTATGTTTAGTACAAAAAAACCACAGGAAAGCATTACATCTGGTATCTTGGTTTTGTGATCAGTCAGGCCAGGAGCAGTGCTAAGCATACCATACCATCCTCCTTGCCTACATACCTGGATTTCTTCCCATGGGAGCACAGGATGCAGTGGAGTTGAGCTGTACTGTACCTGCAGTGAGATGTGTACCCAGGAGCCAGTATTGCAGAGTAATGCTCAGGCATCATTTGCACCAACAGTGTAGACTTAGCTAATATGTCTGGGTTTTTCCAAGTAGGTAAGAGCATCCTTGTGCCACCAGAGGCTGTGTTTGCTGATCCCCAGCTTCTAGGGACAAATTTCCTCAGACATGACTTCCTTGAATTTGATTTCCTTCAGGGGTAAGAGTCAGGCTCTAGTGTCTTCTAGAGGCTATTGAAAATCCCGGCACAATGTTCGCTACTGGTCAGAAAACAATTGAATGTTAGGACTGGGGAAGGCATTAAAAAAAACCAAAATCTGAGCAGCACGAGCAATCAGAGCCTCGACAACAGGTTTTGGAAGAGCTCGGAGAGGCAACTTCATGTACATATGTACCCAGGGGAGACCTTTGTGCAACACTTCTCACTCCACCTCCAAAAGGAGTGACACCATCCCACAAATGGAACTGTGAATATGCCCAAGCCAAATAATGTCCTGAATGGGCTGTAGATTTGATTTAGACTACAAGTTGACTCATTGGAGCCTGTGGCTTTCTCCTGTCTCAGTAAGATGTAAGTGTTATGTGAGCCATACAGCTATCAGCAAAGCACAGTTTGGGAAGGAGCTGGGGGATGGCAGTGCAGTTCACCACAGTGGGAGGCTCACAGGGCAGACCGTTGGATCACTGTTGGAGATGGAATATTATGGAGTTAGGTGAAGCTTCAGATGCATCTTGTAAGATCTTGTGTTCTATTCTCGTTCCAGGCACAATAAATAATTCCGTTTGTTTCAGGGGAATGCAGAATCAAGTCCAACAGAAAAATCTGTTGCATGGATTTCTGTTAAAGCTCAAAAAAAAAAAGCATTTTTAGTTAGAGATAATATATAGCATTACAAATGGATCTCATTAATTATGACTGGCTGCTTGGGCTCTGAAATTATTGTGCCTCCCTGTACCACTCCCAAAGATAAAAGCATGAAAGTAGTATTAAATAGGATACAACATGAAAGAAAAAGTAAATTTAATATCAATTTTATGCCCTTGTAAACATTGCAGCCCACAGTTATGGGATAAGAAAAGGGAGAACGAGAGTTCAAGTAGTCTGGTAAAGTTTAGGTAAAACATGCTTTTCCTGGATCTTTGGTGATTGATTTACTCTTAGGCTTTATTTCTGCAGTGGAAAAATGAGAATCATTGTAAGTATGTGTCTTGATTCCATCAGAAGATTTTGCAAAGCTCTGAGGGATCTTCAGGTAAAAGGTCTATATAAATATAGACTGTATCATTGCTTGGATCCAGCTTTTATCATTTCCTCCTTTTTCAAATTTCATTTGGTTTGTGGTTGTTCCTAACTAAGGTCAAATCCTCATGCTGTATACTTGCAGGTAATTAAGAAATTCTTGCTGAATTCAATGATATTATAATGTATTACATTTCTCATTAAAGTATCTAGCTCTAATCCTTGAAGTTTCTGCTGATTGTTTCATGCAACATATGGTACTGGAGGCTGCTTATACTCCACTTCTGGAGACTGGATTTCTCCTCTGAATACCTAAGCACTTGTTAGTTATCTCACCTATATTGCCTAATATAATAATTGTACCTCCTTCCATTTATATAGACTCTCTTTCCCAGTGGGACCCTTTGCTTTCTTTGGGATATTTTTTCCTCACCACGAAGTCTCAAATCTTTTTCCTAGTCAGAACTATCCCTTTTATTTACCGTCTGTCATTAGCAACTGCCACTCCAAAGTTTTACATCTTTTTTCACACTTATCTACATTAAACTGCAATTTTTCACTTCTGGCTTTGCTTAAATAATGTAAATGCTTCTTGTCTGATTGTATTGCTACTTGTTATTTATGGTGCTATGGCATACAATTTTATGTGCAGACTGGGGAATCTTCTTTTGTATGCAGTCACAGAGATCATCTTTATAAATAATGGAAAAGCTTACAATTGTGATTATACATCTCTTTGCAATACCTGTATATCCTTTGTTTCTCTAGCATGAAAAGACATCTATCTCAAAGACACACGTAAGGAAAATTTTGTCTTTTATTTGCATTCTTTCAATACAAATTCTTGTTTCCTTAGATAAAAAACTGATAGCCTTGTTCGTCTGGGAATTCCTCTTCTCCAGAGAACATATGATGTGAAGCCCTCAGTGCCACACTTTCTTTAATTAGCGATGAGATGACCTGCTGCTTATACTTAACAAGCTGCATCCTCTACACCTCTTTCACAGCCTCACAAAAAGGGAAACTGGGGCTCTTAGAAATAATATAGCAGACATAATTATCAAGGCATGTGCTCGAGATATTGCTATACTGATACTGCTTCTGCTTTCTATCAACACCAGTCCTTGTGGCAGATGAGGCAGTACAGTCATGGTTTGCTGGAAGAGCAGGTTTCTAAGAGGAAACTTGACAGGCAAAGAGAAGTTCTCGTCAGTCTTTCTGCACAGCAGGAGGATATGAGCATGGCCTATGAGAAATAGGCAAGTGACTCAGCATTGCTGTCTACCTCCTTCCTGGGGCTCTGCTGGCAGCCTTGTGTAGGCAGCAAGAATGACAGCAGCCTTGTCATCAATCATGAGAGCATGGAAGTTCCTTTAGGGAGGCTCGTCTCCCTGGTGCCACAAATGGGTTTGATGGATTTGGCTGATCTGTCTGTAGGCTCTGTAGATATCAAGCTGGGTCTAAATAGAACGGAGCAACATATGACACATTACATGCTTGGAATGCCACTACTGCACAACCTTAGTTTCTTGTGCTTAACATAAAGAATGGAAAAAGTGGCTAAGCCATGCAGTGGTCTGTGACTGGGACCATTCTGTGATTTAACCCTGGCAGGCAGTTTAGCCCCACACCGCCTCTTGCTCACTCCCTTCCACTGGGATGTACAAGAGAATGGGTAAAAGTGAAAACTTGTGGGTTGAGATAAAGACAGTTTACTAGAAAGAGCAAAAGCTGCATGAACAAGCAAAGCAAAATAAG
The DNA here is from genome assembly GCF_001715985.3 of Manacus vitellinus. Lineage (NCBI taxonomy): Eukaryota > Metazoa > Chordata > Aves > Passeriformes > Pipridae > Manacus > Manacus vitellinus. The sequence goes on along the minus strand of NW_021940864.1, from coordinate 23,155,588 downwards.
GAATTCATCCATTACTTCCTGTGGGCATGCAGGTATTCAACCATCTCCAGGAGAGCAGGGCTTCATCACATATAATGGAAAGACAAGCACCATATCTCTGAATGTGTCCCTCTTTCTCCTTCTTTCCCCAGATTTTTATGCTGAACATGATGCCATATGGTGTGGAATATCCCCTTGGCCAGAGCTGTCCTGGCTGTCTCCCCTCCCCAGTTCTTGTGTACCCTCAGCCTGCTTGTTTGCAGGGTGGTACAAGAAGCAGTAAAGGCCTTGATTCTGTGTAAGCACTGCTCATAAATAACTAAAATATCCCTGTGTCATCAACACTATTTTAATTGCAGATCCAAAACACAGCCCCATACCAGCTACTGTGAAGCTACTATGAAACCCAGTACAGACTCAAACATAAATTAAACAGGAACAGGAAATGTTCCTGTGCGCTGGCACTTAATCATCATACTCCTGAATTGTTAGCAAGGACCCTGGCATGGTGTTGGGCTACTAGACTCCCCCAGACAATTCCAGGCATGGTTTTTAAATTAGCATGGGCAAGGGACCATCTTGGCAGACCATTGGATATGGCCACACCATAGCAGAGGATGAAATTACAGGGAAGGATGCCATTTCTCCATTTTGTGCCAGGAATCAGTTCTTTCCTTGTTTAATTTACTAGATAGATATTTTATTTTTTAGACCCTTTTGAAAAATCATATTAAATAGAAAAAAAGGAAGAGGGGAAACTGTCTACTTTAAACAGTCACTGAAGTGAAGCAAAATATGTGTTTGATTTTGAAAGGTAAAGAGATGTGGCACCAAGGAAAAGATGAGATCTTGAAATTCCTAGTGGTCAACTGTACTTATACTAAGCACAGAAAAATACATTCTTATTAGAGTGGGAGAAGCAAGGCAAATCTTTGCAGTAGTGCAAAGGCTGGAGACTTAAGTAAGCATCTGCTGACTATACCAGTAGGCTCATGTTTACGTATCTGCAGATCCACTACAGGGAAGACAAAATTTGCCAGCTGATCCCATGTTGTTCATGCTGGGATTGTTGGAGGCTGTTTTGATTTGTTGAGTTCTTATGAAAATCCTCCTCTCAGTGATGTTTAAATATATTTTATCTCTCTCTAAAAAAAAAAAAAAGTGCTGGAATTTCATCCCAGCACATGGGCTGAGTCAGGCTGTGTTGGTCCCATCGTAGCTGCTGCAGGTACGCTTTGTTGATCCATGTGCAGGTATGTGGAGAGTGTCAGAAGCTGGGAAAAATCCTTCTCCTGTTTGAGGGAACACACAGACTGCCCAGTTATGCAGTTCTGAAATGCAGACTTCCCTCAAAGAGGCCATAAGGAAGCAAAAGGAAAACCAAGAACCCACAGTCTGCATGGGGGGAGCCTTAAGGAAAGATTGTTTCCATGACAGCATGATCCTCATGTCTTGTCTTTTTTTTTTTCCGGTTTGGGTTTATTTTTTATGTGGTTTGGTTTTTTTTATTATTATTTTTTATTTTTAATCTTTTTTAAGGGTAGAGGAAGGTTGCAGTGGTCTGTGTTAATTTAGAATCTAGTAAATGCTGAGGTAGCAACGCGACAACTGAATGGCTGGGCTGATGTATGTACTGGTTTCAGACTGTTGGTGCTCAGCGTTGTCTTTTGACTGTAACAAACCATACTGACAAAACTCACAGCTACTGCTGACATGAACAAGACAGGAGGTCACTGAGCCATGCCCTGTGACCTTGAGTATATTTCACACAAGATTTTATTGAATTCATTATTAAAGTTGCATCATCCAACTGGAAAAGGGTACAATCATGATAAGTGCAAGTTTTTAGAATAACATGATTGGTGTTTGGGTACAGTACACTGCCACTACTTCCCATTATTGCTACAAGTGCAAATTACTTTAACTGCTGTACAGGATGGGGTTGATGAGCCGGTAAAGTTTTAGCAACTACACAAGATAGAAACAGAGAGACAGTCATAAAAAAAATAGAGGAAACCTGCACACTCAGGTTGCTATTGCTTTTTCAATTGTTCTCACTGCTTTTCCAAAGCATTAGTAGCAGTAACAGCCATTTCCACGAAGATCAAGAGTGATCACACCTATGTATTTTCTAAATTTGTGCTAAAGCTGAAACCCAGGACAGTTACCTTTGTGAAAATAGAAAGAGAGGACAATAAGACCTATTTACACATGCTTCCTGAGCAGCTTCCTGAACTGGCATAATTTACCCGAGTTCATTTGTTGTTTTCTTTTTTTCAAATGTGACCAGATTTCCATTAAAGCAACATCTACTCATCTAATCCCATATTTGTCGCATTCTGGGTCAGTCTGTTTAGCTTGACCTCCTAGATTTCACGTTTGCATGATCAGTTAATTGTCTCAAGATCTGTAAGAAAAATCCTTTAAAATACTTAACAGATGGTTTCCATATTCTCTGGGAACCATAGAAAGGTTTGAAGCTTTGCATCCATCATGCAAAAGCGTGAATGTGCATAAGCGTATGGGACGTTACAGCTTTTTTGTGCTGTAGTACTTTGTGGCTGGCTACAGCAAAAATGCATGCCTGCCACCATTATTTACAACTGTAACAGTGAGAAATTACAAAACCTACTCTTCATTAACCTCCAATAAGGCTGTTCCTGCAGCCAGTGATTGCCATTACATTGATGGAGTGCTGATACAGCTCAATAGCCCTGGCTGGCCTGTCTCGACTGCGACTGCACTGCCACTCCTGCCTCCCACCACTACCCAGCACACATCCCGCAGAAGCTGCTCAAATGATTGATGAAAAAAGCAGCTCATAAAGGCAAGCACAATGCCTGAAGCAACAGCTGTCTAGCCCTGTCCCTGCCGTAATTAGATAAATGAACCCCAAATGAAATCTTACAGGCAAGAGTAGAAGGAAGTGATAATATCCCCAGTGTTATCTCTGATTGCTTGTGTTGCCTCATTCCAGTCTCTGTTTGTAGCTATTTGTGTGTGATACAGATTTGACACAGCTTACCTCTCCCACCTTCCCTGCTCATTTTGCTGTCTGTCCTCCAGACAGACCCCTGTGGGCACAGGAGACATGGCAGTATCAGTGGCTGGACTCTGCTTTCTTTTTTTTTCCTACGGCACCAGTTCTACTTTGCAGAGTGTGCTGAACCTTTGTCCTTCTCCACAGAGTATGAACATAACAAAAGGCCTGTGACAGGTCACAAATTGAGTTCATCTGGGGAAAATCCTACAATTAGCAAATTCCTTGTTCAAGGAATAGTGGATGTGTATATAGGGATACATTAGGGAAAAAAAGGAGAAAGCAAAGGAGCATAGTTCAGGCAACTGAAGTTGTCATAGAGTTACTTAAAAGGTCTATGCTTATTTTTACAGTACAGTAGCACAGTGATAATACAGCAATTCCCCTAAATCTTCCCTTGGTTCTTCTGAATGGTACCCATGAAGGATCCCTTCAGTGCCAATAATTGCCATTTAGAGAGAAACTTATGAAAAAAATACTGATTTTTATATATGTTCAGAAAATGTATATGTTTTTTAAAAATGGTGTATATAATTTAAATACACACACGTATGTGTAAAATAAACACATAGACAAAAATACATAAAAATCTCGGTTGTGGAAACCTAGATAGTATAGCTCTGATTCCACTTTTATTTGTGCCATTGCACACCAGGAGTAATATTGTGGAATTCAATGACTGTAGAACTCATGCAAGAACAAACCATGTCTTTGAAGGCAGATGAAGTAAATGGGGGTTGGATTAAATAGTTGTCCAATGAAATCCTGTAAACTCATAAGAGAAAACACATTAAAAATGTTAAAATGCATGAGCTGAATTAAGAAATGAAGCTATATCCTAGAAAAGGCACAATAATGATGCAGAGCAAGTGACCTTTTATTCTCTCCCTCCGCTCCTAAGGTGGGTAATTCTTGTTGAGTTCAGCCAGATTTGCATGGCTGACCAAATCAGACCAAAATTAGGCCCAGGTTGTTTTTTTTTACCAAGAGCCCATGTCTGAAGAGATTGCTTTTGTGTTTCCGCATAGTAACAGTCAGAGGTACATCTAAGGCTGGGCACTGCCAAGACCTGGTCACTGGAATTCAAATAAGAATTTCTGGCAGACTGAGCGGTCCCATTAATTGCAAGTGGTATCTCTTAGACGCTTCAATTACACAAGATTAGTGGGAAACTGTAACATTGGACTAAAGGAGTAATAACACATAGGAGGTAAAGCAGAAAACCTGCTTTCTTCTTTTTAAGGAGAAGTTCAATTTACAGTTTATTTAAATATAAATTGCAAGCATAAAGTATTAGAGTTCTTAAACTTCACTCTTCAGTTAGTTTCAAATTAACCATACTGTATTTCTGCCCTCCCCAGAGCAGCACTGTGATCTGCTGTCTGTTCCTTAAATTGAGCTGAAGCCTTTTAAGTCCATTAAGTTCCTTCGCAATCCCCACAGCTGACTGAGTTACATTTGCCTAACCTCATGCTGCCTCCCCTGTGGTGTGGATTTTCAGGGTCTAGCACAGACTCTGAGCCTCCTCCCCTTAACTCCAGCTATAAATTGCAATGAAGGACTGTGAAATGGCAGACTGTGAAATGGGAGGCCTTGGTTTCCCATTGTTTCTACTGCTGTGTCTTAGTTGATTTACTCTTGTCATAACTACAGTTGGGAAGTGCCTTGCTTGAATCCTTGGGTTTAGTTTACAAGCATTATTATGTTTTATAATGGAGTGTCTACCTAATGGCTACTGCCAGTCCTTTGAGGCCAGGCAAGGACTGTATGAATATATCAGTGTGCCTTGCAGTGGAGTAAACTGTGACTCTGCCCATTTTACAGATGGATAGTGTGAAGCAGAGATTGAACCACCAGCTCACAATCATGCTGCATCTGAGGCACAGCTGTTAGAAGAGGTCCTACCTCCCCAGTCTCAGCCTGATTCCCAGATCAGAAGCCTGCCTGTCTTGTCAGAAGTTATGTCTGGCTCAGATATTTTAAAATATGTTTTGGTCTGCCTATTTTAGTGTGCCATAATTGCATATGCAATTCTGAATCCCAATATGTATTTCTCAGGGCTGAAGTTTGCCTGTATCTTGCCTGCCTATTGGGTTTTTGTTACAGTCACAGCTCCCATGGCATATAGGCAACATATATTTTGCACAGATGGGATCTAGTTGTCTTCTCAATTAATGTGATGTAAATCAGGAGAAATTTGAAAGAATTGCACTGGTGTGAAACTGGCCTGGAATAATACTGTAAGTATCTACAAATTACCAGATGAGTTCAAATAATTTGTTGTTACTACGTGTGTTCAATGTCCATCACACTCATGTGCTTAACTTTATTTTTGCTAGAGACTGTCACACAGATTTGTGTGTGTGTGTCTGCTGCTGAATTTGGTCCAGGAAGAGAATTTTTTTTCTTTCAGCAAAAAGAGTAACTTTAGGCAGCCTAGGATGTAGGGACCTGCACCTCAGGTAAACATTTAAGATGCCTGTGGTGCTGTAGAGAAATCAAGAAGCATTTGTGCAGTGCAACTGTTCTTATCTGTTATAAAACAGAACATTCAAATTAAGTGCTAGAAATGCTTGTTTCTCTCTGTTGCCTACAAAGGGGTCAGAGAACTGACTCAGATGGAGATAGCTCCAACAGGCTGGTCTAAATGGAGGCGAGCCAAATTGCCCATGATATGGTGTGGCAAGGTGCACAGACATTTTCATGATGAGTAAGAAGTGGTCCAGATATGAAGATACCCACATGTAATCAACAGGATATTCCTCTGCCCTAGCACACACGAGCATGGTCTTTTTCAACCTAAATTATTCTGGGATTCCATGTAGAGGTGACACTTAGGGACATGGTATAGTGGTGGAGTTGTCAGTCATTGGTTAACAGTTGAACCTGATGACCTTATGGGTGTTTTCCAACCTATGTGATTCTATGACTACGTGAACCATAAGGTCTCAAAACAAAAATTCCCAATGCACAGGACATTGAAAGGTTCATGGCAATAGAAGTATTTTTCTTGAGAAATGTTTATATTTACCAGAGTTGAGGAGCCAAATGGTCAGAGAATGTGTGCTGTTAGACAGCTCCTGGGACTTCAGAGTTGAGGTCTTTTTTTTATAGTGGTTCATTCAGTTTATCTGATGTTAGTAAATTTTTAGGATTTCAGTTAAATTGGTCTTTTATTCCAGGGAAAGAGGAAACAATTGGAAGCTGCTGGAAATTAGGGGGATTTGCAGTATTACTTCAGTAAGAAGTGGCAGGTATTAATCTGACCTTGTGTGAAAAGGTTTAAATCTGGACTCAAGCTAGTGATATTATACCATAACATAATGGGTATAGCTGTAGTTAAAACTGAATGCCCATATAGTTTGAGGCCAGAAAGAACTCTTAGACTGCCTGTATATGAAGGCTTGCTAAATTTTACACACTGTCTATTTTCCAAACCCCCAAAAAGCTTAACAAAGTTAGCTCTCTTTGCACATGGCGATCAAGGATTAGAAGTACATGGATTCACAGCAGCTAAAATTACACATAAACTTAAAGGGAAAGAGTTTTCTTAAGCAGAGCAAGTATTTTATTTAACATAGTTGAAGAATAACATTTATGGTTTTTTCCAGCAGATCAGTCTAATGCTCTTGATATTGGTATCTGTTTAAAAATGTGGGACACAGTAGAAAAAAGCCAAAGGCACACAAAGTTGAAAACAGGAAAACAGCCCAAGACTGATACTGTCCTTTGTTTTCTTGATGCTCTAGGATTTACAGCTGTACTCCCTCCCTTTCCTGCTAACTTGAGCAGTGCCTCCCTTCTGAGCTTCGAGAGACCTAGGGCTGAAATAAACATTCAGACCTCGCCCATTTCATGTGGAATGACCAGGGTTGTTGGCTGACACTCACATGTCAAACGTGGGTGGGTTTGATGCAAGTGACGTATGATTAAGGAGCATTAAGATAAAATTCTGTCTAGTTGCTATGAAAGTCAATCTGCTCTAGGACAGAGCTGGCAGAGAGAGAGCGGTGATGTTTGCCCTGTAAGGTTCGGGAGCTTATGTGTCTGCAGGTGGTGAATTTGTGGGGAGAACTAAAGCCAGACTGATTGTCCTGTTTTCCTTACATCTAAATTGCTTACGAACTGGGCTAAGGATGCGGCATAACCTCATTAAATCTATGAAGATTTATTTTTGTCATTTTGTCATAACATTTTATTATGTAGCTATTTAATGAATTGTGAACTAAGATGTTTTAACAAATCTTTTAGCACCTTTTACATCCACTCCCTTGACAATAATTTCAAAATCTGACCATTAAAACTGGAGTCTTTTCACAACTCTTTGATGATGACACTTAGAACTGAGCGCTTCATCTTTGCTTTTGAATTAAAATTGTAAAGGTAATTGTAAATTACAGATCTTTTAGGTGCTTTTATTGATCAGAGTTTTTGTAGAAACTGCAGCAGTTCTGATAGCTTAGCAGTCTAGATTACCTTTCAGCTTTCTTAATTGGGCCACTAGGGTATGGTTAATTTTCAATTTATATTGAGAGTAAGACAAGGTGATGTAACACCTCATCGTTGTACTTGAGTAACACCGACACTAAAACACCGTGATATACATCATCATTCTAAATACACAAGTAGATGGAGATGAGTTCTGGCTTTATTTACTCTGTATTTTAGGACAAATTCTGCCTCATAATTCCTGTGCATTCACTAACTTCCACTGAGACACTAGCTAAAACAAGCAAGTATGAATTGGTTGAGTGTAATTGGAAAATTTGTTCAATACCAGTCTGGAGCAGACAACAGACTAATGAAATTTGCTCATCTATTTGTGTGTTTGCTGACAGGTCAAAGTCATGGTACGCATTTCTTCCACACTTGCCAGAGATACATCTGAATCCAGCTCTTTCTTAAAAGTTGACCCTCGTAAGAAGCAAATCACACTCTATGACCCGCTGGCCTGCGGAGGTCAGAATGCTTTCCAGAAAAGGGGAAACCAGGTTCCACCCAAGATGTTTGCTTTTGATGCAGTTTTCCCCCAAGATGCATCACAGGTAGGCAATGTATGATCCGAATAGTTATCGAAATAGTAGTGTGCACCAGAGCCAAATTCATTTCTGCTGCAGCAGTAGTACCTTCAGGGCTGCATTTGGTATGCCATCATTATCAATAATGAAATCAGTTTATTAAATTTTAACTCTATAATTGTGTGTTTTCTTTATTCTTTACTGTAAATAATTTGTCCTAAAGTTGTACATGCAATAAATGTGCTAAATGGTGCCTTGTAGGAAAATCCTCAATATCAACAAGCATATTATAAAATCTTATTATTTGGTATATACAGAGATCTGGTCAGAGCTGCAGTTCTCTAATACAGTCCTCTATTTGTTAAGGGGTCAAGGGTTATTTTTACGGTGTTCTATTGTATAGTTTACAATAAGAAGCTGGGGATTTTAATCTACAAATGTTTATTCATGTGTATATATGCAGATTTCTTCTTTTTATTAGACTTCCTTGGTTTGATGAACTATGTTACCCAAATGTCATGAGGACAGCAGAAAAGTAAAGTAGCATTGTAAAGTATAATTACAAAACCACCCTGTAAGGCTATTTCTGTACTAATAAACTAAACAGAACTGGGACACAGGACCAGCTTAAGTACTGTCATATAACTGTCATTAGGCCAGTCCCTCACCTGATTCTGGTCCCAGCAGCTAGCACCTCCCAGACTAATGCCTGGATGCAGTTCAAGGGGCTGGCCTGTGAACAGTCCCTTACTTGTCCCATTTTATTTTATATTGTAGAAATAGTTTAGAAATGGCCATGAACTAGGTGAATTTATGTGATTTATTATCAAATGGGAAGTGCTTCCCATCAAGGCCTAAACTGTGAATTCTGATTTAGTTTCATCCACTATTGATAGGCAGTTGCTGCAGAACCACTGTAAACCATTCAGCCTTCTTGAACCTTAAATACAGGAATGCCTAGGGTAAATTTCAGTGTTGTACTTCTTAAAATACTGTTACAGTCTTCAGAATGGAGTCTACTGCTGCAAAACGCTGAGAAGACTCATAGTAATGTAGTCACCCAGCTAGTACCAAAGAGGCTGTTTGTTCCCCTGATATTCTTTACCAACATGCTAGTGTAATTGAACTCAATCCATAATTTGGTAAATAATAGATCCTGTAAAAATTCCTTAGCATTGGATTGATTTTTAATCAAAACTGTATTTTAAAATCCCCTTAATAGGCAGTTCTAACAGGCCAACCACATCCCCTTACAATAAGTGCATTTTTTTAACTCCACAAAAGATGTTGATGGTTCAGCAAATGAAACTTACTTGACAGAGAACAAAAGTCCTGCTTCATGTGCTTACACAAGTCATGTCATTCCCATCAACAGCACAGGTCACACGAACGAGACAAGCAGGATTAGACTTTTTGATACTTCAGCATGCTAACATGAGCACAGATGACATTACTACCATTTTCCAGTGAAAATAGTTATTTTCCTTATTATTGTTAATGCTTTTCTTTTCTTTTTCTTTTTTTTTTTTTCTTTTTTTCTTTTTTAAATACCTATGACAGGCTGAAGTATGTGCTGGGACTGTGGCTGAGGTGATCCAGTCTGTGGTCAATGGGGCAGATGGCTGCGTGTTCTGCTTTGGTCATGCCAAGCTTGGTTGGTATTGTTAAATTTCCCTACTCAAGCGGCAAAATGAATATTTTAACCCAAGATTGCTAGTATATTATATCAGGGAAAAGCAACTTTCACTTGTCTGTGTATATTAATTGTATTTGAAAGTAGTACACTGTGCATGATCTGTACTACACCTTCACCTCTTGCTTACACATCTTTGAATATTGTATAAATATTGGACAATTGTTAATGAATGATCCAACAGTGATTTACAGTTTTACAAATGTGCTTGGTGTTGGAGATGGTGTGCCAAAATACCACTTTTATCAAGCTGTGTAAAGGCTGTTAGTATTCACTTAAATACTTGATGTTTGTGATGACACTATTCAAGTGTTGTGACTGGACACTCAAATAGTTTGATTTATATTCTATTCCCTAATTAAACAGTTCACTCATTACTAACCTGTTCCTGCAGTGTCTCCAACAAGGCTTATTCTAATGGTTAACTGAACGTTACCAGTGGATCAAAACTAGCACTTTGCAAACACTTCAATAGAATTTCAGGTATTCATGAAAGGAAAATAAAAAGGAGAATTGTCATCATTAACACACTATTCTTTTGAAAGAATTGGATTTCAAGAGTAATCATATGTTTTGCTCATGCCTACCTAGTTGTATTTTGAAAGTACTGTCTCTTGAATGAAGAGGGTTTTATTGTCTGCATGCAATGATCTCCATTCTTTACTGTCTCAAAGAAACAGAGTCATATGTATATAACTTAAAAGGATAATTCAGTTTTTCAGGTGGTAAAGAAGATCAAGCTGTATCAGGTCACAATTATGCCAAATTATAGGCAACAAAAACTGGAGACTACTGAATGTTGCAATGCCACCAGCTCTGGTACAATGAATGTAGGAGGTCACTACACCACAAGGCCGCTCTGAACAAGGCAGGAGCAAGAGTAGGATGAGCTCTTAGGTATTTAACCCCCTTTGACTTGCCAAACACAAGATAACAAGTGAGATGGAAAAGGAAACCACCAGATAACAGTGTTTCACAAGTTCTTTGGGGAGGTATTCTAGCTAGGGCTTTGCTGGAATACGAGTTGAGTCTCTGCAGTTGCATTGTTGACTGCACCACCACCATTCCACAAACTATTGATAGACCAGACCTTGACACAGACGTGCATTCCACATAGATTCGACGTGAGAAATGAAACAAGGTGAAGAAGCCAGGAGTACTTGCCTGAAAGGATGTACACCTTTATCATTTGGCTTATAAATTTAGGAACTTTAGAAAACTTATCTAAAAGCATTATATGTAGTGACACCTAAAGCAGTATAAGATCGTACTCTATGTCTGTTCTTAAATAGCAAACTTTTACAACAAAGACAAGCCAAAGCTATAGCTGCAGAGTCAAATAATACCAAATGAGGGGGTGGTATAATAATACCAAATGAGATGAAATAGTTTTTATTGTGGACCCACTTCTGCACCAAATGATCACATATACCTGTTGTGCTGGGGTTTTTTTCCTTTTCTGTATAAAGTTACATCTGTATGATTCTGGGACTAAGTTTATGTCAATCCCAACCCCAGCATATGAAATGTAATATAGTGCTTTGAAGTAAAATGGTATTGAAAGAATACTACTCTTACAGTATCTAAAGTAGGGATTTTTAGAGACCATGGCACTCCTGCTCTACTCAATTCTCTCCACAATTCACCCACACTTATCAGAGGCTGCAGTGTTGCAGGGTAGGGTCCTGCAGCACCTTGCCTGGAGAATGGGACACGTCAGGGGAATGCACGAGGTAATGATTTTTGAAAGCAGCTCAAGATTTCATCTGCATTCTCCATGTACTAATTTGTCTGCCTGCCTATTTTTTCCCTTTGCCGGCTGTGCTTGTTGTAGTGAAGTTGTTTTCAGGAGGTTGCGCAGGATAATCTCTCTTGGCAGAAGGCTGTGAAGGTTCTGGGAATAATGTTTTATTTTCTGCATCCCCCTATTCCTGACAGGGAAGTCATACACCATGATTGGGAAGGATGATTCCATGCAAAACCTTGGCATAATTCCTTGTGCCATCTCATGGCTCTTCAAGTTGATTAATGAACGGAAAGAGAAGACAGGAGCCCGCTTCTCAGTCCGAATTTCTGCAGTGGAAGTGTGGGGGAAAGAAGAAAATCTGAGAGACCTGTTGTCAGAAGTGGCTACAGGCAGCCTGCAAGATGGTCAGTCCCCAGGTGTCTACCTTTGTGAAGACCCCATTTGTGGCATGCAGGTGAATCCAAAGTCCGTTTTACATTGAAACAAGCAACATGACTTTTTTTTTCTTTAGCTATTGAAGTGGTTCAAATTCAAGAACTACCCAGAGCATTAAGTTTATAGACTTGAAAGTGTTTACTTTAAAACATGCAAGAACTTTATGACCTGCAGCTGCAGGGCCATCTGCTTTCCTGGCCTAAATATTTGTACCTCTGGTATAACTGATATTGAGCAGGGGCTTGTGTTTGCAATAAAATTTGAAAACATTCAGTGCAAACAAAAATTCACCTCATTCTTTAAAAAAAAAAAAGTGTGATCTCTCTTTTGTAAAACAACAAGCTAAAATATTTACAGTACTGCACAAATAGCTGTAGGCCATTAATATGGCTGTTTATTTCTTTATAAATTATATTATTTATAGCATTTGCATTAGCAATGTTGCAGGAAACATTAATCACTACTTATTAATTACTGCCAAGAAGTAAATTCCTGAGCTGGGCAAGTCAAGAATAACTTAAACTCTTCTCAGGTTCAGAGGTTTAGCAGGAATGAGTAACTGGCTCATGTATTTCTGGATAACCATGAGAAATTCTCAGCAGCCCTATCTTTTCACCCCACTTGCTTTGAGGGGAAAAAAAGGTCTATTCTTTCATTTTGCTGTCTGTGAGGGCGTAAATATGCTTTCTGTATGAGTAGATGAAGAGGGAGCAAACAAGTATGATAGAGCTTGAATATGTTCTTTCAACCTGAAAGGCAAAGGCCGATTCCATCGAGAATCTGCAGAGCCCTACCTATCTAAGGATGGGGAGGGGAGGGAGGAGGGAACAGACCCACAGGGTCATCTACACTATATCCAGCTCCAAGCATCTAGAGATCATTACTCAATCTACACAAGTCACGAACTGTGAGATTTTAAAAAACAAGTAAAAAATGTTTTGTCTTATCTCTCTGTGGTTTAAGCTTTTTAGGCATACTTAGGTCTTATTTTTCATTGTTTTCCATTCTACGTAAGGACTACAAAGTTGCATCTTGATTTTGAATAACAGTTAGGGTTCTCTTTTTCTCTTAACTCCTGACTTTAGTGTTTTATGAAATACTTACACTATCTCAAGAGATCTCACCGTCTGGTATCCACTAATGGGTGCAGTCTAGTGAATATGAGATGAGAGACTTGAGTCTTCACAGTTCCCATTGGGGTGGTAGATGGGTCAGTTAAGATCTGAATTAGCATATGTACATTACTTGTGTTACATAACTGTGTGACATCTACCATCTCCTTAGAGCATAATTCTTTACCAAGGTATTTAGCACAATAGCAATAACAATAAATATCCCATTATTGTGGCTTATTTTCATATAGATACAGACAGAACAGCTATATACAAAATGAATTATTTTAGATCAGTGAAGAAGAAGTATCTCCATGAGACATCTATGTATCTCTGCAGTGTAAAATATTGAGTTAAATTGCAAGGGAAAGAAGCCTTTTTATGTGTTCTTAAAAGATATAGCAACATTCTGGAGTCATACGTCCTACACCTGAATTCTCAAAATCCTCGAATGAAGGGAGGTTATTATATTATAGCCATACAGATATGCAGAATCAGCAGTGTACATAGCAAATGAATGATCACTATATGTCATACTGTCTGTCACTGGACCTTTCCAAGTATGCACATTGTTGCTTACATTAGTGAGATCAGCCCACAGACTGACCTGCCTTCTACTTGCCTTGTTAACTCCTTCCTGCCCCCCTCCCTCTTTCTTGAGAGTGCTTAGCCTTCAGCTGTGTCACCCCATCCCACACACAGCCTCAGCTTTATCCCTCCTCGGGCTGATTAATGGTCACAAAGAGAAGACAGAAGTACTGCCTTTAGGAGAATTTTACTTCTAGCTATGTTATATAGCAGGGGAACAAACCCCAAGAAAGGGAGTTCCTTGCTGTTTTTACACCAGACAAAACAAGCTCATCCTATGGGCTGTGGGCCAGTTCTGCGTACTGCCGAAACTAGTGCTATCAGATTGCGCAGTCACGTGTCCCTTCACAGACACACTGATCTTAGGTGACATGAAACATGCATGCATTCCTAATGTTATGGGAGGGTTAATAATATCTGCCCTCCTAAGCTGTCTGTCACTTTGGGGAGTTAAGAGCAGGCTGGTGACTGGGATTGAGGTCCAGCAAATGTGAATGTATGTACATTACCTTCCTTGTTCCATTTAATGGATTGCCCTGGCTTATTAGCAAGTGCATAAGCTTTTGGCAAGAAGGGGTAAGGAAAGGGCTTCTCTTCTGTGCTGCTCCCCATATGCCACAAGACTAAGCACAATTTTCAGTCCTATTATTTCCCAGATTTACCTGGGACCATATATCTGTGGACTGCTCCGTTCTAACACATTCTGAAGGGTAATGTAGCCCTGCCACTACCACTCTCCACCAACTATTGAGTTTTGGATTGACATGTCTTCCACAATTTTTTTTTCCTACTTCTAGCCATCAGGGCTCCTGGAGGGCACGTTATTGCCACTGCCAATGTCAGTAGAGTCTCTTTGCTTTGGCACTTCCTCCTTTTTGGTCCCAGCAGAAAGCAGCATATCCACAGTATGTGTTGACTGGTGTAAGTTGTCTGGTGGTGTTGACTTGTGTGGGAGTTTCTAAATGATTTCTCCCTTGTGTTAACTGCAGCTTCAGAATCAGAGTGAGCTCCGTGCCCCTACGGCAGAGAAGGCTGCCTTCTTCCTGGATGCTGCCATTGCCTCACGCCGGAGCAGCCAGCGGGACTGTGATGAGGAGGATCACCGCAACTCCCACATGCTCTTCACTCTGCACATCTACCAGTATCGCATGGAGAAGAGCGGCAAAGGCGGAAGTGAGCTGTCCTCTTGCTACTTTCTCTCTCCTCCAGGCCTCTCTGGAAACTGGCTTTACATGGGCCTTTAAGCAATGTTCTTTAGTGGTGAAAATCAGCAGAGTTTTTCATTTAGCATTGGGTGGGGCCATTCATACCAGCAGACCATTCATGTGCCAGGTGAAGACCCACCAAAGGCCATTGAAGGCCACTGGGAATTATTGCCATCACTTGTCAGTTTAATTGCTGTTGTGGAGATACTGACAATTCTCAGCACTGTGTGGGCCTCTCCATCCGAAAAAAAGAAGGTGCTTCTCAAATTGTCTTTTATTATTATCTTTACAGATAGTGTTGAGGTAATGGATTAAAATATTGTGGTGATGAGAATTCCTTGCCACCTTTATGTTAGCTGTTCCTCTTTAGCACCTGAATAGGGCAGTCTGTGTGGAAGTTCATGTTGACAATCCAGAAACTGGGAAGCTGATGTTGGCAATCCATAAACTATACCTTTTCTTGGAAGTACATGTTTTTTTAGTTGCTGGCCAAACTATGTGTGCACAGAGGACTCTTGTTCTTTGTAAAGGCTCCAGACTTTTCAGGTAGACTTGCTCCCTCTCTTTGTTATAGATGCTTTTACTGGCTTGTGTATTTACTTCCATCTCCCACTTGTCCATGAGGAAAAGATACTTTCGTGTCTACTTATATATTGCTATAATTTTCGAGGCTTTCATTTGGCTCACACCATTTATATTTTTTTATTATACTTGTCTTCTGTTTCAAGACTCCCAAATTGTTTATGACTACAGATATACAGAGAGTGGTTTTTTTTAGTGAGTTCCAATGAGAAAAGATTTGTACAGTATGAGGCACCCCTGCTGAAAAAGAAAACTTTAATGTTAAAATTCTTTTTTCAAATAATGTTTTTTTACAGGAAAAAAAAGTTTGTTCAAAAGACACCAGAGACATCCGCTTCTTTAAATTTGTGGGCTTAAGCAAGTCTGCAGAAACAGCATATGTGTCAGCTCCTGGCTCTGCATAGGTTATCTGTAATAAGGAATAGATTGCAAGCTATGATATGTAGTGGGTGATCACCACTACAGTATTAATATCTAATGTTTGAATGAAGAAAATTTACATTGACTGTACTTATAAGAGAGAAAAACAGAAAGTTGCTCTAAATGGAAATATGGCTTGCATGTGTTTAAGTAATAACCCCTGTGGAATTGGCAGGCAGAAATCTCAGTTAACTAAAGGTATATTAATTAACCACCCTGCAGTGGAAAGGAAGACTGTGAATACTCAAACAGATTGGTTTATAGAAATAAAATGGCTGATTTTGAGGAAATAATTATTGCAATTATTTAATACTTAATGCTTTTTACTGCATACAAGTACATGTGCATGCAGTCCTTTGCTACTATTTTCAAATGCCATTAGTAAAAGGGAAAATACTATTTTCCTGTGGCTATAATTTCAAAAAAAGAAGACATGATCCTCCTGTTGGATTAGAATATTGTATGCTTTGCCCACTGCCTCTAGTTATATCTTTGTCTAGTGGCCATACCTCCTCCTGTCTTCAAGTTCCCATATCTGAGTGGCCTTACAAGCCAGGCAGGGTCAGATCTGGCTGATAATTGAATGAGGAGGGAATTCCAGCTGCTCAGAAAGGGCGCCTAGTGATTATCACTGTCTCCTGCTGTAATGAAGGACTTCTCAGAAAAAAACCATGAAGATAGTAGAGATATATAGATTCCAGTAACAGGATTAAAAAAGGATAGGAAGAAAGAAAAGAAAAGAAAAAAACCCAAAAAACCAAAAACCCTCAGCTTCTGAAGGATAAGAGATTAAAGGGCTGACTAACATGTGATTTTGGTAAAAAATTACTGTTAGAATAAGGCATTGGTACTGTACTTACCTCCTTGTTAGATTCATTACTAGGGATGTCGTGAAGCAGGCCCAGCACCATTGAAATAAATGACATTGTGGCAGAACTGGCACAGTCATTTTTCAGCTGTCAGCTCTGCAGTCTCTATGGCCATAGACAAAACCAAGTGTTACAATGTTTCACTTCTTTTCTCTATAGTTGTCAGGCACATTAGTGGAGAACTTGCCTAACAAATAACTTCATTTTCAAGCAAGTGGATCTACAATCTTAAAAATGTTACTTCAGCATGTAAATTAAATTAAAAGATCTAGTAATTTATCTTATTCTACATTTCCTCAACCTGTGTAATAGGAATACATGTGGAAACAAAATGACTGAGCTTTTGAAAGTTAGTGGTTTCGTTCAGTTTCCCTGATATCTGGTAATCTTAGCAACAGAAATACTCATTTTGTATGATTCAGTAATGTCACCTGCAGTCATTTTCAGTAGCAACAAAATGCGTTTCTTTGTTTTCCTAACGAAATGATTGGGAGATACGCAAAAAAGGTAATTTCAGTCTTATGAGGGTAACAATCTTAGAGGACTCAAGGACTCTTAAGATTTTTAAGGACTCTTAAAGGGGAGACAAAAGTCCTCCATGAGAAGTTTAGAGGTGCAGATGCCTGACTGGTTCCCCAAGGAAGCCTAACTTCGTGTGGCAAATGCAGGAGCCTGTAGTGTGTGTGGATACTACTTCCTTGTGAGAGAATACATAGAAGTCCAGTGTGTGAAGAAGGTGTTGCCAAACACCTGATGTAGCTGAAGAACTGACAGGACTTAAAAGCAGCAGAAGTCATTGTGTTTTAACATTTATTGACAGAGATACTGGATACACTTTTGGAATGTTATTCTCAAATACCATAGCATAAGTCACTTTCACAGAAAGAGTATTCTGTGTTCTTTTGTCTTCTCTCTTCTTTCTTTCTTTTTTCCCTCTGCTTACTTTATTTTCATATCTTCTCTTTTTCTCTTAATTCATTTTTTTCTTTTATAATAAAAATCTACTTGTAGTTTTATTGTTATTAATGTTTAACTAGCCATCAACTATAACTGAAACAGAATTATAAAATTATACATAACACATTTGAGAGAAACTCTTCCTTTTTTTAATAGAAAGCTTTGTGTCATGCAAGACACCAGGTAAATAGGACTAAACAATGAGCCCTGCGTCTTGCAGTGCTAGCAAAATGAAATCTCTTTTTTCAGTGTAGGTTAATATGTTTTATGTTATAGTTAATAGTTATATATAGCTTTAGTAGCTGTATGTTTTCTATATTTATATACATTTTCATAGTACACTTTCTGAATCTGAAAAATTATATGACTATGAATCACCTTTTTGTCAATATGTAGAAGTTTTACAAATGTCTTCGTCACTTTTTTATGTAATCCTTCTACCTCTTACAGCACCAATGTGTCTGCCATGCAGCTACTGAATGCAGGGCCATCGAAAAAGGATGTTTGTGATTGATAAGGCATTTATAAAGCAATTAAATACATCCATAAAATCCTTTTCTAAGGTTCCCATCATGTAGTTGCTCCCATTGCCATCTTTGCTTGTGAAAGATGTCCTTGCTCAGTGCTAATACTTCTTTTTACCAAATGTGTAACTTGAGATGCTGTGTCAAAATGCCTGTGACTTTGTTTGCATAAACTCAGATGTAAAGTATTTTCACTGTTGTTTAAGGGAGGTTTGTGCCCTTGAATACTGCTCTTACCTTTTGAGTTAAGATCCTAAAAATATAACTGCCTTTTCCTACATATTGTTTCTAAACTAACTCCTGAGAATAGGCTTTGCAAAAAACTCAGCTAGGAAATTGTCTTGTGAGAGTAGAGAGCTCGAAGCACTTCTGTAAAGTCTGCTTAGTCTTCTTTCTGGATTCATAAGGAACCACAGGTTTTTAAAGAGAGCAAATGTCTATTAATCTTGATGTTTCAATGGTAGCATCTTCTTACTCTAAAGGCAGTGTGTTGATACAGAATAAACAAAAAAAACCCCAAAAAGTTCTAGTGCCAGTCTTACAGAAACTGTTTTCAGAACAGAGGATCTACTTCACAATCACTCCAGCATGGCAAACTTTTTCTTAGCTGAAAGGATAACATAAAAGTATGTAGACTTAAAGCAAAGTTGAACATCCCACAGATACTACAGGTTCTTCTTAAGATACAGGATTCAGGATGGGAAAAATAAGAGAAGGATCCTTGCTCACTAAGCAGCAGTTCCCAGCCTGTAGTATTCCAGACAGAGGAACAGTAGTGACAGAGACAGAAACAGAGCCAACTCAGGTACAGGCTAATAAAGCTATATTTAAAAAAACACAGTCACGTTGGTGACTCTCACAGTGTTAAACCTGGAGGAGAGGGTGAGTACTGAAAGCCTTGGCATTTTTTACACAAGTCTGGAGTAGACAGCAATGTACAGCAATAAAGACTGACAGTGAATTAACAGGACTCCTCCAGTTTGTGTCTGCTAACATGACTTAGGGAAGGTTTCTGTGTTGTTTCCTCTTCACAAGTCTTGGTGAGTTTTCTGCCTGCATGGGAAGCTGCTCTTGGAGACATCACTAACTCTGCTTTCTTTGTTTATGGCAGTGTCTGGAGGTCGCAGCCGTTTGCACCTTATTGACCTGGGCAGCTGCGTGAAAGTACTCAGCAAAAACCGTGAGGGAAGCTCTGGCCTCTGTCTCTCCTTGCCAGCGCTGGGCAATGTCATCCTTGCCCTTGTCAATGGAAGCAAACACATCCCATACAAGTAAGTGGTATTCCGGGTTGCACCTCATTGGAGGATGCTTGAAAGCAATTTGCCTGTCTGGGCCTGAGGCAGATTTGGGTAAGGAGGAAAACAGCCTGCTGGGGTCAATGCAGCTCTCTTGAGCTACAGCAAAACCTGCCTAAGCTTCAGCGACACCTGATCTAACCTGTATTTAACAATCTGTATTTAACAAACAGGTTTCATAAGAAGAAGCCTGCTGAAATAAGACTCAGGTGTCTGAAAGATCCTAAGGTTTGAAGTTCAGCACATTATGGTTTTGTTTTCTGGGACTGTTCAAAGGTTTTTTCAATGTTTGAAAGCATGTGAGAGCATTTCATGTTTCTTCCAAGGAGAGAAGCATTGCTGCCGTGATGCAGAACTATAGAGAAAATTATTTTGCTGTCCATTGTGTGGAATTTACATTCCTGAAAATATATGTCACAATGAGTATGCATGTTGGTCATGAGATTCCTTCTGTGACCCAAGGTTACTTTGCATTTTTTTTGTATGGTTTGAATCTCAGTGTCAGCCTTTCACCTGCAAAAAAGAAGTAGGCCCTATTTGTCACACTAGACAAGTGGCCTTTGCTACTGCAGGCAACTTCTGGGGAATGAGAAGAATTGCTTGCCTCATAGGTATGCTTTGTACTCATTTCTCTTCATCGTTGCTTCACCCCATTTGTCATGTGTGCAGGTCTGAGAGGAAGCTTGGATTCATTACCCAAGCCAGGTACTCACACGGCTTTCCTATTGAGAATTTCTGATTTTGTGGATGGTATTGCTTTTCTCTAGCCTAGAGCTCAAGGAATAGCAACTACATCGTGGGAATGGCTTACAGTAGCAACTTGTAATCAAACTGCCAATGAATGTCACCATTCATGAAGAACATGTATATGATATCGGGAGTTAGGAATGACAGGATGACATGGAAAATGAAACAAGTAATTCACAGAGCAATATTTCAGTCCACAGATTTTACCCTTTTTATAATTTTAAAGGCTACAAACATGGTTATTTTCTCATGTTCATTTAAGATTGCTTCTCTGGTTTTGTCTTCATTTTGGAAAATAAAAATGCATTGAGGTTGGTTATAACTTTATTTCTCTTCTAACATTTATTTTCAAAAATTATTTAGAAGTCTGGACTTAAAACGTGCTTTCTGGAAATATTCCCATTCCTAGAGCTCAGTAAGACTGAAATTCAGTTGAGGGCCAATGAAATTTCTTTGTATAAACATTCATTAAATGTTTTGTGAATCATGCACCTAGTCATAGTGTAAAAATAGCTTGAATTTTGCACTTCACAAAGTGTAACTCAAATTATACTTATCAAAAATCTGTTTTCCTTCCTGTTGAACTTTATGGATGGAAGGGAAGGTCAACTATAGGAATAGGAAAAAGGATGTTAATGATGCTCCCTAGGCTAGAACTAAACATACAAGGAGTAGTTACCAAATACAATTGTCTTTCTGGGAATGATTGACTAGGAGAAAAGCATTACCAAACATTTCTTCTACTTGCTACATGTCCAATGTTTCACACAGTCAGAGGTGCCAGCACAGTTTCTCATCCATATCTGTACTGCTGAAGCTCTCTTCATGCCAGAATCTCCTCTTGAATTCACTCCTTTAAAAACAGGTATTATAGAGTATAGAGCAGTGGTCAGTCATCTGTAAATCAGAGGCAATGTCTTGTTTCTATGGAGGACTTTTAAAATGTAATCTGAAAAAAAAATACTGACCAAATAGGATCAAATTTTGTCTCCTTGTTGAGTAGAATACAGAAAGCACTTTTTCCCATATGCTATCTATTCATGAGCCATGGAAATAGAAGTTTTGGTGGCTGGGTGAGCTTAAACACTTTTTGCTCAGTAATCTGGCAGAACAGGTGTGTGCTGCTCCTTGGTGGCAATGAGAGGAAGGGGGATGCGGGTGTGTGTGCTGCATTGTAGAAGAGTAGAAGAGTCTGAGTATCCCATAGACAGACATGACGTGTTCAGTGGCATCTCTTGTTTAGAGCAATGACTAACCTATCTAGCTGAGATAATTTCTCTTTCTCTAGGGGTGTTTGCTTTCATTGTTAAGGATAAAATAAAATTTTTGTTCACTGCCTTTGTTGAGTGGGACCAAATGAAAACAATGGAAGTGTTTTCTTACATGACAGCTCTGCACAATGTGTGTGGTCTCAGCAAATTTCCATAGACCAGTAGACAAAATGCATCTTTTCTTTATCTGAGCTAATTAACAGCCATTAAGTGTTTTATGGCAGCCTCTCAGTAGGCACTGCATTGCTTCCTGAGAGCCCGGAAACTCACAATTCATAGATTTTCTCTTACTGCAGAAATTTGGTTTTCTAAACTCTAAGAGGCTGCAGGCTCTTAAACTCCCTTCAGTGCTGTATCCAGCTCTATCTCCGCAGGTAGTACTTGTAGTTGTAGGGAAAAGCTTGTTCAGATTCATATCTGTTATAAGCAGATGCTACTGCATTGCCTTCAGTGGTCTGTGTATTTGTGCCAGGGATGAATTTGCCTCTCTGCCTGCAGTCTCTATGCATGCTGTTGTTCAGCACGTTGCTTTTCTTTTATTGTTACCCATAAAGCTAAGCCTTGGAAGACATTAAGTTGGAATCTTTCTCTCTTGGGAACACCCCCACACCACCACCCCATTTTTGGGAATAGTAACACATACTGACACCAGCTTTAGCAGGAACTTGTCTACTGAAGTTGTAAGAAAGTAATACAGAAATTCTCAGACATCAAACAATATGGTTTGATGTGGTTTGGGATCTTGTCCTGCATTCATGTTAAATTCCACATGGGTCTGAAGAATGTGCAAGAATCCCTATAATGGGCAAATACTTGCAGCTAAGGAACAAGGACCGGACCATGATTTCTGGGAGTTTGTATCTTCCATATATGTACTTATAATCTCTTTCTAATGTCTCAGTGGGTTATCTCTTTGCCAGTATTATGTCCAGTCCTATTTTGAACCTTAGTAAGCACATAATTCTGTCATGGTATGAACCAATATGTTCTTCCAGCTCAGCATGTTATTTAAAAATAGAATTTTTAATTTGACTTAAATACATTGCCATTTTATGTCACCAGTTTCTTTTGCTCTTGAGTTATGAACAAATCCTTCAGAAGACTGGGCAAGAATTATTTTCCCCATAGGAATGTCAAATATCTTCATAAAAATTGGAAAGGGGCAATTGCAAGCCCAAGGAGGAGCAAGGGAGTAAACTCCTGCCCTGACCAAGTATGATAGGGTTTAGATCTGCTACAAAAGGGTTTTGCTGAGCTACAATATTTGTTAGTGCCATTTTATGTTTTTAAGAGAATTTGAGTTTTGCATTAGCACTGCATTATCTGCCTCTGATTTCCAAGATGAATGTGTTTTAAACCCTCAAATGAACATCCATTTGCACAAACTCCAGATACTGTTTTCTATAGCTCACAATTCAAAAATTACTCGAGTTGCTAGGCAACATGGGTGGTGATAATTCATGGTAATGCTGTTTTGAAAATAGTCATTTTTATACATTTTAATGACTGTGAGAATGTAAGAAAACTCTATGGGAAAGCGAAAGGCTGTATGAATTTCTCTTTCAGAAATTGTTGCTTGTTTTATTTAATAGGCTTCTCTCTTACTGTGCTCTCCCAATGTGCTAGTGTTTCCAGAGGCATCCTATGTTTTGAATTACATGCTTATCCAAGGAGGAAGTCTTGTCTGTAGCATAAATGGGTGTGAGTTAAAAGCATGAATTTTATACTTGGCACTTCTGCTTCTCTGTCGTACGGTTGCGGTTCCTCCCAGATCTTACATACTGGTATTGTTTTTTTAATCCTATCTGCATAAAATAAAATGATA
This sequence comes from Manacus vitellinus, assembly GCF_001715985.3. Lineage (NCBI taxonomy): Eukaryota > Metazoa > Chordata > Aves > Passeriformes > Pipridae > Manacus > Manacus vitellinus. Next base: position 23,132,281 of record NW_021940864.1, on the reverse strand, counting down.
TTGAGTGATGCAAGGTTGCACAGGAGGCTTCATGGCAAAGCCACCATATTTTAAGATCTGATATGGTGCTTAAACCATAGGCTAATCCATTTTTTCTTTCTGCATGACCTTTGGAAAATAATTTAGTTAGGTATTTACTTATTTATTCCCATTTATAAAACTGAATTAGAAAACATTCAAGTAGGACTTTTTAAAGGGCATTCAGAGTTGGCAAAAAGCATTATGTAATTTTGAACTGTTGCTAGGACTGTGTTATCTTATTTTCCCCCTTTTTTAGAGTTAATGACTCGCATAAATGGCCCTAATGGGATACAAAATCTGGTGTTTTTTTGGTCAAGGGTAGAATATTATTGCTTTTAAGTAAAGAGAAAAGGAAAAATGTTGGATTATAGCATTGTGGTATACTAGCCTAAAGAATGAGCTGTATATCAGATATTTTTTTTAAATTGTTAGTTAATTATTGGAATAAAAATGAAAATGAGAATTGGAAGGATTCAGTAATTCAGATTCTTAGTTAAATGGGTGTATCTGCAGTTGTTTCATCTTTGTAAAAAGCTGTGTGTGAAAATTGGGATCCTAGGCATTTTTGATTATGTGTAGTGCCTTTTCATTTGTAGCCTGAGTTATATTATTTTTCTCAAAAGAAATATTAGTGAAAACTTTTCAGGAAGAGATAAGAAAAGCTAAAACCCAGTTGACAATTCAGTTCCTGTACAATAACTAGTACTAGTACTGGAGATTTTATCCTTATTTATGAGCTTGTAGTAAGTCCTAGTTTTGTGGAATTCACACAACAATGTCTGCTTACTAGGCCTAAGAATTTAATGGCACACTTGAACTATATGGCCAGTGAGCAATCTATTTAATGGTTACTTCAGCATATAAACCCAAAATAAATTTTGCTCCTCTTCAATGAGAACGTGATACCAAGACCACAGAAAGTCCAAGAAAAAAATCTGGTGTGCCCTTTGGAATCTCCAATATTTCTGTGTTAATTTAGTATTGAATATATTAGAAGTAGATGAAGAACTGTTTTCCTGTTTTACTTGTGGGAACGTGAGAGCAAAAGAAGGGGGAAAAGAAAGAACAAAAGTGAGGACATGAGAGACAGCTGAAACAGAATCACAGGGCTGGGAAATAGGCTGAAATTAATGGAAGAACTCTGAAAGACACTGAAGTTTTGTGCAAAGGAGACAACAATCCACAGAGAAGAACTGAGAAGTAAACAAGCAAGAAGAAATGAGCCTATTTAAAAAAGAGGAATAAGCCTGAGAAACATCCCTGAATGATCCGGTTGTAGGAGAGCGGTCAATAGATATTTTGTTGAATGTGAAACAGTTCCTAATTAGCTATCAAAACCACGAGCTGCTCAAGGACAAAAAAAAATTCCGTGAAGTTGGCAGCCAGGTCATATGAATAAGAGCCTTGGCTAACAGACACCGAAGCCACTGGAGCAATGCCATCTTACACCAGCTGAGGCCCTGGCCTTAGGTGCGTGCTCTTTGACACTGGGCAGAGGGTTTTGGCGATATGTAAGTGCAATGCAGTTGCCTGCAAGAGCACTGAAACACTGTCAGCATGGACATAATGAGCACTTGGAGCATCTGGCAATAACTTCCACCTTTGGGGTTTTTCTGTATTCTGACAATTTTACTAGATTGAATTTCTGACAATTTCCTCCTTTATTTCAGGGAACTATGTAAAATAGATGGAATAAGGGATGCACAGTCCGTAAATGTAGGAAAACTTCTTGTGTTTTATTAGGGTAATTTAATCTGCAACTCAGGAGCACGACAATAACAGATTTATATGCCCCAGCAATCACTGTTGTAGAGTTCATCAACAATGCACTTTATTGTAGAATAGTTTTTAGAGCTGATAGTGCAGATTTGAGCTTTATCTGCACACATCTTACAGTATTATGTTTAATCATCAAGTTAATGAGAGACAGTATAAAAAATCCTCAAGGAAAGCTTCAGTGGAGCTGCCATTCCCCAGCTTTGTTTTTTCAAATGAGTCCTGCTAGCCTGGCAGGACTATATAATGTGATAATAATTGGAGCAGAGGTGTTTGTTTGTATGTGTAGTGGGTGTGAGTATGTTGCATGAACTGAGCCTGAACACCTGTTACACCAGGTTTACAACAGACCTCAGCTGACAGACTCCATTCTGCTCAAGTATTCAAGTGAGAAGAATCAGGCCTCACAAACTAGCTCTTTTAATGCTCTTTGAACATCTCAACAAATTACTACTTTACAGATACTGTAACAAGCAAGTAATGATGGACTGCAAAATGAAATGAGAAGGGAAGTGCTTGTGGTTTATAGTCAGACTTAATAGCAATTACTAATTGCATTTAAATAGCCATTCCTATGAGCAGCAGATAACTGCATCATGGAAGGACACTACTTTGGTCCCGGGCCAGCACAGACGTGACTGGTAATGAACAAGCAATCCAAGAGCATGCAGTTATTCCTGAAATATAGCTTGAATGGAACCCAAATAGGTCATTGTGGTGCTTTCATTTTTCACAAATTAAGCTGTACTTAATTCATTAAAATGTCATTTTGAACCTACAGTCAGGGTATCCAGCAGTTTATTCTCACCTGTTCTACCACTGGTTCAGGCTCAATTGAACATTAATACATTTTCTCTTGTGGAAATGTGGTGATAATTCATTTCATGTATAATTGAACAATTTTTAAATAGTCATATCCTTGGAATAACTAGCTCTTGTACAAGGCAGCAAGTTATCAAAAAGCATGTAATAATTTTTATTAGACTCACTTCACATTTTTGGTTATCTCCAGTTTCATGAACAGTTGCATATGGATATGATGTGTGAAATTAACTTTCATTTTCCTACTGATCCTTCTTTCCTTGCACAAAAACAGTGTGACTCAGGGCAAAAGATACCCCACTGCAAATGAAATAGCTTTTCTTTGTATAGTGCAAATATGTAGCCCCTTGTTTGGAGTTGGGCATCTCATCACTAAGAAAAGGTTGCAGACTGCAGAAAATTTAAAAGAGAAGCAAGAGGAATTATGAATGGTCTGAGATGAGAGAGTTACTCACCTGGAAGAACACTGCAATGGAAAAAAAGCTTCATAGCTTGCAGGAAAAAGGAGACCTCTGAGAGGGGAGATGACAACTACTCTGTAGTACTTCAAACATGTGAATACACACAGGAGGAAGGAATTGTTTCTGATGAGAAAAGTGGCAGAATGATTTCTTATCCTTAAGTAATGAGGTGGAGGAATATAAAATTTAAAGCATGCCAATAGGGATTCCTGTTAGTCAGTGGAATAACTACTGAAGAGCTGAAGTGAGCACTTCCTTGGTAGAATGATTTAAAAGCAAAATAAATGTATAACTAACAAATATTAATGAGCAATCACATAATAAACTGCTTAAGATGAGTTAGGGACTAGGCTTATGCAATTTCAGTTCAGAGTTCTGGATCCAAATCTTTGTCAATTTTCAATAGCTGTACTTCCATTTTGATTATTTGTCTACATCCTTGATTGTAAAGTGTTTGCACATGGCTGGCAGATACACAAATAAGCAATAAAATATGTTCTAGAGTGTCTACTAGAATCAACTCTGCTTTTAGGAGCCTGAAAACCAGCAGTTGTATGGATTATTACACTTGTATGACATCAAAGAAATCCAGAAAGTCTCAGAAATATCTTTCTCAAGATGCCGCTAGGTTGTCCAGTCCATTCCTGTGACAGATGATTTAACTCTGTTAACCACTTTTTTTTCCTTCATAATTTAGTTACACATTTTTTTGAGGTCTCTTTCTCTTTGAATTGCAAAACCAAGTTCTGCCAGTGCTTGATCCAAAACTCAATGTAAATCAATGGAAATCTTTTTATTGGGATTTGGCTTAAACCCACAGATTAGAAAACATGCTTATATCTAATTAGATGAGATAATCCTCAAATCCTTGCTAAGGGATATTTCATGTTCAGTGTTTGATGATTAACAGCTTATTTGTTGAAAGAGGCAGTATGTGGTTATGTGTTACCTAATGTTGAATTTGTTTGGGATTGCAAGGGATGTAATTGATGGAATTGGTGAATGGGAAGACTGCAAAAGTGCAAGCATCTATTGTTTGGTTGCAGATGGGTTTGTGACCATGAATTTGGAGCTCAAAAAATTTATACAGAAACTTGCCACTGAAATGGGGATTTGTGACTACTGAAGTGGCACAACCAGGACTATTGGATTTTCCTCTTCAATGTATATAAATAGTATTTGTGAGCTTAACTTAAAAATAAACAAAGCCTTTGTTTACATTTTCTGGGCAAATAGTTGAACAGTTTTTCTTCAAACTCTTTTCTTGGACTCTTTTTGACATCACCGCCTCGATGGAGGGACAGGCCCCAGAAGCTTTTAAGAGAATTCTATGGTTGCAAGTGGAGTATATTTCAGCCAGTTTGCTTCAAGAGTATTTGAATAGCATTACAACTGCAAGATATTTTTTTCCATACAAACTTTTATTGAAGTTCTTATTTTCATAGCATGTTTGAGAGTAAAGCAATGAAGATAATCCTCTTGTGCTCTTCAGATACCAAATTCTGCTGGATGATCAAAGTTTTCTGGCCGGTGGTTGCCTCCAGGTTTATACACAATGAACAGATGTGAAGGGGATTTTTTAAAATATGCATTGACTTTTTAGAGTTAAGCAGGCTAGTTAGAACTATCTTCTGAAATATGAAAATTACTTCTCTCTCCTGCTGCAGGATGAACTTGTTAGATTATTTTAATTTTTAAAATGTTGTTTGTTTATAAATGCCATCCAGGTGACACGCTTTCTAGCAATATCTGACAAGACTCAGTAAAATGAATGTCAGACAACAGGTTTAACTGTTTTAGCTGTATTTTCTTTCAGCTATGTTTTGTCTTATTATCCCATTAGAAAAACTGTTCTACCTGCCATATTTAAAATTATTTTCCAATGAGTTATTTTTGAGAGATGGTGGGAGTTACTAGATTGTTTCTCTCCCTACTCCTTAGTTCGTGCTCTTGGTCATAAATAAAGCTTCACTCACTTTGAAAATCAGTGACAAAGTGTACATCCATACTGTTGGAAATATCAGCCCTTCTGGTTCCTTCTGGTACAGCTGGTTCCAGATAGCAGAGAGCTGAGTAGCAGAATGATGGTGGTGGCTGTTTTGGGTAGAAACTATGGAGATACAGTCTTCAATCCCTATAAATAGAACAAAAATGTTGGGAGTGGTAATAGACATGAAGGGATTTTGGAGTTTGGAAAAGGACACATTACACTCTGCAGGAGTAGGTACTCTCACTGAAGTCCTTCTCCTGCTGGCCTTGCTGTAGGCAACTTGGACAGCCTGCAGCTTTCCCTGGTGTCCTGCCTGCCTTCAGTGGGAGTGCCAGGGGGCAGAGGTCTCACATGGCTTCCATGTTGTGTGTGCCAGTCCCTTCGGGCAGCTCAGACTGCACCAGGCACCTGCACTGCTCAGCTCTGAGACAGATGGAAAACAAAGGAGGGGAGCCACTTACAAGGTGAGCTGTTAAAAGCACATCATCCTCTCTGTGCAAGTGGGACCTGAAACTCCTTGGAGCAGTCTTTTGAGGAATGAACACAATTTTCATGTCTGCCTCCAGCTTTAAACAGATTAGCAGAATCTTTTGTACTCCTAGACTGTGTTTCCTCTCTTGCAAACAACAGTTTTCACAGGCTCTATGTGAAGTGTTTTGAAGTTACATGCCTATGCAGGAGGACAGGAATTAGATGCAGCATCCAGATCTGCTACCCAGTTGGCGTGTATGCATAACAAAAAAAATATTTTCAAAGGTTAGAAACTTCAAAAAACTTCACTTTTTCCAAGAGGGAGTGAGTATTCTTGGAGTTCTGTGTTCTCAGTCAGGTCATGCCAACATGCACCTCCTGAATTTTGATCATCTCTCTCATGCGTGGACATTTACTGGGGTGATGGAGGACAGTTCTTTGGGTGTCAAAGGGAATTGAGAGTAACAGCTGTAGTTGCAATAAATTACAGGGACATATAAACTGCTGGGGAGAGGCTGATGACAGATGAAGGCTGAATAAGATTTGACTCTCAAAATACATATCTGTGAAAGAGAACAAGTTGGCACCCTACCACACTGCTCCAGTGAGATTTCTGAAATGCTCCTGTTTTTTCTGTTAATGTTGAGGCTACTTACTGTGGAATGAAAAAGTGAGGGTGTGCTTTGGTAACCTTTAGGATCTTTTCATCATACAGAATACAAAATAAGCCTATTAAGCTGGTGACAGATTTTCTTTTCTCTTGTTAGGTGACTGCTGCCATTTTGGACAGCTGTGTGCTGTGCATTGGCATTATAATCAGTTTTGATCGGCTTTTATTGGTTTCGAGCTGCTCTTGGTTGAAGTCTGTCGTGACTGAAACCAGGGCACAGTCCTTTGTGGGCTCCTTTGCCCAGAATCCTTTGTGTGTGTGTGTGTTCATAAACATGAAGTAGGTCACACAACTAGTAAAGTTCTTTGTGTCTGTTTGCAGCTGCCATGTCTGTTCTCCTCATCTCAGTGAAGGGAGCCTCATGGTGATGAGGGTGTTGTTTGCAGGAAGACTCTGGTTGCTGTGAATCTGAATGTACATGCTCCCAGGGACTGTCACCTGTCTTCCCAGTAGGGTCAGGAATAGTCCAGGCAGGGACATATTGCTTCTGCGGCGCTGTAGCAGAACTCATTTGGTCTCTGATGGTATCACAATCACATCTGTTAGGTGTACTCTAAAAATTGAAATGGATTTTTTCATACTCCCAAGAAAATTCATAGTTTCTCCGAACACACTACTATATCACACCATGCAAAAGATACTATAACCCTTAAAAAAAAATTTTAATTCGGTTGGCCAGGTTCCATCCATCAGTGGTGCTTCTCTGTGAAGCAATACCTGATCCTTTTAAGGAATCTGAGCATCACGCTAATAGCTGTTCCGATACCTAATCAGAGAGCAAACTCTGCTGTTCCCAAAGGTATCCCTCTCATAGAAGAAGAGAAAAAATAAGATAACTGAAGAGAGTAACAACAAAATACCAGATCTTTTCAACAGGGAACATCTAGTTTTGGGCTATGAATAAAGCATGTTGCAGGCTGTGTATGAAATTATAGTGAGTTAATGTTCAACTCTAACAGAAGTAGCCTGGGTATGTGAGAGTTGTTTTGACTAGCAATTACACATCTATTTTATGCAATAAACAGCTATGTTATCTCTCTGTGGAAACTAACCTTAAGTTTAGAACTCAAATAACTTTCTTAATAATTTTGTGTTTGTATTCGTGTAGATATAAAACCAATAACTGTAGAGCTCAAATCAGTCCAGCAGTTTAATTACCTAGGTAGCCTCATCTCCTTGGATGGTAAGATTGATGGGGAGATAGACAACAGGTTAGCAAAGGCATATAGTGCCTTCAGAAAGCTTCATAAAAGAGTTTGGCGAAATAAACACCTGAAAAAAAGTACAAAGATCAGTGTTTACAGAGCCATAGTGCTGTCTACTCTCTTGTATGGTTCTGAATCGTGGGTCATCTACTGCCATCACCTGTGTCTCCTAGAACGCTTCCATCAACACTGTCTCCGCACAATCCTAAACATCCACTTGTTCTAGAACAAGCAGCAGTCACAAGTATTGAGGCCATGTTGCTGAGAACACAGCTGCGATGGGCAGGGCACGTCTCCAGGATGAAGGGCCACTGCCTCCCTAAGATCTCGCTTATGGTGAACTTGCCACCGGCTGCTGCAAGAGAGGAACCCCAAAGAGAAGATACGAGGACTCCCTGAAACAACATCTCAGCCTTGGCCATATTGATCAACATAACTGGTCTACTCTGGCCTCTAACCGGGAGCCCTGGAGACACACCATCTTCTACGCTGCTGATGGTTTCGAGAAAGCACGCAGGATCACTCTTGAGGAGAAAAGACAACGCAGAAAGAATCGTGCTTTCCAGAATATACCTTCTCTAAGGAGTCCTTCTGCTGTGCCTTTTGCAACTGGACTTGTCTATCTCGTATTGGCCTTTTTAGCCACCAACGCACTTGCAACAAATGTAGGTAGAGCCCTTCCCAAATCTTCGTTCGTGAAGCCTGGCCATGATGATGATGCTTTATGATATATATTACCAGTGTGTTGCTTCACCTTACTTCATCTCTCAGAAATATAAAATACCCAATATTTCCTACTAATATCCAATCTGTAATCCATGTTACCTAATGAATTCTGTATTCTTCTCTGTGTATTAACCATTAACTGGGTCACTAACTGGAGCTTCACATAAGTTTGTTTTTAAGACTACATAATTTGAAAGTAAAATTCCCTTGTGCCAGAAGCCAGCTAGTAAATTTTACCAATGATTATTCTCAGAAATACAAAGGGACTTATCTAACAAGGAGTTAAGTATTCTATGATGACATTGTAAGTTATATGCTGCCCATATGATCTTTCACTGCATTTTTCAATGCATGAATGTGGGAGTAAATTATCCTTGGTTAATCTCATAATATGCAGTAGAACTATATGTACAGTCCTTTTTCTTTCTGCCTCCTTTCTTATAGGGAATGAACATCTCCCAACCCTGTGGTCTGATTATGTTCATATTGAAACATTTCTGCCACTTAAATCTGAAAAATTGCATATTTATTGAGAGAAAATTCTTTTGGTAGATCTAAAAATCTGGGCAGAACAACAGATCTTCACTTCTCTTGCTGTGCAGGTTCTGAGAAGGGGAGTTGTGAGGGGTTCTTTCTCCTTTCACCCACAATAGGAAGAAAAATTCTCTACTGCCGTGTTTAGGAAAAAAAGGTCCAGCTTCTGGCATATCAAAGGCTTATTGTTTTGAGGTCAGGGCTAGATCAGTGTTAAAAACTTGCTCAGCATACTGTGTTCTGCCATTATCCAAGTTTTGAATTGTACAAGTGTAGATCAGCAATGGATATGTTTGAGTGGTTGTTTTACAGATATAATTTTCTTAAGGCATTAGTGTGAATTTTGATCATGTCTGTTTTTGACTGATTTAGAGCTGGAATCTGTAAACATAGGGCATAATATTTTTACTGTTGCCTGAATATCACAGTCTTCAGAAAAGAAACTCCATCACAGTCAGAATGCAGGAAATGAGATAGCCCCTAAATGTGATCTTGTTCTGTTTTTCAAATTTTTTTGTCATTGCTCTCAGTCTGTTTATATTAATTATTAAATATGGAATTTTTATATCCCATGATGCCCTTAATTTACACAAGCTCAACAGAATGTGGATCAGATACATTTTCCTACCTGATCCTAGCTGCATCTTTCCATCTTTAATCTTTTCACTCACTAACAAGTGGTAACATTACGAAACATAGGGTTCTTTTCCTTCTATATCTCCAATGTATCTAAGAAGTAACTTTGATTTATCATATAATTCTAGAAAATAACTATGAAGCACTTATTGTCACTGCTGCTGTATCTTTAGTTTCTCAAATACTTTCATAATCTCAAGCAGGTGAGGGAGAAGGTGGCAAGCGTAACTGCAAGCCACATTTCTGATTCGGGGAAATTCCAGGCCCAGCCCCTCATATTGAATATTCTGGAGGCTTAGCCAGCAGCAGGCACCCCAGGATGCTTGTTGGGCCACTTTGCTGCCTAACATCTCCACAGAACACAGCACACAATGCTATGATGCCATCTCTGACATGTCCCCTCTACTAGCAGTGGTCACATCCTTGGCAATCCCCCCATGGTATCATTATAGAAAACCCACAGGAAATAGTGTCTTGACTGCTGTCTCAGTGACTGTACTCGTAAACATCCTTTGATACTAAATATGATGCTCTTCTACATGGTGGAGAAGGTCTAGAGGTGTGTGAATGTTTCATCCTTTTCTGTTTTCTTTCATATTTGCCAAGTCTGAAATTGAATGATATGTTCTGCTGTGCTAATTGATTAAGTGGCATCTATCATAACATAAAGAGATCAAACAGAATTGTTTTTTCTCCCGTGTTACCATTTAGAGCTCTCGATTCTTCGCGGATCATTAGCGTATAATTTTCAGATGAGCTAGCCAGTAGGTCCCTAAATAAAAATTAGTAGAAAAGATTAGCTAGGAAAGCTAGACTGGTAATGAGCTGTTGCACTATACTAATATGATGCGTTTATAGTTCTTATTTAGCCTTAATCAGTGATAAGGGCAAGTTGTCAGCATTTGATAGCTAACTGGTATTTCTTGGAATTACATTGCAACAAAACCACTGAAATGAAAATAAAGCTTTTCTTGATATATGACAAGTTAAGGGTTAACTATAAATACTTGGGTCAAATATACCTCTTAGCTACACTATATGCAAATCAACTGCACTGAGGGAAGGTTCATTGGTCGTCAAAACTTCTTTGGTCCCTTTTGGTTAATTATAATTTTTTTAAACTGGTACAGGACTGGCTTTGTAAACAGAACCAGGCCTTTAAGCCATATGCTATGTATTAAATACATCATGTGACATGCAAAAAACCCATAAACCTGACCTACTGAAAAATATTAACAATGCAATGACAACTTGAACTCTTATAGCAGTCCATTTCTTAATGATTTTGTTTACTCTGTGTTCATTTGGGAACTGTTGTCCTCCCACGGAATTAATTGGATGAAAAATAATAACATGGATCTGAAAAATTATAAGGCAGGAATAATCTAAACCACGGGATATGAAAGACTTGAAAGCCTGGCTAACTTGACATCTGTGAGCTGAAATTTTTGTCATTGCACAGCTATAATTAGGTGACTCTAATCACTCTCATAATTGCTAATACGGGAAACGTCCTGTCTGTCCTCAGTGTCTGGTGGTGGGAAGGACTGCTATGCACAACGTTGTGCTTCCAAACTGTAAAGCCAGACAAACTGTGCGAGCAGAATTTTCTCTGACACGCATGCTCCAAGAGAATTTTAGCTATCTCTTAAGAGGCTAAAGTATACGTGATCATGCAATCTCACTGCTAGTCATCCAAATACATTTTTAATTGGCCATTTAATTGGCCATTTCCGATCAGATTTAACACAGGGACAGGCCTTTAGGTATCTGAGGTCTGTGCAAGACTCTTGAGACTGAGAGAGAGATGAGGCAGAAGCAGGCTGGGCCATGAAGGTGTGAAACCAGCTGTTACCTGTGCCACTGGTGCTGGCTTGCCAAACAGCTGAGCTGAATGTTAGCCAGCCAGCATGCAGAGGCCAAGAAGCAGAGAGGAAGGAGCTGCATCTGAAGGAGATGAGTTAGGTGGGATGTAGCGAGGGGGATTGTCGTAGGAACTATGCAGGAGAGGGGACAGCCAAAGTATAGAAAATGGAGTAACACAGCACACAAAACTAGTCTTCATTACTCCCTCTATTCAAAGAACAACTTGTTAATTTTTCCAGATCCTCACCATTTGAAATGCAATTACATGAATGTATTTTCCTACTGAATGAAATTCATGCAGTCAACAAACCTCTCTCATGATTTGCTCATCAGCCTGTATGGAAGAGGAGAAGGAAGAATAGAGAGAAGAAAGAATTTTAAGTGAGTTCACTGCTAGATCATCTGAATTAAGACATCAATTTTTGCTAGTGAAATAGCTGCAAAAGTTAACATTAGGATGTTAAGAAAGTCCTGCTGCAATAATAATTCAGTATTAGCATTCAGATGTGAGAGGAACAAATCCTGAAGGCCTGAGTTAAAACTTACTTAAGAGTAAATCGAGACAACAAGTATTGCGAACTACCATCAGACCTTCGTGATGCAGTCATCATCACTCTGTATAAGAAGAAAGGAATTAAATCAGATTGCTCAAATTACTGTGGTATTACTCTGCTCTCCATTGCTGGCAAAATCCTGGCAAGAATACTCTTGAACAGACTAATACCCACTATAGCAGAAGGAATTCTACCTGAAAGTAGAATTGGCAGTTTCAGAGCCAACAGGAGCACCACAGACATGGTATTTGTTCTCAGACAACTGCAAGAGAAGTGTAGGGAACAGAACAAAGGTCTCTATGTAACCTTTGTCGACCTCACCAAGGCTTTCGATTCTGTGAGCAGAAAAGGTCTATGGCAGATTTTGGAATGTTTAGGTTGTCCCCCTAAGTGCCTTCTCAGATGAGAACTTTGAAATATCTTCACTGTTCCCAAAACTGGGAAATCTGGAACAGCTGTCTGTGCAGTTAAATTCAACCCTCCTTTCAAAATGGGCATACATTTGGATACAACCCTCTGGATACAGCCCTCACCCTCTCTTCTATGCAGAAGTGGTACCTAATGTCTAGGTAAAAGAAATGTAATTTAATCTGTCTAGATCTAAGTAAATACCTGAATTGGTGACCCCTGAGAATTTATTAAGCTGAGAAGACAAGGGTCCGTAAGATGCATCAGATAGTGAAGACTGAAGAGACACTAGCTAGCATTGAAGTGGAAGCTATCAGACTAGAGTGAAGGCCATTGGGAAAGTTCTTCAAGGACCAGTTTTGGGAGAGATTTTATTTTACTTGACGTTATTATCAGCAGCCTTGGCACACAAAGGAGGAGCATGCTAATCATAGCAACTGGTTACACAAAGCTGAGAGCCATCATCTGTAAAAAGGCATATGAGAACATCAGATGAGAGCAGCTGTGAGGGCTACAGTAATACAAAGGGCACTAATGCAAGGGAGTTCCCTGATGGACTGCTAACGATTTCTGATGCAATCTGGGAGCTCATCAGCTAGAAAGTGGATGGGAGTGTGTGCTGATTTAGGCACATTGGTTATGATCACAGGTGTCCATAACTGAACTAACAGTGACAAGGTAATGAAATCTGAGGAGGCATTAGGAATGACAGCAGAAAAATAGTAAGAGTTATGCAAGAGGCTAGCAATTCATCTCTTGGGTACAGCTCTAGTATATTCATCTCATATAGATGAAGGATGAATTCAGACAAACAAGAACAAGAAAGTCTGACAAGGGGAGCTTTTCACATGAAAGAACATGAAATTAATTTGGCTTGCATATCCAAATAAAGTTAAGGAAAAGAGAGCACATTTCTGTATATGTGGAGGAGCATTCCCATTCCCATTGCAAGAGCAATGGAAACCAAAGAACATGGGTAGATAGGGAAGTAGCTGGCTTCCAGCATGCCACTCTGAAATGGAAGTGTGTGTGGGCAGTGCTAGGTTTTAAGGATGGGTTTTCTAAATGCTTAAGGAAGATTATATGATTCTCTGTAATGGATAGGGGCAGGAGCTAATAATTCAGTTTCTTCTGGCCCCAGGCATCACCCCTGCTTTGGTGATAGCCCAAGGGGATTAGGCTCACAGGACCAAGCAATGCATTTCTCTTTCCTCTTTCTCCCTCTGTGGTGGTTGTCTATGCTCTGTCTTTACGAGAATGATTGTCTTTGCTCTTGGCCTCTTGACAAGGGTTAATTGGATGCTGAGGGACTCTTTGCTCTGTCCCTAGGGGAACACAGCAGGCATGTGGAGGGGATGCAGGAAGGAGGCTGCAGAGTCAGACTGTAAATCTCTGTAATGTAAGAACGTAAGAATGACTGTACTGATTCAAGTCAAATGTCCTTATAATATCCTGTCTCTGTCTAAATTCAACAGCAGATGCCAAGGATGAAGTGTAAGACTGGAGCAAATACTTCATCAAAACGTATTCAAGCCTCAACTATTTTCAGCTGTGGGAATTCACTGGCTTTGTAAACAGAAGTAGGACCTTCCAGGCACATTGTAAATGATTCCAGTTTGAGGCTTTCTGAAGACTGTTGGGTTGAAGGTTGAAAGGAGCTTTTTGTGAAAGACTGGCTCAGCTTATCTTTGAAATTTTATGTTAGTGCTTCTTGAATTTTGAACAGCTAACTTTAATAGATATCTTTTTATAATTTAAAACTAAATACATACAAACATTAGTATTGGATATTGTTTTCTGTCACTCACAACTCTGTTCTGACTAACAATCTTGTGGAGAGGCAGCTGTTAACATGGAAAAACTCAAATTTATAGTTGTTTTTCTGAGTGCAATAGATACAATATTGAACTCTAAAGAATGTTCTGGTTACCTCAGGTAAAACTGCAAGCTATGTAACAATTGCTAAATGGCAAATTTAAGAGTTCCTTTTCTTTTCTGCCAAAGGCTGGAAGAAGATCCCTGAAGTGTTAAGAGATAAAGAGCCTATTGAAAAGCTTGTCTACTCAATGGTATTATAGTGGGCAAAATAAATATAAGAATCCATTTAAAGGGGGAGTGAAACTTCATATAACATGAAAAATGAATGTGTCTCATTAATATTTTAAATTGCTGCATGGGTGAAGAGAAATATATTTGATACAGCTTATCTCCTCTTGGTTTAAATAGCAAATATATACATTAAAATATTTATACATCAATTTTGCCACTTTTATTTACAATACGTAGTACTTGCCTGAGTCTGGGGTCCCTCAGGTTTTATTTAGGCTCATGTGTGTATGAAGTATGGCAGAGCATGAGAGATGTTAAAGAATCATACATTTACTTTCCTTATGCCTGTATTTATAGATGACAGAATTCCCACTGTCCTACACCAGCTGCTAGATTTGGACCTGTTCTGCCAAAACTGTCGTCATAAACCTGCCTGTGGTTCTGCAGTTTAATTTCAATGCCATGTATTTGACTTGAGAAGAGATTGGTTTAGTCTTTGTCTCATGTATCCTGTCACTAAATCTGTAAAAGCCCAGTTCAGATTCTGAAGCATATGGGAGCCTTTCTGGAGATTTCAGTGACTGCTGGGTTTGGAGCACAGTGCCAATAAAATCTCAGTTCTGGGGCTTGTTTTTGGTCATCACTAAACCCAGGCACAGGTAGAGAATTTTCATCTGTGATCTTTAATTGCTGTGCAAGTCACCATCATCACTGCTGTTGCTCAGACTGTCCCATCACATCTCTAAATCAGCCAGTAGTGTGAGCAGCTCAGCCCATCTGTGGATGAAAGTTTTGTTTGTCTGACAGCCATTCATTTTTATGTCAAAGGACTTCTTGGTCTCTCTCCAGTTCCTAACAAGGTCAGCCCACCCATATTGATTACTGGCAGTACAAATATAGATGCCAAGGACTTGCAGGCCAGAGAGCATTCTGTTCATTAGATTCTGCAAACATCATTGCAGGTATCTAAGAAACTTATTTTGATCCTTTATATATTGAGTGGTAAAGTAAGTTCTTGAAGCGCAACCAGCTTTTTAGTCCCTTTTGTTTTTTAAAGAAACAGGTGTAGTGGAGAAACTCAGCTTTCTTACTCTTCTTGAAAGAGAAAGAATGTGTAAAGTTAAACAGCAAAGTCCATACTTAGCCCGTTACTTACCCACATTTTTGAAAAGACAGTCATGCATGTTGCCTAGGGTCTATGTGTATTACCTGTACATGCCAGTATAGTATTCCTTAATATAAGTCACGGGTTTTTAATTTGTAGATGATTTGGAGCTGAGCAACTGAGGCCAATGTGTCCCCAGCTGTTAAATGGGGACATCACACATAAACAAATCCTCCATTTTGGAACTCGCTTCATCTGCTTAATTCCAATCCTAGGTTAGCAGATTGCTGGGCTGCTACAAAGTCCATCTTCCTTGCCGAAGGATTGCTTCTTTTATCAGGTTTTATCAGTTTCATGCTTTGTGAAGCAGACTTGGGAGCTGTATATGAAAAGGAACTTTAAAGGATATTAAACTGATTACCAGAGAGAGAAGCATGACTTGGGGCTTCCGCCTGTATATTTTGCTTTAATGCTGATAGTTTAATATTTTCACTGCTTTACTTTCGGTTTTGACAGCTTATAGTCAGGACCCACTTTCATGTAAGTGCATATTTTTTGGTCTGTTGATCTAAATGAGCAGTTCTAGGAGCATCAGCATCCCGAAAATAATGTTTGTAACAACTTACCTCTCAGTTTGACATCCAAAAGGGTATAAAAATTGGCCAAAAGTTTTCCTACTTTTTAGATTTTCTCTCATCTGTCTGATTTCTCTGGTGTGTTCAAGAGTGGAGTTTAAAGAGTTTCAGTCTGGTTTCTGTGGAAGCACAAATAAGATTTCTCTCCATCCACCGAGCCATCAATTCTGGCAGTGTTTACAGAGACTTACTAACTTTGAGCTTTTTATATTATTTTCTCAAAGTTTCTTCACATTGACCAACATTCTAGAAGTTTATTGCTGGAGGTGATAAGGCAAGCTTGTGTGCAGGTACCTAGGCAGTGTGAACTCTTAAACCTATTCTTTGGGAATTTATCTAGTGAGTGGCATAGAGGAATTAGAAATTTTCATATCATTACTGACAGCAAAAATCTGCTTTCTTCTTTCTTTTTTTTCCTTTCCACGCAGGAGCGTGCGTGCTTTCACTGCCCTCTGCTACAATGCTGAAGGGTATAGGAGGTTGGCATGTAAAATCTTACTTATCAAAATGTGAATTATTTCACTGAGTGACCTTCCCAGTTTCCTGGAAATGTCATCTGTTTACACTAGTAGCAGTGCCAACTGGAGTGGTTTCTAAAACTGAACAGCAGTCAATTTATTTTCAGGTACCACTCCATTTGGGATTGCAATTAGAATAACTAGAGCTGCTCTCCAGCACAGGAAACTGGGAAGGTCATGCTGCCAAATTGTTGGCATCTTGATGAAGGAGTGTAAACTACTGCTGTTGCTACTGCAGATCAAATGAGCCTAACCAGAATGAAGTAATTATGAAATCCTCCCAAAAGATCATGAATATTCATGGATCAATTACAAACATTTGAAGTTAATTTTCGTTTGAGGAAATAACCCTGGTATTCCACTCTTGGTACATATGAATCATAACACTCCTTGCAGGCAAAGGGCAAAGCTGTTTCTTGCTGCTCGGGCTCATGGGTGCCGCTGTGTGCACAGCAGTGGCTGCCTCTGGCTGGGCAGAGGGTAACACATGACTCATGCCAGTCTGGTAGGTAGATGCTTATCTACACTGAAAGGGGAGTTGAAGTTACTGCTGCCCTGCCCTCTTGGCAGGGGCTGTCACCGATGGGGGCTCTTCAGCACGTGTGAACCCCAACGATGAGACTGGCAGCAGCTCAGCTGCAGGGAGCTGAGGCCTTTTGAAAAACAAGCCCTTTGCTTGGCCTCTTGAATGCAGAGTCGAGAGCCTTGCTTTAATCTCCCCACTGCTTGGCCCCATTAAGGCAGTGGGAGCTGGGGGCATCAGTGCTGGAAGGAAAGATGTTGAGCAAGGGGAGTGGGACCTTCTCTTCATCATAATGGAGTGGTGGAGGAAATGCCCTCACTGTGTGTCTGCTCTGCTCCTGCCAATTTTAGCCACTAGAAGGGCTAGTATGAAAGTGGTTTCCATAACGTGTCCTCAGGGACATGTCAGGGAGTGTTTCCTCATGCTTTTTCTTGCTATGTGCCTTATAGGCACAGGCACTGTCCAACTACATCCCAACCCTACCCTTCCCAGCACTCCTGCTGCACTGCCAGGGAGCAGGCAGCCCAGAGGAGAGGCAAGCAAGCTCCCAAGCTGCTCCAGTTGCTATTCCATAGCAGATATACTGTTGTCTTCTCATATAAACAAACCAAACCATACAGATAGGCTGAGGCAAACCTGTGGTTGCCGTAATGCTTTCAAGTAAGGGGAACAAAGGGAGGCATGGGAGAGAGAGGGCTTTTTCCTTCCTTTTATGAGTGTACCTTGGTAGAAGTTAGCACATGCAGAGTTCTTAAATTATTTAAGATCTGGATCATTATAGGTTTTAACTGTATGATTTTTTTCTCCTATAAATCGTAGTTTACCTATTGCTCACATTTTCTTAACAAGTGGCATTGACAGTTTTGGGGGATCTGGCTTTAGCTCCAAATAGAGTTGCTGAGCCTAATTAGCTCCCTGGATTAATTGAGCTTTGGTTTTTCAGCTAGAATTTATTAGGAGCTGGCACTCTAATGAGGCAGACCAGTAGGATCCTTTTCTTTTTTATTATCTTTGAACTTTGTTTGCATGTTTTTAATGGTTGCTTGTGAATGGCATTTGGTTCTGTGCTGGGAGTTGGAGTACAGAGGAGAGAGGGATCAATTTTTTCATTTTCAGTGTAGACTTCTCTCTGAAACCATCACTGGTCTCCAGTAGAGCTGCCCTCCCAACCACCTCCCCCCTCCCACTGCACAACTTGTTCTTGCAAGTGCTGTGCTGCATGACTTTAAACTACATTTTGATCTCTTAGCTCTCATTTGAGTAATACATTGACCTGTAGATAAGGGTTTATGTCTTCAGTTTGGTATTGCTAAAATGCAAAATGCAAGTGAACCAAACCACATAAATTCACGAAGCTCGGGAAAAGACTGCAAGGAACTTTTTTCTCATTGAGTTATTGAGTTATTTAAATGAAGGCCAAGTAGCTTCAGCTCCATTGCTGGCACAAGGCAGAAATGAGAAGATGGAGGAGACATCTTTCTCTGTGCATCTTCAGGGCTAGTGTAGTGGTGTGCAGCTCAGAGCTGGGCTAGCAGTGTCAGAAACCATGCACTCTTTGGTATGTAAAGGTAAAAGTGAAGTTGTTGTGTGATAGCAGTAGCTTTATTGTGAGAGTTCTACTATGGATAAATCTGAATTGCTGAGATGAGGTAGCAAAAGGACTTTCAAGAAGTAGGGTACTTTTACGTCATCTTTGAATAACAGGGCACTCCTTGTCTGTTTTGTGGCCTGTTTAAGTTTCATCAGCTTTGGATCAAATTTTGTACAAAAGTTACGGCTCTTGAATGAGCCTCTTTCTTGGTGAGGGGGAGAAGAGGCCAGATTTGGGAGAAGAGGCCAACCCCCACCTGGCTACAAGCTCCTTTCAGGTGGTTTTAGAGAGCAATAAGGTCTCCCCTGAGCCTCCTTTTCTCCAGGCTAAACAACCCCAGCTCCCTCAGCTGCTCCTCATAAGACTTGTGCTCCAGACCCTTCACCAGCTCCATTCCTCTCTGGGCATGCTCCAGCACCTCAATGTCCTTCTTGTAGTGAGGGGCCCAAAAACTGAGCTGATTTGAGTTGCAGCCTCACCAGTGGGACTCTGTCCTTCTCTCATTGATTTTATTTTCTCTCTTTGGTGAAAAGAAACAAAAAGACGCTATTTTGTGCATCTGCCATATGCTTATGTGTTGAACATGTCAAAACCACAAGGATTGTTCTCAGTATGAAATTTCCTCTTAAAAGACAACAATTGTAGGGGGAATCCCCCTACATTTGATATGCATTTTGTGATAGTACAATTTAAATATAAAACCCGTACTTGGCTGCAGCAATATCTTTCTCCTGCTCTTGACCTCTTGACTGCTGCAGTATCACATCCCTTCCAGATGTGGCTGTGATTTTCCCAGTACATGAACCTAAGCACAGTATCCCCTCAGCATAGTCCTTTTAGCTGGCTCTCCCTTCCCCTGTGCAGTGAGCACAATGTTCTGGGTTGTACTAGTGTACTTAATACAAGATAACTAACTGCATTTGCAGTGGAAATTTCCGCTTTGCTTTATTTTCCCTTTAAGGCTAGCGAGCTTCCACCTGGAACAAGTTTATTATCTCCCCAATGCCTTCTTTCACCAGGTGAAGGATTCCCCACGTTAAAGGTTCAACATGTTACTCATCTTTCTTCAACTGCCTTGCTTTGTTCTGCTAACACAGCCAGGCTTATATGGCTGAACCACCAAGGGCTTTATGACTCCACCTAGCCTCATTTTGCCTGTGCCTACATACATTGCTCCCATTTCCTCTCTCCCTCTATCAAAATTATTAGCAGAAAGGAAAGACATAACTAAGCAAACTATACTGGGTTGTTGTGAACTCAGCTGCTACACACCTGTAACATCTGCTGTTGGGTTTGTTCCTTTTGAGCTATAAACTCTCCTCTGTAGAGATTATTCCCATGCAATAAGAGCCAAAACCAAATATAGTCTTTATGTGATTCCCTTGTCATGTAAGCATTTATTACTGTGAGTAAAGCAGTGCATCAGCTCAAAGGAGCAGACTTCACGATCAAAAATAACTGCCATAGTTACTGAGATTTTTCCTTTGACATACCTCTATAAATAATTAGATTACAAGACACCTGAGGGCATACATCATCTGATGCTGTAACAATAACACCTTGAGCAAGCTGACAACTCTCTCCTTTTGGCCAAGTGCCTAGGAAGACACTAAGGTATATGATTAATAGAGAGCACAAACACAGCCTTGCACTTCCTAAAGCTTAACTATACTATTGTATTGTCTCTCTTGTGGAATGTTATTATTCCTATTCCTAATGGTGCTGCTGTAGTTGTTGAATAGCCAAAATCCTCAGAGCAGCAAAGTGAGAGGAAAGGGAAGACAAAAAAAATGTTAAGGTGGTCTTGGGAAAGACCAAAACAAAGCATATAATACAATTGGCTAAATAATTCCACAGAAAAATCATTATTCTAACATTTCAGCTGGATATTCCTCTCCAGTATTGCCTTCTTTTTATGGAACAATTCTGTGTTTGCGTCTCCCATACAGAATGAAATGCTGGGCAATGAAAACTCCTGTGAATTTCCTGAGCGTAATATTTATTCTTACTGCTTCATTTTCTATTCATGAATTCTATTTTGCAGCCCTAAACAAAAGCAATTACCATTTGCCTCTTTTCTGTGTAGCTTACTTTGAACACATTGCTTGCACGGATTCTTGTCAAGCTGGAGGACCTGGCAGAGGAAAATCCAGGAAGGCACTGCCCATATTACACCCCCTCACCCTGGCCTACACCTCAACTGGGCACTGTGATTCATGCAGCCATGTCAAATTATGGCAGAGTTATGGGATTCCTCTGCTGTGTATCAGTGAGCAATTAGGGGGACTTCAGAGGGTAGAGGGACCTTGGAGGTCACGAGGACCTTCACGACAGTGAAGGATGTTAGTGGGAGGAAGAGGGGAAGAAAGAGGAGATTGATCCTGGAAGAGTGTCTAGCAGTGGTGCTGGAGAGTGGCAAAGTCTGGTGCAGCTGATTAGACCACTGCAGGATGAAACTGAGCTCTGCCAGGCTGTTTAGGGGAGGAATTAGGGGTGAGTGTCATGATGTGGGAGTAAGAACAAGCAAGAAGATTAGATGAAGAAACCCCCGGATAGACACTGATAGAAGAGAATAGGATTGTTTGACGAGAGAAGAGCATGTCAAAAAGGGCATGAACACGTTAGAGCACAGCTTTCCTACAGCACTGCAAAGGATTGTGATACTCCTGAGTCTCACTGCTTTTCTATAGGCAGCAAATACTAGCAAAACCCCATGGTAAATTGTGAGTCATGTTCTCCTTCTTTACTGCTTGTCCAAACAAAAGGTGGCAGCCTGCGGCTGCTGCTGCCACCATCTAGTTCAGCAACTGAGGCTATTTAACATATAGGAATGTTCCAGGCTTGCTGGAGTCTCATTGAAGTGTAACCACAAATTCACATGAAATTACATAAAATACAAATAATACGAGCATTTGGATTTTGAAATCAATTGCTACAGGGGCAGGAAATGTCAAAATTAATGGGCTATACATTGTGTTGTCTGTTCAGGATTCCCCCCAAGTATCATCTTTTTCAAGGCAGATAAACGACTTGCTTTACACATGAATTGAGACTGTACAGCAATGTGGTCATTGTGAATAAAACCTTCCCTGATTTGTAACAGAAACTGGAAGGCGTATGGAGACTGGGATTGAGGACTGTGGAAGTGAAGGAAGGTCTTCTGAAGGGAACCGGTACTACGTTCAGAACTAGCTCTGCCAATGTGTTCCTAAAATTTTTAGATGGGCTACTAATTGTATGTTCCTGTTTTATTTGAGTACCCAGACTGAGAACCATCTGACACATTTTATGTTCAAGAGAAGTCAAAGTTAGCTGAACGTGAAAGACTATGCAATGATCAGTATTCTGAAAGATTGGTGCTTTACACCAAACACTTGTACTTAATGCTTCAGGTATGATCAGAGGATTATGTACCTCGCCTCAGAGGCATTAATCGGATACTGCATTGATGAACTCCACAGGGAAAAGAAAAAATAATAAAGAGCCTTTGAAGAAATCAGTTGTTCGGGGTTCTGAGATGAGTATGTTTAGTCATAACAGTAGATAATGGACAAGTCTGTCCAGTGCAAGGCAAGGATTAAATGAAGGACTAAATAATTTATAGTTCAGTGAACACTGTTTTTCCTGTGCAGGGATTGAGGTAGGGGTCTAGTGTAAAAATAGTATCTAGTCATGAAATTAAGGATTTTGACTTAACAGCACTGTAAGTCCTTCAGCAGCTTTTGTAATATGAGAGGGTGGAAATAACAGAGGAGAAAAAGGAGCAGAATGGAGAAGCAAGAAACCCTCAAATGGAGGGCTGTTACTCCATGGAATTAACTGAAGATTTCTGCCTGGCAATCTTCTGTGCCACACCTGCAGACGTACTTCATAGAGACATCTAAGTTTAGTTGCCTGCCCACAGAGGTCCTGCTTCTGGACTTTCCTAGAGTTAAAACTTTGCATACTTTCTCTTGGAGTTTTACCTGTGTGGCATGTATGAATAATATTTAGTAGCATTTTCCTGTAGCCATGATTATCTAAGGAGCTAGGCAAGAAAAGGTGTAAGAGTAATGTATTTTATTAGACCAAGTGATGTAATAAGAAAAAAATAAGGTGACTTTTAAATACTGAAAAAACTGCAGAATTGACTTACCAGTATACAGTTATTGAAGTCTGAAGTGTGGTATCCTGACCACATCTTCATTTTTCTCTGTGTATTACATCCTCATATTCATGATAGGTTATGGTGAATTTCCTAAACTATAAAAACATTAGTTGATGGGATAGAAATTTATTTAAAATGAAGACAGGTATATTAAATGGTGTCATCGTGCTGCTCTGGCATATAATTTTTATTGCTTTTGGAGCAGAATAGAAATAGACCATTGGCATTCCTGAAGTTTCGTCTGCTATAAAAACATTGTTGCATTTCACTATGCTGCTGTGGGAAATCTGGGATGTTCTGCTAGCCAGCCTCTGCTTAGTACAATGAGCAACATGCACGCAGGAGCAGCAGACCTTCTGTGAGCTTCTTCGAAATTTCTGTGTCACTTAGTTTACAGAGCCAGAGGATCAACAAAGGTCTTGCTTCTCAAAGCACTTCCAGTGCAGAAGTGCAGACCTCTTTGTAAAACTTCTGCTTTCACAGGAAATTTTGCATTTGCAAATACCAGCTCATGAATCACCTAATGAAACAATTCACAGCCTTCCATTTTTTTCAGGCAGAAATGCTATGTCAGCTCTCAGAAGAACAAAGCATCTACTTTGTGTCTCACACTGTCTGTTAAGCAAATTTCAGTGAGACATCCAAAATATTTTAACAATATTTTAATTGAAGAGGATAGAGTGAGTTCAAAATTAAGCCACACGTTTTTGTGTTTTATATTCTCTTTTATTTTCTTTCATTCCTTCCAAAGTTAGTAGGTGGTATTGTGAGAGACCAGTGAACCTTGAACAGCTGAACTTGTCTTATAACAATGTCCAGAACTGACAAAAATCTGTTTCATAATTTTATTTTATTTTATTTTTAAGTGTACAGTAGTGACACGAGGCTAATTATTTTTTCTTGGTGCAGAGTGAAGCTGATAGTCAAGATGCTGGCTGCTGAATGAACAAACTCTGAAATTAGAAATCAGTGTTGGCTGAGCTTTTTACTGCTAGGTCTCATGCTTTAATCATTGACAAATCTGCCCTTTAGTTCCCAACTGATATATGTCAGAGGATCATTTGAATTATATAATAGGTATTTCCTCTGCATTGTCATTCTTCTTGCAAGTGTGTGTTTCAGTACAGGCAGATGGCACAGATTATTTTATATTCCTAATGCATATACCTAATGCAAACTGAGCCACACCTCAGTTTGCTGATGCTGGCTGCATGGGCTATATGTTCTCAGGAGACCAACATGTTTAGAATGTATTCTTTTGCCCTTTCCTCTGTCATCTCGTGTTTTGCTATGATAGAAGCATTGGCAAATGAAAGGCTTGTTATTGATTTCTGTGCAGATGTTAATAATTTCCGCGTTACTCTGCATTGGAGTGGCAGCAACTGATGTACAAAATTTGACATCTTAATTATTCCATGATGGAAAGGAGGGACACTAACCTGAGATACAGCAGCTTATTAACTCTGAATCTGTGGATTTAAAGCAGCCTTAGGTCACAAGTGAAATGAGTGAGGCTGTCTCAGTGTAGTCTGTATGGATATTTGTTTGCTTCTCAAAGACACCTGATGCCTTCACTGTGTCTGGAGCAGATGGAAGCAGAAATCCCAAAACGAAAAAATGTTTTACTTCCAGTATTGCTAGCCAAGCTGAAATTGTAAGTACTAGAAATCTCAGGAGATGCACGATTTATGAGCTCTCCAGAGTTATTGCTAGATGCATCAAAATATGCAACCCAAATGCTGCTGTTTATTAATCAAAAAGAGAGGTCGTAGAGTTTTGGTATTTGTCCATCAGTCCCAATCGGGTAGGCATAGGTTCAGTTCCCAGCAGTTGCAGCTTTATGAAGAGTTCCTGTGAGTTGGAAATGTCAAGTGAATGACCAAGGGCACACATGCACCACAGATGATTAGCAGATATTGAACAGTGAGCCCCAAAAGTCTGATCCGCAGCCACTGAAGGTGTTGCTGTCATTGCAACAGTGAAAGCAATTTCTTTACCAATAGATAAATATCAAACTGTCGCTGTCTTTGTTTTCAGCTGTACGTAACTATCACCCACAACTTTTAGCATAGGAGAGGCTGTCTTCAAGAGGATACCATTTCCCAAGTAACCATCCAGTTGACCTGTACATCATGTAGATAAATGTCTCTTTAAAAATTGTATATTTTGCATTTCTGACTACAGGATTAGATGACCACCACAGAATTATTTTATATGCATCATCATGCTGTTAAAATTCATATTCTCAGTCCAGTCACAGACAGCCCCACAATAAGGCATCAGCATTTCAAAAGCTATCCGATGCTGAACAATAGAGTAAGTGGCAAGAAGAGAAAATTTGATTTCCGCCTCAGTGGAAGAAAAGATCTAATATGAAAGAACAATTGTGTGAAGTCTGAAGACTTGATTGTTTTGTATTTCACCAGCAGCATCCAAAATTGACTTCAGTGATTTAACTACTATTAACCTTGAGTTATCCAGTGCCCTGGAAGGCAAGAAAAAATTTGTGTTCTCTAATCTAATCCACTACCCTCTTTGTCCTCCAGAGCTGGGCCAGGGTTTGCCTGCGCACTCTGCACTTCCAAAGGGTAGCAGTTTGATGTGTGCTGCTTTAGCTTCTTAACGGTCTCCAGTGCTGGTCTGCATCTCTGTTTTGGCAGTGGTAACAGTGCTGGTAGGACTGAGACCAGAAAAAGACAGAAGGCAGGAACTGGGACAAGAAGTTTGAATTGTAGTCCAGCGTCTTTCAGCATGCTCAGCTGCAAAAGCAGCATAGCCTAAACCTGAGGAAGGCAACTAATTAGGATTCCATTAAAAAGAGGAGAAAATATCTTACCAAGACACAAGTTGCATCATGGTGGCCGAAATGAAACCTTGCTCGCTAATGTAGCTTTAATTCATTTTATTTTACAGAGACAGCAAGCTCACCATGTTGCTTCGAGAGTCCTTGGGGAATATGAACTGCCGCACCACAATGATAGCTCACATTTCAGCTACTGCAGGGAACTATGCTGAGACACTGTCCACCATCCAGATTGCATCACGGGTCCTAAGGATGAAGAAAAAGAAAACTAAGGTAAGACAATGTATAACTCCCTTGTGATGGTGGAGGAGGGAGGAAAAAGGATCCTGAAGGTTCCTTAATAGGGTAGAGCAAAATGTAAAAAATCAGTAATCAATTCCAAAGTGTATGGGTTGTATATACCCTGTCCTAGGCAAGTGTCACAGAGCACATATCAGAGACTAGGGCGGGTAAATGCATCAGTTTCAAAGACAGAGGAGTGAGTTCAGACATATCTGCTGTAGCAGGTTTGTAAGCTGCCCTCATTTAATGATATAACTGTCAGAGAGCATTTATTTTCCATTATGCTCTTAGTGCTAATGAAATAATAAGGAACAAAACTGCTGCAGAGTTAAAGGAAATTGAGATTAATTAAGTATCAGATTCTCTATGCTTCTCAGAGAGAGCAGTAGCAAAATAAATGCAAAACAGTGTGTCCATTGGCAGCATTGGTGCCTTTTTTATTCCTACTGCTTCTAAATAAGGGTGGTGGATTTTCCAAGAAACAAGTGAGAATGGGCTGTACCTGTTTTCATGTTTTAGAGTCCCGGTTCCTTCTATGAAGCTTATGGTGTGAATTGAGCAGAACAAGTGAATGTTATGTGTTTCACTTAAATTGACTGCCCAGAGATTGACAAAAGATTTTTTTGTCAATTGACCGAAGAGAGGCAAGTGAAGAAATTTGGTCCACACATCGTCGCAGCGCTGTGTCTCCAGAGACCTCTGAGTGCATGTTATCCAATCCCATATACTATAAGTAGGACCAAAGAGGGTCATATGTAATGAGTTTTCTTGATCCTCTACACACACACACACACACACACAAAATCAGCAAAGGTTTTGCCAAATATCTGATTTCTTTGGACAGGCTCAACTAAGGGAGGGGTCCTAATTAATTTTTTTAGCACTTTTTTTTGGAAGTCTCATGATTTTGAGTGGGACTCAGAGTTGAAGTATTGGGTTCTCCATTGCGTGTTTGCTGTAGGACTGTGGATAAGCAGCTTTAAAGCTCTGTGCCTTAGTTTAGAGATCCCAGTTTAGATGTGACTGTGACCTTCTTGTGTATGCAGTTTGTGCAAGGAGCAGTTTACAATGCTGAAATATCACAGACTCTCTTTCATATTGCAGTACACATCGAGTTCTTCTGGAGGAGAAAGCTCTTGTGAGGAGGGCAGGATGCGGAGGCCAACCCAGCTGAGACCTTTCCATTCTAGAAACACTGTTGACCCAGACTTTCCTATTTTGCATTTATCAAGTGATCCTGATTATTCATCCAGCAGTGAGCAGTCATGTGATACGGTGATTTATGTTGGTCCCAATGGCACTGCCCTTTCTGATAAGGAACTGACAGATAATGAGGGTCCCCCTGACTTTGTTCCCATAGTTCCTGCTCTGCAAAAAACCAAAAATGAAGGCAGGTTGGAGGAAATTAGTGAGTCAGGGCCCAGCACATCTGAAAGAGACTGCCTGAAGTGCAACACCTTTGCAGAGCTCCAGGAGAGGCTGGATTGCATAGATGGCAGTGAAGAGACTGACAAATTTCCCTTTGAAGAGATGCCTGCTCAATTTAGCTCAGACCAGATGTCTAAGTGCTCTGTCTCAAGCCAGCTGGCAGAACTTAGCCACTTACCAGAGTCAGATAAGGAAGATACGATGCCAGAATGTCAGCATCCTGATAGAGAAGCCAAGGAAAATATAAATGCAACGCCCAGCAAAACTAAGAGAAATCACTCCCCTGTTCCTTCTGGAGCTCTTACTAATCTTTCAACTCCTTCTTCTCCCAGGAGTGTAACAGGCAGCTCTAGTAAAGAGCTTAGCTCTTGTCAATTAGCACACAGCACCAGCTTACAGAGCAGCAGAGAAGGGCTCAACACCTGTGGATTTGTGGAAGGCAAGCCTCGACCAATGGGTTCACCCCGACTTGGCATTGCAAGCCTCTCAAAGACATCTGAGTATAAGCCACCAACTTCTCCTTCCCAGAGGTGCAAGGTCTATACACAGAAAGGAGTCCTGCCCAGCTCCACTCCCCCACCAGCTCCCCTGAGTAAGGATGCTGGGATGACATCTAGTGAATCTTTATTACAACCAGAAATTCGGACCCCACCTGTAGGCATGAGCCCTCAGATTATGAAGAAGTCGGTGTCCTCCAGCAATGGAGATTTTGAAGAGACTGTTCTCAATGAAGATCAGCAGCAAAGCATTTCTCCAGAATCCAAGAAGGAGATTCTGAGCACCACCATGGTGACCGTTCAGCAACCTTTGGAGCTGAATGGAGAGGACGAGCTGGTGTTCACTCTTGTAGAAGAGCTAACCATTAGTGGGGTCCTTGACAATGGGCGCCCAACCAGTATCATCAGTTTTAACAGTGACTGCTCAGTGCAGGCTTTGGCCTCTGGGTCTAGACCAGTCAGTATTATCAGCAGCATATCTGAAGATCTTGAATGTTACTCCAGTGCAGCTCCTGTGTCTGAAGTCAGCATCACACAGTTCCTTCCACTTCCAAAGTTGAGTCTAGATGACAAATCCCAAGATGATGGCAGCAGGCGCTCATCCATCAGCTCATGGTTGAGTGAAATGAGCACAGGGAGTGATGGTGAACAGTCGTGCCATAGCTTCATAGCCCAGGCATGCTATGGGCATGGGGAAGCTATGGCAGAACCCCCTGTCTCTGAGTTTGCAAGCACCATACAAAGTGCCAGCATGATTTGTGTAAGTGATAAACAGAAGTCAGTGGCTGACAACATGCTTATACTGTCGGAAATGGGGGAGGAAGCTTTCGGCAAAGTGCCACCCATCAAAGGCTGTAAAATATCAGCTCTAGGAAAAACTACTGTCACAATCAAAAACACCACAAGCCTTAGCAGCTGTGAAGGCTACATCCCAATGAAGACAAACATTACTGTGTACCCATGTATTGCTGTTAATCCCTTCAAAGCACAAGACACTGATGATGCTGTACCGGCAGTAACTGTAGACACAAAGGTTACTCATCCCCATGACAGGAAAGAATCTAGTGCTAAGAAGGATATCAAATTTGAAGACCCTTGGCTGAAGAGAGAAGAAGATGTTAAAAAGGACAGCTCTGAGAGCAGTGATGGGCCAAGGCCTGACACGGCTGTGGTTTCAGCCAAGCCCGAGCACAGCACAAAGCAGTCCTCAGTGGACAGGTTTAGCACCAGCAGTGGGGATGCTTCTATTTCACCAGGATCTGACAGTCTAAAAAGGATTGTGGATGGGTGTGAGGTGGCAGCATCTAGCTCTGCAACCCAAAGTCCTGTTCATTCCAGTGATGGCTTGAAGAATTTTAGCCTCCCTCGAGGCCTCCCGAAGGCAAGCAAGGTGGAGGAGTCTGACAGTCATCTCCATCCTACGGCCACTGACAGCAGTGGAGTCAGTTCTCCTGCCCTTCTCCTGTTTTCTAAGGCTAGTCTTGACAAGAAAATGGTATCTCCCAAACACTGCATCCTCACTCGTCCCAAAGGGACCCCTCCTCTGCCACCAGTGAGAAAGTCAAGCTTGGATCAGAAGAACAGAGCCAGCCCCCAGCACAGTGCAGCCAGCAGCACCACGAGCAGTCCCTCCAGCCAGCCTGTGTCCTTCCTGGCCAGCTTCCCTGAGGAGCTGAATCCCAAACAAAAGGGCCCTGGCATTGATAGCAGTGTCAACAACAGCAGCAGCAAGCTCTTCAGTGCCAAACTGGAGCAGCTTGCCAGCAGGACCAACTCCCTTGGGAGGTCCACAGGAAGCCACTACGAGTGTTTGTCACTGGAAAGAGCAGAAAGCCTGTCATCTGTGAGCTCCAAGATGAGCCCTGGCAGAGACACCACAATGCCCAGGGCTGGAAGGAGCCTCAGCCGCAGTGCCATGTCCTCACCCACCAACTCGGGCCTCTCCCAGTCAGCAGGTGCCTCCCCAAAAGCCAGCCAGTCAAAGATCTCTGCAGTCAGCAAGCTCCTGCTGGCAAGTCCCAAGGCCCGCAGCCTGTCTGCCTCTGCCACCAAAACACTCAGCTTCTCCACCAAATCTCTGCCTCAGTCCGTAGGGCAGAGCTCCAGTTTGCCCCCAAGTGGGAAGAACATGTCCTGGTCAATGCAGTCCCTCAGCAGAAGCCGGGGCTCCAGCCTTGCTTCCAAATTGCCTCTTCGGGCTGTCAATGGGCGGATTTCAGAGCTGCTCCAAGGGAGTGCCAGTGCCAGAGGCTTACAGCTGCAGGGAAGCTCAGAGGCAGATGAGCGTGGGGGCCTTCCCGGAGATGAGAAGCCAGCTGTTCACATGCTGCCTTCACCTTACAGCAAGATCACCCCTCCTCGGAAACCTCACCGCTGCAGCAGTGGCCATGGGAGCGACAATAGCAGTGTCCTGAGTGGGGAGCTGCCCCCTGCCATGGGGAAAACAGCCCTCTTCTACCACAGCGGGGGGAGCAGTGGCTATGAGAGCATGATGAGGGACAGCGAGGCGACAGGGAGTGCCTCATCAGCTCAAGACTCCATGAGCGAGAACAGTAGCTCTGCGAGCGGCAGGTGCCGAAGTCTCAAAAATCCAAAGAAACGATCAAATGCAGGTAAGCTTGTGGTGGTGTGAAAGAGGGATGCAGATCAAAGCAGGTAACTAGTAATATGGTGGGTAGGCTAGCTCTAAAGGTAAGCTAGTTAAATACCATTCTTAGCTGAGAAGAGAGGACAGGGTAAGTTTCCTAGGCTCTGCCTTGCTTCAGTTTGGAACATGCACAAATCCTTTGTGGTTTCATTGCCTTGGCAGTGGAGTCTCTCCCACACCTGTTTCACTTAGGTTTACTTCAGATGAACAAAAATTGGTTAGTAATGCCAATGACAGCCACATTCAAGTATTTATTTATACAAATATACTTGTGATTTGATTCCCGAAAGATGCCTTTGTTAGGCCATGAAATGTAATTGTTACTCTTAAGCACTTTGGACACAGACTTCCTTCTTATTATGCACATTTCACCAGCCCAAAACCAGAGTCTTGCCAAATAGCTACATCTGTTGTGAGCCCAGTTTTTTTCCTTGTGTGCTCTGGATACCCAAAGGTGCAAGATGCCCTACATCTGAAACTGCTGAATTCTTTCTTCCTGCATAGAAGATGGAACGAATTGCACCCATGTGCCTTGAAAGATGTTATCTTGTGTCTGAAATTCTTGCTTTTTAAGTTTTGACTTGAGACTCCTTTTCCCACTAATTTATTGATAAAAAATAACAGATTATATTAAGAACAATATATAGGAACTACTGCACTGAAGGACTTGCAACTGAAACCTTTTTAGTGATCATGATACAAATCAGAAAGACTTCACCTTTGTTCAGATATAATCCTCGGTAGCTTTCACACTACATCAGGACATTTTTATTAGATGACAAGAACCTCCTGTGTAATACCAAGAGTCTGTGCAGTTGCAACTTGTACATATTCCCACCAGAATGAGTTTCATAAAGTTGCAGAACAGGGATGGGGAGCATTCATGAGCTGGTCAGCTCGCCTTTTTCCTGGACGCTGTTTTCCCAACCTGTAGTGCAAGTCCTGCCTAACCTACTTTTGAAAAAAATGCACATTGACATTGGAACTGGTGTACACAGGTATGTGGAGTATCAGTGACTAATCCTACAGTAGCTCTGGCTGTCCAAAATTTTTTTTCTTGTAGTTTTCCTAAGTCACCAGCCATTCCACTTGCTACAATACTCACCTCATTTGCAGTGAACAAACTGAGTAATGCATAACTCTCTCTTTCTTTATGCTCTTGACTATGGTGGCAGGAAGAACACATTCAACACAGATGTGAATGCTATAGATACCGCTATTAAAACAATATCCATAAATGCATGGCTGATTGTACCTGTTCAGAGTATGCATCTGAAAGTGATCACTCTACATACTGCAAACCCAGTTGAAGTGATTAAATAATCTTTCTGAAGTTAATTTTGCATCCTGTGAAAAAATATCTTTCCTATCCCTTCAGTTTAAGTGGTAATAATTTGATTTTCCTCTTTCTGAGGAGCTCTTCCTCTAAAAGCTCCTTTCAAATATAAACTTGCAAGAAAAATAGGGATGATTTGTGTGTTGTGGAAAAGGAAAACAAAGCTGTCCACAGTGATGGAATTTGTGTGTGCATGCTGACAACTGGATTGTGCCTTGTGGAGAAGTTGCCCATGTAACATAGACTTTTTCCACAGGTCATTTAGATGCAAAAATTTATCAAGTTCTGTGAAAACAGGCAGCTGTGCAGATGAAGGAACAGATTAGACACTAGAGAACAATGTCTCCCACCCCCCCACTCTTTCCCTAGGGGAGATATTTTATAAAAATACTCTGAGAAAAGCTTTAGGCAGAGCCTCTGATTTCTTTAGACTCAAGAGTTCCTCCCAAAAGTAAATCAGTAGAAGACCAGGATTTGTTTACTCTGATGCTCATAAAACTAGTTTCATTTCACTTCTCTCTGCTTTGATAGCACATTGGAGGCTGGACAAGGCTGGAGATATGAGTGGGAAAAGCATTACCTCTGTGTTGTAATGACAGACGAGCTTCAGATGTGTTTGTTGTATTTTATACCAGGGCTGTATTTTGGCTCACAACTTTGGCTTTTGATAACCCCTGTGCAGGACTGAACATTGTGTTTGTGGCCAAAAGAAGGGAGTTTTGGAGGAGAGGACTATTTGAGACTCAGGTTTCAGGTTGTTCTTGTAGCAGTCAGGAGGACACACCAGGTGAGAAGAGACTTTTCCAGCCTTGAGCCTACGTGGCAGAACATTGACACTGGTTTGTCACACAGTACAGACATGCAAAGTTAGCAAGTGAAGGGGCAAGCAAGAACCTTTCCTTAGAAGGAACCATGAGGAGTCCTAGCTTTGCTACTTTTCTACTGCTGTGTAACATCTAACCTGTCTTTTTCACCAAGCACAGCTTTTTTTTTTTGTTGGCCAAGAGCTTCATCTCTTTATTCTAATTTCTGGTGTGGGTTTGTTCCTCTTTCCTTTGTCCTCAATGTTGCAGTTATCTGGACCTGAATGGGGGTGGAGGGCTTTCAGTGGAGAGCCTGTGTCCTTGGAAGTTGCCTGCCCCAGTGGACTTGGCATAGCCTAGAGCATCAACCTCCCTCAAAGTAATTTACAAAGCTTCTCTCTTAATTCAGCTTGTCATCTGATGTGGAGAGATTTTGAGTGTATCATCTGTGGAACTTTACTTTTGCATGTGATTGCCTATATCAGCAAGTAATTCCTGTATTGTTTGGAATGACCTGTATTTGTGCATAAGTACAAGGGGTTTCATAGAAACTAAAGAAAAAAAAAATTATCACCATCCCTATCTAGTAGCAAACCACTGCCCAGAAATTAATCAAGTTTCACTTTCTTTTAGCCCAGATCCAGTTTGCATTTGGTCCTGCAGCAGTGAAATCATAATTCTGTTTTGATGTGTTTGATAATAGTATAATTTTTCACATGTCAGCCGATTTATGATGGCATAAACCCAGGATTATTACTTCAATGCAGGAGAACATGAAGGAGGAGGTGAGATATAAGGGAGAATAGAGCTGTTCACAAATGTATTTTTATTGCATAATAAAGAATTGTGAAGTTTTGCAATCTTTCATCCTCTGTAATATCTCCGTTCTTATAAGCATGAATGGTCTCTCCTAAGGAAAAATTTTTAATGAAAAAGATAGCATACAAAGATTCTGAGCTCTTAAAAGACAGATATTATTTTAATACAAAATGTCAAGAGCACTGGACCTTTCCTGATTTGCGGCCACAGATCCACTGTGCTGTAATGGATATGGCACTATAGATATGCTCATTTCAGGTCAGGCAACCTTGTCCACTTTATTTATGATTATTATTAACAGAAATGCTAGCTGTCAGACACGATCAACATGAATCAGCCCAAGGCCCCTGTAAAAGGA
The DNA here is from genome assembly GCF_001715985.3 of Manacus vitellinus. Taxonomy (NCBI): domain Eukaryota; kingdom Metazoa; phylum Chordata; class Aves; order Passeriformes; family Pipridae; genus Manacus; species Manacus vitellinus. The sequence continues at coordinate 23,098,600 of NW_021940864.1, read as the reverse complement.
GCTCTAAAGAGTCTTTAAGAGAATCACCAGCAGACCTCACAATTACTTTTGAAGTTCTGACACATTGGAGAGACATCATTTTTTCTTGAGATTAAGATCTTGTCTTTCAGTGCTCTTAAATGCATGATTTGTATGTGTAGGTGCTTCTGCCCTGAATGTCATACATGAAGCATCAGACCTATATTGACAGTTTTGAAGGATACAGCTAATTCATATCCTTCACTGTTAGCCTTAGGTTAAATTTTGTGCTCTGCCTGAGTACCTGTACAGTTCACAGACAGCCCAGTACAAAACTGTGTATGTACAAAATTAGAAGAAAATAGAAAAAATATATTTGCCTCTTGAATTCTGGTGCCCATTGAAAAATCATGTGTTTACATCATGAAGCACATAAGCCTTTCCCCTGAAGCTAACCTATCCATTTAATCAACATTCCCATCTTTGTATCATCTAATATTGGTTCTATAACATCATGTCAACATATATTGGCCCAAAGTGAGTGTTTATGGCAGAAACAGAGCTATTTAGCCCTGATCTACAGTTGTATATTTCAAAGCTTTGTACAGCTGCTCTTTAATCCACCCTGCAGTCCAAGACCTCATTTTACAGATGGAGAAAAGAAGGTGGAGAATTTTACTGCCTTGCCCAGTGCCCTCAACCAAGGCAGAGCCAGATCCAGGGTTAAATTACAAGCACCCATGACTCCTAACCTCAACTACAACTGACTTTGCCATACATCTTCCCCTCCCATTGCTGAGCAGTGGAGAGGAGAGTTTAATTTATTTTCTTTTTATGGCAGGCCCTTCCTCCCTCTTTGCCCACAATCATATGCACAACTATGTTTTCTTTGATTTTTTTGCTCACTCCATTACCCTTTCCCTGTAAGAAACAACTGGCATCTCAGCCATATCTCTGTTTGTGACTCCAGTCTCCTGTCTCTTGGGTAGACAGGGCTGTCTTGAGCAGGGCACTGAAGTGTGGGGACATAGTTTATACCATTATCAGTATTATTTTTTAATTCCTCGGGAATTCTAATTTCAATGTCCCTGTGCTACTCCATGTAAAGGCAATAATAAGAGTACTTTTATAATACATATTCCTGTATGTGATCAGGAAATGCATTCTGGTTGAACTCCATTTTGCAAAAGCCATATTTGTCTCCTGGGGATGCAACAGATATGAGAGGGAGGCAGGCAGGCGGGGTGGCAGATTAGGACTTGCAAGATCTATGTTGTATTCTCTGGTGTGCTGCTGGTTCACTGTATCACCTTGGGCAACTTGTGTAATTTTTGTGTTCTCTGGTTACCAGCTCATAAAAGTAGGTAATGGTGGAACAAAAAAAGTGACAGCAGGGTCTTTAGATCAAAAGTGTTATCTACCTGCTTTTTGCTCTTCTGATTTCATTTTTAGCATCTTTTCCTGAGTTTAGTTTTGATGTATGGGGGCATTACTTTAAGATAACTCTCAATGCAAACATGACTGGATGATTTCAGAGTTGCAGCTTTGGTGTTAGCTCCATGTCTTGCCCACTGTGAGCTAACAGCAAAGCAAGAGCCCAGGCTCTAATGAGGTTTACCCAGTAAAGGCAGGTCCTGTTTGCATTCTCATGTAATGTGCATAAATGCCTTGTTTCTACCTTTTACCGCCCTCTCCTACAGATGTTATTTACAGGTTCTGGTCCCTTACAGTGTTTCAGTGCTGTCTATAATGAAACCTTCCCTGGGAACAGCAGAACAGGAGGGTCTCTGAGATGATTATCATAATTAGGCATTTTCATGAAGACACACAGATCTTTCTGAGGCTGTTTTCTTTCCTGTTCCCTTTGGGAATAGGGTTGGGTGCCTAAGAGAGTCTCCATCTTATGTACATCGAGTTAGACCTGTGGGCTGCAATCTGTCACTGCTTGCAGCACTCTGCTGAGGTGGGATGGACATGTGCTAAGGAGTGTGTCTCCTTTGATTTCTCCAGTTGAGGCTTTTTGGAGCTGAGTCTGAGCCAGGAGCTTTACTGGTGGCGGGGCTTGTGCCAACAAGGTGAAACAATCTGTGACCTGAGCAGGCTTGGGGAAGCAGGAAGTGTGCAACAATCATAACATGTCGGTGGGACCACTGCCTTTCAGTTGGCATGCACAGACCCGCTCATGGGAGCAAAGACAGACTTGGGCATGAGAGGAAGATGAGAGAAGGAAGGAGAGAGTTTGAAGGCATGAGACTTTGGGCATAAAGTCCTTCCCTGTAAAGCATTTTCAAGTTGGGTCAGTCAGAGCCAGTTCATCCTTTTCCTGAATGTTAAGTATCAGTAAACACCAGAAGAGAAGAACCTAAGAGAAGCCATTGAAAATCAGGCCAAGTAGAAACACAACTGGGAAAAATTAAGGTTTTCAGATACTGACTTCCTGAAGTTTAAACCTGTGCTCTGAGTTGGAACCTGTCTGACTATAGACAATTAAAGATTCCTGCTGCAGCATTTGATGGCATTCACAGTAAAGTTTGATGACTCCTTGAGGCTCTTTCTCAGTACTAACTTTCAACACCAAAGTAGAGCAAATCGCTACATGATTTTAAACACTTTAATGAAAAGACTGAATGTTAAGACGTGACAATAATTATCTACAATTAGAGATCTTTTCTCTCTTACTAGTGTGCTCTAGCTTTCACTGGTGGGATGGTTTTAAAGACGGAGATTTAGAGGTTCCTGGAAAGCCCTGAAAATTCTATACTTGAACATATTCACGCTCTGGAAGCACTTAGCCCTGTCTATGAAAGCAGCAGAAAAAGCCAGAGGCTGAATCCACAGACTGTAAATTATGAAAGTCCGTCTCCAACCAACATTGCAAAGCATCACATTTTGAAACATGGCCAAAATGATAATGATAAAACAAAACACCAACAAAGAGAGTCTGAGCTTTTCTTGTTGAATCCAAGTGAAAAGGAATTTGGTTCATGTTTAGACTGCCTAAGGCACAGTGTGGGGAGCTGAAAATTGCCCTTTGTATCAGAAAGCTGTAGGGCATTTCCAGCATTTCTACTTTAACTTGCTTACAAGTGATAGTAGCTAATTGATATCCTGCATTATACCTTTACTGTGACAAAGGATGTTTAGAATTATATGGGAAAATGCTGTTTGCATGTGAGTGACCACTTTATGCATATGACTTGCTGGCTGGACAGCCCTGGGGGGAGCAAAGGGAGGGGAAGTGCGGGCTTCAGCTCCAATTTTTTTTTTGTTCATTAAAACAACAGCATTGATTTTCCCAGGTCAAAGCCAGGCCATTTCATGCAGCAAATCTGTGTTGAAAGGGATCAGAGTAATCATTTTTTACACGCTTGACTACTGCATGCCAGCACTGAGCTTTCAGCCACATGAACATAGGAATGATTTAATAGAGGAAGTGGCAGCAGGCTATTGTGCACGGTGAAGGCTCCATGTAACATGCATGACTGAGTCGCACACCATTAGGCTGGGTGTAAATAAAACCTGCTCCTGACACTGCCACAGAATTAGCTCACTGGAATGCCTCCACCACTGTCCTGTTGGGAGCAAATGCTCTGGCTTTAGAGCCCCTTCCCCCTCCAGCCTCTGCCTTTGCTGCCCAAGTGACTGGTGCAGCTATTTAGTGCAATACTGTAGTAAGAATAAGCAGCTTCTTAAATAATACCACAATGCTGACAAATATCTGTAAAACCAAAATCCAGTCTGAAGGGAGATAAATGTTTAGAGGAGACTCTGGTTGTTTTTTTGCTAGGAATTGTGGGTGATGTGAATCTTCCGTGGAGCATCTCCCAGATTACTTGTCAACCTGCCACGTTGCAGGAGGACTGCTTCCTGATCTGGTTTCAACAGTGCTCATTCACCAGCTCTAAACTGCCCTGAAAAAATTAGGAGTTTGCTGTACATCAGCATGTTCCTTATACCAGTACAGAAGCAGCATATCTAGTATAGGTATGGATGGAATATTACAAAAAAGGGTTGCTTTACTCCTGTATACAGGCAGCGGCGATTTCTTGCCTCAGGTGTCCTTGTATTTCTTATGAATTCACAACAGTGGGATTGCATAAAAGTCAATACAGAATATGTCCTGAATTATTTTACAATGAGGTGGGCATAGAAAATTTTCTTCTGAACAGTGTATCCTGTCAGTATTTCCTATTCCATGTGCACCTATTGGGTGCAACATGGTCCTTCCTATGAAATCTGTGTAATCTGAGTTGTCGGGATGAGTGAATGCTATTTAGATTTTCTGGAAATACACACCTGGATTCTTTGATCTTTGGAGTACTAACCTCAAGATGGGGACTGGGGACTCTAAATACTTATGGTGAAGTCCCCACATCCTTCAGAGGGACCTTCCACTGGAAAACATTGGCAATGTCTTCAGTAATCAGGAGGAGACCTTGCAAACTGTGTGAAAATCTGAGGAGTGAATGTGCTGGCTATGTGCTCTGCACTAGGCAAAGTCCACTATAAAATAAATTAGGAGAATGGAGGTCAAAGGATTGGGAGGAGTTGGTTCAGTTATGGACAATTGCCCATAAGGGCAGATCTCATTAGGAAATGAGAATGAGAGATAAAGTCAGCATCATGTTTTCAACTCAAACAAAACAGGAGTCCTGTTGTCAGACAGTGAGGAGCAGCAGGAGGAACAGGACAGATAATCTTTACTGGTAAACAAACAATTTGATACTACAATTGACATTGATGCTATTGCTATTGGAGGCACAATATTTCTTGGAAATTAAGCTACACAAGGAATGGTGGGAGCTTAGGGGTACTTCTCTGGTTAGCCAGGACTGGTTTTAGTAATTGCCTTGGACTGTCTGGTGAGAAAAAAACAAAATGCTGAAGAGCAAGTTCTGTACAGAAAGGCAATTTTACATCCCATAACATTAAGTGCTGCGGGGAATAGCTTTGGCTGCACATCCTGCCTTTGAGCACACACTATAAACTTCTGAAACGATGTTATATCAAGTTACAGTTTCATTTTCTGTTTGAAACAACTTGAAATTTCTAGGACAACCATTGTTTTGAATCCCATTCAGATGTATCCTGCTTTGAAGAGATATACATCACACTGCTTTTCATTAAAATTTTGCATTTGCAGTTTTTGCCTTAACCTGTTTCACAGAGAAGATGCTCAGTGTGGAGTGTGTGCTTGGAAAGCAATCTAAGGGAAACACTTTAAAATATACAGTACTTAAGCAAAACCAGACTTTTTAAAGCTTCTACCCTGGTCAACACATACTTTTTTGAGCACACATCCTTATGCATGTTGGCAATTTTGCTGAGGTCAGTGTGTCTTCTTATCCTTACAGTTACCCTTGGTCTGTATTTCTCATACTTTAAGTTTTCTCTGAGCTCATCTTTTCTGAAGCATATTCCTTAAGTGCCACTCTTCAGTCAGATCTGCTTTCACACCACACACCTCCACTGCTCTGCTAGTCTCTGTACCTTAAATGTAACCTGGCCAAACCTTAACCTATAGCTCAAGGTAGAGCAACAGATCTATTGCAAAAGCGAATCTTGTATCCTGCACATTTTGAGGGCTATTCACACTCCAGATAGGCTCAGGAGTGTGGATAAATTCAAACTAAGTGAAAAACATATCCTTCAAGACATTTAGCAAATTACATGTTGCTTTACATGCTGCATGGTCATAAATGAACATGTGGTTATTCTGCCCTTGGTTCATCTTACTGGATTTATTTAAGATTGATTTTTGGTATAAATTTCTTTTTTGAATGGAGAAATTAATCCCATTTACATGGCAGGAGGGTCAGCCAGTTTGCTGAGGGGCAGAGGTGGGGCAGAGGTGGGGCAGAGGTGGGAGGGACATACTGAGAGCTGCTCCTGTTGAGCTCCCTGGCTGTCCAGGGAGCAGTGTGATACAATTTCTACAAAGCCTTTTATTCATTATACAGTCAAAATTGATGAGATCATAGCTCCATCAAGTGCTCCCAATAAATTTGGAACTTCAAATGGATATTTTCTATATAAAGGGAAAACTGTATTAATTTTAACAATTTAATTGTTGTGTCTGTGTGTTGTTACGGATGAACAAGCTGTCAGCTGCTTTGTGACACTCATCCTGAAACTCTGCTTTGGCTGTATCTCCTTACTGATCCCAATTAAGGTACCATCAGAAAAAAAAACAGAGGCTAAATGGAGATGTCAGTGGCAGGAGTCTCTTGTCAAAAGACACTGTTATTTTCTGTACCTGGGCTAATAAAAAGCCTATTAATTAGTGCATGTTTAGAACAAACTGGATCTGGTTTTGCCTTACTGGAAAGATGAAGAAGATCTTTCATTTAATTTCCCCTCAAAGCACTCTAAACCTCAGATAAATCATCCTGAGTCAGCATTCAAGGCTCAGATAAAAAGACATCTCTCTTTCTCTTTCCTCTCTGCATCTCACACAGTTGTACCCACTTGGAGACCTGTGTCCCAAAGGAGTCCCTGGGCAGACAGTGGGGAGTTGGGTAGCCTGTGGTGGCTCTACCCTGTTGCACTGCCTCAGTGCACCAAGAGCCAGCAGCTGTTTTGTTGTAATAACCCATGGGCAATCCAGGCATGAGCTCTGACCAGAAAAATATAATGAGTTAATGTCTCCTGCCATACTGTAGTCCTCTCTGCCTCTCCACCAAGGGATAAACAAGTGCTGTTAAACAAGGCCTCAGATTGGAACCCTCCTTCTAGACCCCAGGCTTCTGTTTCTCATTGAGTCAAACATATATGGATGAGAATTAAATGTGAAAATATTTACCATCATCCCTGTACTTCATACCCCAGTGACATCTGTTTTGCTTTGCTCCAAGTAGGAGCATGATGCTGTTGTCATGGCAAGGTGCATTGGAGCCATCCACCTGCATTCCCAGAGAGTCTCAGACCTGTGCTTTGTCTCTGGGCAGAGATGTAGTTTTTCCAGTGGGGTGGTTTGAAAGTGCCTCATTGCACAAGCAGGTGATGTTAACAGCCACAGTGAGGAAAAGAGGAAGAAAATCAAACATCACAGAAAAAGGCACTACCTTAGTCATAATTCAGCCATGCGTGGAAAGCTGGGCAGAAGGAATTTCCAGTCTGCTCAGCTGCTTCCTGGAAATGCTAGAGCTAGTCTGTAGGCATATCAAGAGAGGAGTGTGACCACCAATGTGGAACAGAAAATAAAAAGAATTAACAACATTCAGTGCATTAAACAGGACGTCAGATCTGATGCTTGTAGATATTGCCGAGTCTAAAAGTTGAGAAACAGCAAAGAGATTGCTTTTACACGCAGACAAAATTTGAAAGACTGCTCCTGTGGGACACCAAAACCCTAAAAAATATTTTAAAATGTATTTAATGCCTGAATTCATTTTGCTCTTGAGTGACAGTAGGACTATACTCAGTGCCCTTCCCATCTAAGCAAGCGGAGGGTTTGTTTCCCGGGAGGGCCTGAGCCTGTTGCAGGATCTGTTCCTGCATGTAACGAAATTTAATAGTCTCACTTCCCTTCAAGTATGCAGCTGCTCCCACCATTTGGTTACCTTTCTCTAGCATTGCTGACAAGAGTCACCCTTAGCGTTACAGTTTGTTGAGGTCTTCCCAAACTGTATTTCTCTCATTGTTTTCAGTTTTTATCTGTGGTAATGGGTCAGTCTTGCTTTTCCTTTTATCAAGATCTGACTCTTCTCTTGATCAGGCAGTTTAATCTAGAGATTAACTAAAATGTATTTAAGGTAAGTGAATACTGACATTGTCTTCCAGTGACTGGTACTACAGATCTAAAATAACTCCTACTTGCTAGTATTTGTAAGGCTTCATTTGTTCTGGCATGAACTTTTTTGCTGGGCTGCAGTTTGAGTAGTAAATACAACTATTATAGGTGTCACAGGATGGGCAGTCCAGATCTCAGGCTATTTGTTATAAAACAGCCTTGTAGAGCTCCCTGACTACACAGAGCTCTCTGTCCATCAGCTTTGGCTGTACTCTTCTTTTCTTGCATCCAATTATCTCAGATGAATTCAACTAAAAGCTCTGTAGACTACGCTTTACAGATAGCAAGATAGACCATTCTCATCTATTTTAGAGCTAACATTTACAGGTTAATTACCGGTCTTTAACTGCTGGTTTCTAGCACAGACTACTGCACTCAGAAATCATGGGATAAGATGTGATAGTTCACAAAATCAGCAGAGAAACAGACTACAATGAATGAAACTCGACAATGGTTTGTTACTGGCAAATTTGAAAACTAGGTAATCAATAGATATTTGGAGGTTTTTGTTTTGGGTGGGTTTTGTTTGGTGTTCTTTTTTTTTTTTGGCTTTCATTGAAGCACCAAGTTGACAGACATGTTGAAACTATTTGCATTCAAGTCTCAATAAATATAATGTGGGATATTCCTATAAACGGTTTAATCTTGTTTTTTAAATAAAATCTGCATAATTATTCTGCATCTCTTCCCTGCTAGCATCACTTTTATTCTTGCAGCCAAGAGAGTCAGTTAATAGTTTCATTCAAACTTACTGGCTCCAGCTTTTGTTTTTGGCTTCTCCCATCCCTTCTATTCTAGCTGCCTCCTAGGGGAGACGTTGCAGGAGTTGTCAGCTGCAAATTTTTTTTTTTTTTGCAAACCCATCCATTGCTCTGATTGTGCTAAACCAAGCGAGGAAATGCAACCAGTTGTTTTTCTTTTTTGTGTGTCTGTTTGGGCTTTCTTCCAACAAACCTCATGCTCAGCTTTCTTACCCCTGCCATTAGGCCAGTGACGTACATTTTCTTCCTTGCTTTACCTTAGGCCCTGACTTGGCAACTCACATGGCAGATGCCTTTTTCAGTGCTCTCATCCACTGCACTGGTATTATAAAGCAGGATGGGCGTGCACGAGCACTAGTATTGAAGCAGGCACAGTGACTAACCTGCCTGCCAACCTGTTCTTGCTTCTGTCTGGCCCATCATCAGTGCCACAGAAAGTGTGTAAATGGGAAATGTTTTGGAAGAATATTCTACTGAATGGAGACAAGGCTAATGTGAGTCTGGTGGCAACCACCAAGCTTGGATGTACTTACTACAAGCATTTTTGTCCTCTCTACTGGCTTTGCTGCTTTAGTCAGCCTACAGTGTTATTATGCAAAGAACTAGATGGTGGTGTTCTGGCACTCAACTCCAGGATAGTGAAAGAGCTTGGGTATCACAGTGCTTTTCGTGCTGTGATTAAAAAAAACCCTAAACCCACACCTCTCCTGGAGGTGGTCTTTGCAGAGGCTGGCTAATGCTTGTCCTTCAGCTGTAAGAGTCAGTACCAGTAAAGAGATAGGAAAACAAAGCTGTTCCAGCCTGCTGCTTTGATCCTTCGTTGGCACACCTGTACACACCGAGACCTAAGCAAAGGGGAGCAGACACAGGCTCTGTAAACTTTAGGGTACTTATGCCCTCTGAATATCAAATCCTGGAGTCAGACACCAAAGAATACATGAGGATCTGACTCATGGGGAGTGGGTACAGCACATTGCAGCTACAGCTCCCATGGCTTCCCTGGGTTTTCTGTCCATTTTCTTCTGTGCGCAAAAAGGCCAAATATATATAATTTGTAGATTTCTCTGCAGATGGGGCAGAAAGGAGAGGCAGTAACTCTGCTAACATGCTGTGGCACTTTCTGCATTTGCAGGTTCACAGAGACGGAGGCTAATTCCGGCTTTATCACTGGATACCACTTCCCCAGCAAGGAAGCCTGCCAACAGCCCCGGGGTCCGCTGGGTGGATGGGCCACTGCGAAGTGGGCAGAGGGGCCTGGGGGAGCCCTTTGAGATCAAAGTCTATGAGATAGATGATGTGCAGAGGCTCCAGCGACGGCGAGGTGGGGACAGCAAGGTGAGTGCAATCTGTGTGATCTCCTGGAGTGTGTAAATTGTAAGGGTCAGCTCTTGATATGGAAGATTGGAAGGAGTATCTGAAGTTGAGTATTTTAGAGTAACTATGGATACAGGCTTTATTATTATTTTAAGGCACTTTTCCTTCCTACCTCTTATCACCTGTTTAGGCAGTTCGTGATGTTGTTCTCAGACATGGTTTTGTTTGGAGAAACTTTCTGTGGTGAGTTTTCCACTGCACTTCACCCACACAGCAGATTTGTTAATAGAGAAAAAAGTGGAATAGTGTTGAGACCTTCACACAGGCCTGAAGGAGGATAGTTGTATTACTGGAATTGCTTCCAGACTGGCAAGGGTAGCACAGCCCTCACTGTGGAGTCACTTGCTGCACGTCTTGATGGTTGCCACCTCTCAGAAGTCACATGAGGCCAGGCTTCTTGTCCACAGACAGCACTGCACCCTGTGCTGTCACTGTGCTCCATATCTTTACAGAAAATATATCATCTTTATTAATGATTGTGGATTACTAGAGCTTTTCATAACACACTGCCTTTGTTTAAGGATATTTTAAATTTGATATTGCTACCAGTTTTCTATTTTAAAATATGACTACTGCATTTCTTATGTGCCAAGCACAAGGGTGTATTTAGGCTTTTAATAAAGCAAGCAATGAATTTTCTTCTCCCAAAAGCTTAGGATTTTTTAGCCAAACTCTGGTGACAAAAAGCAGAAATGTTTTACCGCAGTTAATCTAATTTCAAGATGCTGCCTGTTATTAATTATTATGGTTTATTATTAACTACCATTGCAAAGTCTCCAAAGCTCACTGATGGAAAACATCAAAACCAAACAAAAGCAATAAAAATAAAAAAGATAATGGATTTCATGCAGTGATTCATATGCTTCCAGAATAAATGGCTCATTGTCAGTATTATTGATTGGAAGATCATTTCACTGAATGGATCTGAATATTTCTTCTCCTCTTCATCTATTCCTTCCTTGCTTCTTTATCCTGTTTGGCAGGAGGTGATATGTTTTAATGCCAAGCTGAAAATCCTGGAGCATCGCCAGCAGAGAATTGCTGAGGTCAAGGCCAAGTACGAATGGTTAATGAGAGAACTGGAGGTGACAAAACAGTACCTGATGCTGGATCCTAATAAATGGCTTAGTGAATGTAAGGGCATCCTTTTATTGCCTGGACTCATAGGTTTCCTTTGGTTTATATAATGGGGGATGGGTGGAGGAGAGCAGAAATGTGCGGTAAGAGAGTGAGATGTGAGCTACTATGTTTGTGAACTAAAATGAACCAACATATAACCTGAGAGCAAGTTTTAGGCTGATTGTATTTCTAGAACTAGTTCCTATAATTCTTATTAAATGTTTACAGGAGAACTGAACAATCCTTTTTGCCTGAGAGCTGAATGTTGAAATGGTACAGCATTCTAGTGGTGGATATTGCCATTGGTAGATTAACATTCACGCGTTTCAGTCCACAGCTCCTGAAAATGAGATTTTTTTTTTGGCCTCAGATCACTCAAACGTATAAGCAATATTATAAATCTGCTCTTCTACCACAAAATAACACTGTGAAGCAAACTTGTCCCTTGGCACCAGTGGGCTTACATGAAAAATGAATTTGGCCCATTTTTTATAACTATATATGTAAAGTTCAGAGAGCTTAAAGATCATTCACATTCAAATGAAGAAGGGCCTCAGCACCTCAAAGGAAAAAACATAAAGAGTGCTGCGGTAGTTATACAACAGTTTTTAGTATGAGCAAGCAGACAAGTTCATATCAAAAAGTTCTAGAAAAAAAGCCACAATATGCAATTTATCTAGGATAATGGCATGTAGCTAAAGGAGGCTGGCTGGTGTGTTCTCTTACAGCATCCTAACTCTTCCTTTGACAGTTGCCTTAAGTTGACCCTAGATTGGTACATCCTTCAAAACAGCCACAGTATAGGTTTCAGGAACACTATTAAGGAAGAAAAGTAAAAAAAGACAACTTTAAAGAGAGCAAAGAATTTACTATACAGTGCTGTTCACTTAGAGTGTGATGCCTTTGCTTCTGATTCCAGGGTGGTAAATGCAGAAAGCCTCAAGGATTGCAAAGACCTCAGGGACTAGATAAGATGAGAAGTGCTGGCCCAGACAATATATCTCACACTTGGCTTCCATGGAAGCTGCTGTTGGCTGGTCTCTGGCAGCATATGGGCACCTAAGTTGGAGTTTTTGATGTGTATGCCTTCCCTTGCCATGCTTGAGTGTTCTAGTGAGAGTCATATGGAACAGAGAAAGGTGGGAGGAACAAAGAGGCTAGGGATTGGTTTCTAGTTCCGAGTTATGAATTCAACAAAGGAGTTGTTCTCCCAGGACAGAGGAGCTATTTAAAGCTGCTTCTGGTCAGGAGAATGTGTGAGAAAGTCAGTACATGCTTAGCACTCAATATTTGCTTAAGGGTGATGGAGTGTGGCAAAAGCCATCTGCAGCTCTGGTGAGGATGGCAGAGCATATTGCTCAAGAAAGCATCCCGTGCAGCTTAGAAGTATTTTTCACAATGGGCAAGCCACTGTGCCATTTTAATAGCCATTAAGCAGAAAAGGCAACTTTTAACGACAGTGGCAAGCCAGAGGTAATAATGTTGTATATTGATGGGTCTGAAGACTTGAATTAGTTCTGACTATCCCAACAACAATCACTGTTGTTTTTTTTTTTACTTTTCTGTGTGGTTTTTTCTCCCACAGTTGATCTGGAGCAGGTATTTGAGCTGGATTCTCTGGAATACCTGGAGGCCCTGGAATGTGTGACTGAGCGTTTGGAAAACCGTGTCAACTTCTGCAAGGCCCATCTTATGATGATCACCTGTTTTGACATCACCTCTAGACGCCGATAAAGTATGAACCTCAAGAGAATTTCAATGTGCATCTCTGCCATCCTCCTTTTCCCTTCCAAGTAGCATCCCAAAGACAAAAGAATGAGGATGAAGGTTGGAGTCAAGTCTCAACTGTGTGTATGAGAGATTTGCTATACTATACAGAGGTCTAGTATTAGAAAAAATGGGACAAGCATGAAAAATGGAGATATAAGGTTGTTGATTCTCTTAGCCTAAAAGAGCACTTTGAGGAACCTTTAAGGATATGTCTGTAAATAAGAACTGCTGGCAGAAGACCCTTCTTTCCCTGCATTAGCGGAGGAAGGAGAAAAGGTGGTTGTAGGACTTCCACTGAGAGGTTCATTAAAAGAAAACCTATCCAGAAAAACTGTTTAAGTGCCTTGCAAATCTTTATTATCCAAACATTTATGTTCATACTTTATTGTGTACAGATGGTGCTAGTCAAGAAAAGAAAAAGGAAAAAAAACAAATACACTTTTGAAATGTATTTACAGCTTGTTTTTCTCTTGGTGTTTTCTCCTATTTCAGACTTGCTGTTTCTAGGTAACTTGTGTTTGTAGAGATATTTCCTAATCAGTACAACATATGAATAAATGTTAACTGTCTTTTCTTGTTACCAGAGTAAGGCCACTCAAAGAGAAATTCAACTTTCCCAGATGGCACAAAAGTATTTCTAGCAGAGAGTAAGATTTGCTTATATGTCTTCTGTACTCTCTTATATGCTGGAGAATTTTCCCAGCCTGTAGGTTTTGCAATGTACGAGAGAGGAGAAGTGACATTACTGTGAAGTAAATATCTTTTCGGTTTGAACCAACTCCCCCAACTTGTTTTCTTTTTCATATTTTTTTTTGCTTTGTACTGGCTGGAGTTATGAATGAGAAGGTACTTTTATCCTAACCCCTTTTTCTGGTGCTAATAACTTACTGAAAAATTATCCTTTAGGCTAAATATTCCAACAGTTATCAGTCCAAAAATGAGTGATTATTCTGTGATTTCTTTCTTCAGGCTCTGATTGATAAAATTTACCTTCACCTCTTTATGACATATACCACTGCAAAACGTGTTTTGGCAGCTTTGGATCCCTGGCCCAGTGTGTCCATAGTCACAGACATATCTGAGAAGGCTCTACTTAGCTTGGTATATCTGGAAATAAAGTAAATGAGTAGATATAGCACTTCAAGTATGTAGGCTATGGCATCTGCTTCACTAATCCTCCAGTACGTGAAGCCATGGCAAAATTCACATTGACGTCAAAAGGACAGGGGCCTGTGCCTCAATGCACATCCAGATGTTTTACTAGTTTGCCTCTTTATCTACAAAAAAAGTATGTGGGAATGAAAATCCTTTGTGTTTTATAAACAAATGTGCAAAATCTGCATTTTAATTACATATGAGCATGAAGAATTATTTTGCTGAATTAGATTTCATATTCCTCTGTATTGAAATAAGCCTATACACAAAAATTCCTCTTTCACATACACTTGTGCTACACTCCTGTTGCTTATGAGGAAATAAGAGCCTCATTTAATATATACTCAAAATGCATTTACTGCTGTATTTATGTGCAACTTTTCTGTTATCTGCAACATCATATTAATGCTATCTTACAGTATCCCAAGCAACAAGTTCCAGTGGAAAAATAATACTGATAGATTTTCTAGTGGTTAGGTAGAAAAAAAAAGCTTTTTTAAAATATAGAAATAACATTTTTATATTTTTATTTTTATTTAGTAATAACAAATCTTAATTCTATTACCCTTGTCACTGGATTTTGTAGAAGATTCTTCTTACAATCTATAAAATTACTTGGAGGGGAAAAAAGGTCCTACATGTAACTCAGTTTCTACTGTTCCACACCAATTTCCTATCATGAAACTTTTATTCCAAGTAAGAATTAAAGACATATCCCCTTCTCTCTCAAAGGAAAAAACCACCACCACCACAAAAACTCAAAACCAAACCAAACCAAAAAAAAAAAACAGCTGCAGAGAGCCAAGGAAATCGCCCCTACACACAGTCTGGGACTTATGCAGGAGTGGTGATGTTTCTATAAATCGAGTGGACACATTTCAGAGGTATTGTAAAATATCGATTGCATGTAATATTCCTCATCATCATTAACTCAATTATTCATTGACTCTAGATTTGGTACTTCTGTAGATTGGGACGCATAGAAAGCAGCATGTCTACCTAGCCATTACTTAAAACAGTAAGAGCATATGTTCGCTCTGCTTACCATGATGGACCAAAATTGATTCCTGAAACCAAATGGATTATGCCAAGGATGAATTTTGCGTACTGAAAATTATGTACTAATTAGCAGAATCATAGTACTTACAAATATTTGATTTCTGAGGACCTGATTAAAGTGACCATTAACACTCCCTTTATATACTAGTATTCATATCCTAAAATCCATACTCATCTTCTCTTTCTTGACTTTTTGTCATTGCAATTCAGAATTTGCCACTATGTTTTTAAGAATTGTGATGACTTAATGGAAAAAGAGGAATGAAAAATTTGTGGAGATTTGAACACTATAAAATGTTTTCTTCTCAAAAATAGCTTTTTACTTCAGTATTTATATTATTATATTTCAAATATCTGCAAAAGAGGTAATTAAAAGCATCAAGACCTTATTATGCAATGGATCTTAGTCTGCAGTAGTCAGCATTTTACAGAAGACCCATACACTTCTGCAAGTCATCCAGGAAGTCCCATTATTTAAGGAATTGCCAGCATAATGCTGTTTTTATGTTGATTTTTTAAAAGGCATCATGTTGCCTAAAATGCACAAGGAACAACATGAATGTAATGCTTAATCATTTGCACATTCAGAAATCAATCTTATTTCCCTGGGACAGCTTTAGTAGCGAACAGCAGTGTTAATGTAATTAGGTTTGAAGGTTAATTCTTTGTTTGCATGTGTGACAGGAGATCACAGCTCTTCATTGTCGAGTTGTGTGACAGCTGCAGAACAGCACTACTGCTCCGTATCCCCACCACTGTTCTCCAGCACGGGCAGCTGTGGGGCAGCTTGAGGCTTATTCTGGGAACTGCTCATCTTTGCATATGTGAGCCTTATTCATACAAGGGACAGAAGTTGATTTATAGCCACAAATTCAAGTGTAGCCTTAGACTGGAGACTTTGGCTGCAATCTGGATTCAGACATCCTTCTGGTCTGTGTGAGCTCTTGCAGCAGGCAGAAAGCCATGGGTCACACCCCTGCTGGCTCCAGGTGCTGGGTCACTTTGTGTCCTAGAGGATATGGGAGAGCCCTAATTCCTGGTATGTTTGTCATAGTGACACAAGTCTTTTCTCTAGGCATGCATGCCTTGTATTTGCCTCAAACTGATTCCTTGTCAATTCATTCGGATCTAAGCAATCCGAAGTATTACTTTATAGAGAGACAAGGAAGCAAACCAGTACTTGGGCTCTCCTTTCTTAGGTCTTTACTGGGCCTCTTCTCATCTCACCTGCGCTAGTAAAACTGAAGCACAATTGTGTTAAGAGTCAGGAGAGTTACAGCAGTGTAACCTTCCCATAGCGAGGAAAAGGAAAATTCATCCACCTGCCTTTTTTTTTTTTTTTTTGGTATTTACTGTGCTGTTATATTGTAGCAAAATATTCTCCTCTTACGTATTTGATATCCCCTCATTTTGCATAAGAGCTATTGCTGAACATCTGCTGACTTTGATTCAGTCTTGGAGTACCCACTGCCATAAAACATAACTTCTGAAACATGCAGGTACATAAACCAGTAAGTGGTAACAAGCAATGGCATGATCCTCTGGCATGAAGCAAGCTAAGTGAGAGTTGCAGATAATGTACAGAAAAGGATGAAAGATATAGAGGCTGAAAACTGGGAGTGATGCTGGAAATAATGCTCAGCAAGTCTCATGCCTGCTCACAGGATAGGCTCAGTCCACCTTGAAGTATGGGAGATTTAATTTTTTTTTTCGTTTGTCTCAATACTATGGTATGTCTTAAAATGGGGACTATTATCTGTGGCATGGAGTTCAAATGTGATGACAGCTGAAGAATACAGACTCTTTTACAAACATTACCTTTTATAAATGTTTGTGATTTTGTTGCATCTTTCTTATGAACTAAAAATAATTGTAAAAACAAAGGGTATATACATAAAGAGAAGTATATATGCAAGCAGTCTGAGACAGTCCCCACACACATTATTGTGGGGAGGTGGCATAGGTGTTCACAAATGGTAACACCACCACTCCCCCTTCCTCCTCCAAGGAGTGCCTACAAAACCTTTCTCCTTGCATTCACCGGGATGAAGGTGACTCACGCCACACTACAGAGAAAACTTATGCTTGAAACACTTTTAAGGCCTGCTTTAAAAAGTCCTTTCTTCCCCACCTTCAATCTACAAAGCCAATTGCTGCAGCTCCCATCTAGAGGCCTGTAATAGTATTCCAAATGAACTACTCTATATTTCAGGGTGTCATGAATTTAAGGCAAGATATTTTACAGTCTCAGCTGTTAAATACAATAAATTCTGCATATGTGTGAGGAATACAGCATAGTTACATCAAGTGAGAACCTGGACTCTTGGTGGTCTATGAGATCAAGCTTTCTGTCTAGTCCTAATAGCTTTAAAATTATAACTTGAAGCTTCTTCACTGCAGAAGGAAATTCCATTCTTATAAAACAGAGGCTGAATGACCCTCTGATGCCAGTTCATATGATGGGAGGGATGGTTGCACAGCATCAGGGATACACCAGCTCGCTGCAGAGATCAAAGCATTGGTGTTGTTAAACACTGATAGGAGTGGATGATGACCATATGGAGAGGCACTTTTTCTCAATTCCACGGATGGGTGGCATACCTTGCTTAATCCTGATGTCCTCATGGTCTTTGATTTGTTACTCCACAGGCTTTTGCATTGGCAACACACAGCAGTTTCTGAAGATACAAGGCTGGACATTGCTAGCTATCATAAGATTTGAAACAGGTTTCCAAATAACTATAGCAAACAAAACTGTGAATGATTTGTCAGTGCAAAGTTAATAATCTCTCTCTGTCTCTCACATTTATTGTGTGCTCATCCCAGGGTTATCAGAGTTTCCATACCTGCTCTTGGAAATAATAAACCATTTTATTATTGTCTTTATCTTTCTTCTTTCTCCTTCTCAAGCAACCTTTCAAAAAAAAAAAAAAAGAAAAAAAGAAAAAAAGGAAAAAAAGAAAAATCTGTTTTCCCTGAAAACATAGCACTCTTTACTAACCCGGTTGAAGTCAATATGGATTTTGCCACCAACTTCATAAACAGCAGTCTCATGCTCACTTATGCAACATTTTGAAGCTCACAAAGGGCATGATGATTCTGCAAAGAATGGAGGTACTGAAAGTGAAATAGTAGCATTCAGCCATAATATTTCAAACTACCTTCAAATGCTCCTGGACAGGAAATAAAACACAACCCAAACCATTTTACTTTGAGTGGTCCTACTTAAGTATTGAGCGAACTTTATAATAATGGTAATAAATTGGTGCTTGAGGCAGTTTCAGCTATATTACATATTCTCTATATAATATAGATATGGATGTATTCACCCTCTATATTGTATATGTATGTGTGTGAGTATTTACATGTAGCACACATACATATATGTTTTATGTATGCATAGATACTAACTTTTCTACGTTTTACTTCTTTCCCTCCCATAGCTGAAACTGCTGGTTACTAACATCCACATCATATTCTATGTATGAAGGATATAATTTATTTGTAAACTCAGGATGTTCTTGTTTTATAGAGTTGCTTGTATTTTATAATTTATTTACACATGATGGTTGGAAATGCTTATCTAAGTGCTATGCATTGCAGTGTATGTTTGCTAAATCCATTTCACTCTGTCTGTGGCTATGTTCTTTCTCATTTTAACAGTGGTATAAAATAGGGCTAAGGAGGAGAGAAACTGATAGATATAGAACTTATGCTGGTCCCACCAGTGGGCAATTCCAGAAGAGGCTGTATCAGTGGTAGATATATATATTTTATCAACTAAATTTTATGGGGAAAAAAAAGAAAGAACAGCATGAGGATAAGTTGAAAATGTGGAAAGTCACAGCCATTTTCAAGTTGGTCAACAAATGCATTGAGCCTTTTGCCATTAAAATTGTAAAGTTTATTGTTTGCTGGCTAAAAAATATCCTTTTTGTGGTATCTGAGGTGTGAAACATTGTCAAAAATATGATGTCTGGAAAAAAAAATCAAACTATAGTGGCATTAAATGTTTACTTTTATCTTACCAATATATCTGCTTCCTCCTCCTGACTATTTCACTTTGAATGAGAAACTTTCATGACATTTCCTACCATGAAGTGGCAGATAAGAAGGTGCTTTTTACCCACAGGAGGACATGCAATTATAATAGTGAGAGTAAGCAAGATTAAACCTGAAAATAAAATGACCAAAGGGGTTCTACCAAGCAAGTACTGCTGAGAAGAAAATTTGCCAGAAAACAGTCGGGAATTGCAGGGTTCAATAGCAATGACAGAAATATTACAAGCATCAGAGCACCATTAACTTCTTCCCTGCTGCTGTCCAGAAACAGTCAGAAAACATAGTCATAGGCCTGAATTAATCAGGCTTTTACATAAGCTGGTTATGCATATGTGCCTCCCCACATCAGCAGGGATTGGTCTGTCTGTGTCTGTGAGCAGCGGAAAAATCTGAGACCAAACAAATTACGTGTTCTTAGGCATTCCTCCTAATCTCTAGGAATTGTGTCAGATTTCCCTTGGCCACCATGCAGGTACGTAACACAACACAGGAGTTATAAAGAGTCTTGTGTCTTGTGTCAAGACATGCTTCTTTCTCAGCGAGGCAATAGTGGCAGGTCCAGCTGACTCCTGAGCTGCTGCTAAGGTGTCTACAATATCTTCTTGCCTTCAGCTCACATTTTGTGTCATTCCCTGTTGATCATTA
Source organism: Manacus vitellinus (assembly GCF_001715985.3). Lineage (NCBI taxonomy): Eukaryota > Metazoa > Chordata > Aves > Passeriformes > Pipridae > Manacus > Manacus vitellinus. Next base: position 23,078,905 of record NW_021940864.1, on the reverse strand, counting down.
AGAGGGTGCCTCACTTAGAGGACTTAGATGTAAATATGCTCTCTCTCTATGGGCAAATATCACATGCCCACTATCACTTGGGTAAGCCCAGATAAGGACACTGGTCTCTTCCAATTGGAAGGAAACAGCAAACCTTACTTCTCATAGGGAAGGGGGGGGGGAAAGGAAATAATTTAAAATCTCTTTTAAGACACATCGTGTGCTGGCAGATGATTCCCTCATATCCCCTACTTTAGGAGGGGCATATTAGGGTGCTATGCATCTAAATGTTTGTTTAACAGTTTGGTAAGAATTTAGTATAGTCCTTCTATCTTATTCTACAGCTCAGTGGCAGAGCTAGCAGTCACAGAGGAGAGATGCAGTCATTTATGGTGACCAGCTCTTACGAACGAAAAGTATTGAGGTGGCTACAGAGGCAAAGGCTGATGGTGGGGAGGAGAGAATCTTGTCCTCCCTCCTCCACAGCAAGCCCTATGACTGCAGTACTACCTTAGCTGTTGCCCCTGGGCCAGTGAATTTGCATGTTGTGCCACTCCACAGTAGCTGTAAATGAAGATAAACAGTCATTTCTTTTGTCTGTGGGCTCTTCAGAATAGCTCTGTTTTGCTCTAAAGAGCTAAAAGGCTTATTGCCTACTTTTGAGGTAATTTATCTTCATTGCTGTTATCATGCAGCCACATCAGTAGTAAGAAACCCAAAGTGCCTTACAGTGACAAAACCAGAAAAATGGGTTAGTGCAAGTCCTAGCCTGTGTCTAAGACAGAACTGATGGTGAGGCACTCTAGATGAGCTGGAAACAAAATCAATTCACTCATGATCTGATCTTGAGCCTTACAGGCCTCACTTAAGGTTTGGGGCAAGACAGCAAGGAAAGGTTTCACTCATGGAGGGAGATCGGGGGCTCACACATATCAAAAGGCTGGTGTCCTTATGAGGCCTGCTTGAAATTGTTGGTGCCTCTTGTAAACCAATGCCCTATCCACGACCAAGTCTTGTCTTTGAAACCATAAACTTGCTGGACTAAAAATCAGGGGAGGGTTTAGCATGGAAATCTGACAGGCTTCCTTATGGGGTCTTGAATAAGCTCCCCAACTACTGGAAAACCAGGAGAAGAGGAAGTTCTCGCTAAAGGATGTTCCTCTCCCACATCCATCTGCAAAACAGGGTCCCAGGACCTCACCCTCACTTTGGCTGGTAGAAGTAGCTGCCTGGAAGCTGCTGAGGAGGGATGAGGGTAAGAAAATTCAGTTCCCAGTCGCTGAGGTGAACACAAAGTTAATGTTTAGTTCCTCTAGAAAAGGCCATCTGTGGATTTTACATTTTATGATATGTTAGCAGTCTTGACAGTTGCCAATCTGGCAGTTTTGGAGTCTGGCATCTGCTATTTAACCACTGAGCAATGCTTTGCTGGCTGTGACTACATGAATGCTCTACAATGCTCAAAGACCACTTTCATAATCTCCAAAAACAAGTAGGTAGCCTGGAGGTCCTATCTACTCCCAAGAACAATTCTGGCAAATGCTGACCTCGGAGAAGCTTCAAGACAGCCAAAACGGGTCCCTCCCCAATGCATGCTTGTCTCGGGAGAAAACCTGCATTCATTTTCATATTCATTTATGTGTGTCTCTTCTGTGGACACTTATAGCATAGGTTTGGCACCCATGTTTTGCGTCAGATTGCAGCTCATGCCAACCAACTGGCAGCCAAACCTATTGAGCAGTGTGTGTCTGGCACATATCCATATTTCCATTTCTATCTTCTAGAGACTGAAGTGCCGCCAGACGCATCAGTACTGTGTGTGGGACTCGGGGCTTGCTGCAGAGAGAAAGTCTCACACCTCCAGCGCTGGGGGACCTTTGTCACTCACTTTAAAAGGAGCAGGGTCTGTCCCTTTCTCATTCCTGCTCATCTTCATTCTCTGAATGACAGGAAACCAGGGAGATGGGAGAAAACCTTGACATTTTCCTATATTTAGTTTTTCAATACATGAATTGCTCACTGTAGCTACAATAAGGAAGAGGTGGGGGAGCACAAAAGCCACCCCACTTGCTGGGCTGTGCTCTGCAGACTACTCCATAGTGGTGCTGTTGGATGCTCTGTGCCATTTCAGCACTGCCCCTCAGAATCTGCCCCTTGGAGCTTGCTTGAAACAAGAGCTCACAGTGGTGCAAAGGAGTAGCAGTGCTCCTACCCACCTTGTCTTTCAGGGCCTGTCCATGCTGAGTGGCCCAGCTCGCTCCCATCTCTGTGCTTTAGTTGGATGCCCAGGGACACAACTGTGAAAAGAGTCATGGCAGCTGCCTGATTTTATTTAAGAGCAAGCTGCCTGCTGCTAAAGTGGGTTTGATGGAAACCTCATGATACCCAAAAAGCGGCACTGAGGGAGTCAAGCAAGACACAGTAACTGTAACCGCATTTTCTCCTAGTTTCCAAGGATAATGGAAGGCATGGCAATTACCTAATAATGGGAAAGACAACAGCTGGCTCCTGGCTCCTTGCTAGTGACTCTTGCAGCCCTGGGGGCTGGTGTAGGTCTGAGTTTCCAGAGGCTCAAAGAATATTTCTGAAGGTTATATGTGAAGCCATTAAGATGTTGTGAAATCCACAGAAAAGTTTCTGGACAGCCTCTAAGCCTTGGCATTGCAGAGTTTGCATCCACTGGACTCTTTTTTCTGCTGTCAAGGCTGAAACAATGGGAGCACCCATTCCAGTCTGCTTGACAATCAGCATTGCAGTGGCATGAAGGGGTCTGCAGAGGAGGTCAGTCACAGGAACAAACACTATCAGCATACTAAATAAGCCTGTAGCCTAGCAAGAGGGCTTTGCACCTGAAATCTGTCATGGGGATTGCAGTTATTGTGAGGGTACCGGGGCACTGAAATGCTTCCACAGTGAAAAAATTGTTCTGAAACTGGTGTCTCCACCCAGTAAAATCATCTAGTCACCAATGACTTGTTCTATGAAAAACTTATTTATTGATCCTCTAAACAATGCCTGGCTTGCTTTTATGTCCTGTTAGTAGCTTGCTTTCCCAATTTTTCCATATATTTGCAACATATAATGGCCCAAGAGACGTTTCCCAGTTCTTTTTGGCAGGTTAGTGAAGCCATCAAAGTCAAGGCATGTGAGCCTCCCTAGGAGCTCATTGCAAAGCTATCTGTAGTTTCTTATTAAGGTGCTTTTAAGGTTGAGCTGGCCCTTTTCACCACTGTACATCACACAGGCACTAGGACAGTGATGTTGCTTATACACAGCCCCCAAGACACATCCAGTACAATGTGGTTACAGACTTCTCCTCCAGCCTTAACTGAGAACAGTGCTGCTGGAGCATGGACAAGGCAGCACTATGTGACAGAGATGGAGGACTGAGAGAAGATAAAAGGAATGGCAGAACCCACTCAGGTTCATGGAGACAGGAGGCCATTCACAGATGTGTCAGCAATTTAAGAACAGAGTGATACCAGGTGAATTGCAGAGAAGATGATCATAATGATGCATCGCTTGCCCCTACAAAGGCACAGGACATACAATGTCACCACATGGCCAGAGGCCTGGGGCAGAGACACAATTTAATTTTGAGATTCATTTCGGGATTCATTTCTTTGACTCACTGAAAGTAGAAAACCCACTGAGGCTAGGGGAAAAAAAACAACAACCCAAACCCCTAGAACCTAATAGTTATGTCAAAGCTGGCTATGAAGATTTAGGATGTTACTTCCCCTCCTCAAACAGGAACTTTAAGTAAAGGACCCTTATACTAAGCCATTTTGACCTCTTCATAAGCTCTCCCCATAAAGTGTGGAGGCTATTATACTACCTTATCTTGCTAGGATTGTAAACCTTTGAGCTCTAAATTCTATGACCCTAGAAATTCTTCCCAAGGAAATACAGAGTAGATTTATTTTTTTTTTAAGCATACAGTGAGGTAACTTTTAATTAAACCCAAAATAATCAATGTATTTCAGATGGGTAAGGAATCCTACACCTGATCACATCCTGGAAGCTTTGGTTGGCTGCAGGACCATGCTGGCTGATCAGGAGCTGGCCCACTGGCTGCGAGAAAGTTCATATGGGGCCTGAGGTATACAGCAGGGCTGGGTAAAGGCTGGCACAGGGACACTGGTGCAAAACGTGGTTTCCTCTGCCTGGGACAGTCTGCTGGCCTGAGGCAATGCGGGATTTCCATAATTTTCATCTGGCAGGCTGTGTAAGCTTTTTCATGGGAGTTGCAGATGGTAGAGGGCATTCCAGCCTAATGATAACAAGATTCTCTTTTCTTGGCTGCCTTTTGTAGACCTCCTCCATGGGCTTGCCCAGGTGGCAAAGCCCTGCTCCACAAACTGGTGGTGACAGCTGAGCCTGAACCACTGCATCCTCCCTTGTAGGGCTGGGGGGAAAGGCAGGTGGTGCCAGAACATGCCTGGCTTAGCCAATATCAGAGAGCAGAAGGCACAAAATAGCTGCCATGATCCAAAGCCAGCATAGGAGATGGAGACTTGTCCTGCTTAACTGTTGCTCTCTGACACTTGCCAAGAGAGAAGCGGCAAGCTAAACATTTCCATGCCAATTCAGAAATTATTATTTTGTGTTTTGGTTTTTTTTTCATAGAGCTTTTTGCTCTCTGTTCTCTCCCTCCTCCCCCCTCAACAGGAGTTGGACACTTGATATCTTTTTCAAGGGTAAAACCTCCACAGCTTTAAGAGCAATGGCCCCTGATGAGAGAGTGCATCACTCTCTCAGAGCAGGAAATAATGTAGGCAGTGAGGAAAGTGCTGGTTTCTCTGTGGTGCAGAGCAGGGAAAAGGGAAGCTCCCGAAGGCTTGCTGCAGTGAGAGGTGAACAGCCTCAAAAAACACCCCAAGGCACATTTGTCCTATACAGAGGAAAAATGCAATACGCTCTGGAGTTGGCTTTGGCACATTGCTGCATTCCCCACATATAAAGGAAAGGTGTTGCTGAAGGCATCACATCAGGTGGGAATAAAATCCTTGCCTTTGCCTCCCTCAGCTCATCATTTGGCTCTGGTCTGAACTGGGATACCTGCCCATCTAAGTGACTGCCTGACAGGTCTTGGTCAAGAGGCAAGAGGTCCAGGTTAAAGCCCATTTGGGCCACAGGCTAGATTTGAACAAGTCTGAAGGGCTTCAGAGCTCTAAACCCATGTCAATTCTGCAGCTCTGCAAACACCAACCAAGCAAACCAGCCTTTTTCCAACTCACAAGCAGGACAAGTTCCTTCCTTGCTCCCATCACCCAATAACTATCACCATATGATTTAGCAGCAGATTTCAAAAGGCTCTTTCACACTTCAGGAGATGTTGGTCTATTTATTAGCTTCTCCTCTACCTTGGAAGGACACGTATTGCCAAGGCTTTAGATTTTAATGGTAAAACAGACAGTTTTATGGCATGGGTGTCACATTACATAGACTACAGAAAGTGCTTTGGGGCTCCAGTGAAATGAATTTGGACGATGCCCATCTGAAGGATTTTTATCCATTTTCCCATTTGCCAGACATAAACAAGGCAGTATCCTTGCCTGGTGGCTGGTGAGCTGCCTCATCCCAGACTTGAGATCATTATTCCTCTGGTCTTTGCAGAAAACACAAATTATATAACAGTCCCCACAGAAAACATGTGGTAATAGGGGGAAAAAAAAGTCTTTATATAGCCTCATTATTCTGACTTTTAAAAGTATCATTATTTACTGGTTTGTTCAACCACAGATGTTCAGAAATTAACATTCCCAACTCATTCATATTCCTGATAGCATGTTAGGGAACATCACTCCCCAGTACTGGCATTCTAATTGCAATCCTATGTAGACTATAATCTGGGTACAAACATTAATGACATTTAAAAGAATAGAAATCCAGCCATTGCCAGTACCTCATTGAAGATATTCTCCATGGAGCTTGACATGACTTTCAAGGAGACTGAAGTACAACCAGGGCCCTTGCATCCAAATGGGGGAGCGCAAGGAGCAGAGGCAAACCCCCAGCAGTGACTGCTCTGTTTCTTGCAGTCCCCATCATCTTTGCAACTCCAGTTCCTAGACCACCAGCTGTCCCTCAGATATATGGCTACTGCTATAGGTATGGAGTGTGGAGAGCAATTGCTCCCTGCACTGGTGTGGTGCCTGAAACTCTCTCCCAAGATCACAACAGCTTTTCCATTCTTCACTGTGGGCTCCTGCAGTGTGCTGCTGCTGGTGGGAGGGCTGGCAGCCCCATGGCTTTACAATGCATCACTTTGAGTGTTCCCAGCTCAGCAAGGGACAGCTCAAGGAGGATCAGGTCAGACCTCTCCTTTACCTGTTTCATCACAGGATGCTCAGCACCACACCCAGCATCCAGTGCAATAGGAAGACAACACAAAAAATGCTTCATTAAAAGGAGCTTCATTAAAAATAAACAGGCAAGAACAGCACAGAGCAGAGCACAAGGCTTGGGGGAGGGGAAGAGTTGAGCTCTGCTAATTTTCTCATCAGACGCCCTCCTCTATTACCGTCTCACAGCTCCTGCTCTGAAAGTCAAGTGGAATTGTCAAGAGGAATCACCTGTGATTTAAAGAGCAGTTTTCCTCCAAGAAGTATGTAAAATTGCCACCTTCCTATTTGGAGCCTCTGGGGACTGGGAATCAGAGCTGCTGAATTGGAGGGGCGGAGGAAGAAAGCACCACACTTTACTCTTGTCAGCACTCAGCTGAAACGGAGATGGGGGAGCAGGCTCCTTAGCTCCAGGTAAGGGGACCAGCAAATGCTGCCTGCCTGAGCCCAAGAGATGGAGGGGAACTTTAAGCATGCAAGTGTCCGCATGATTATTCTCTTCCTCCTGTCCTGGGGGCAAGGAAATCGGCAGAAGAGGTTGTACTCTGTCTTAATTTTGGTATCTTTGGAGTTAAAATGGACTCAGGCAGGATGCTTCAGACCTGTCTTCTTGCCATAAGCCCCATCAGAATTTGGTTAACAAGGAGCCGGAGCATCTGAGGCTGCTGAAAAGCTTGTGCGTATGTGCATTTCTGTGTGTGCCTGTCTCTATGGCTATATAGAGATATATTTAAAAGAAGGTTAATTGGTCTCCTGGGAACTATAAAAAACCTGTTAGGTTCCTCTGTGTTAGCAGTGACTGTATGAAGCCTAATTACTAAGCCTGAGTTATTCTTTTTTACTTTGGAGGGGGGAAGGAATCTCTAAGGTCCTTATTAAAACCTACAAAAAGTCTAAAGAATGATGGAATTAGAATTGATTTGTCCATGTTGATCACAAGTGCAGAGCAAATAAAAACATTGAACTTTCCCCATGAAATTCTAATAAGGGTCATATAGGCCTGGCTTATACATCACTATTGTGGGGATAAACAACCACTGTGCTGAATAGTAAGAATTGAAGACCAAAGGATTTCACATGAGGTGCACTTCTTATGCTTAGGACAGGGAAAATGCACGCTTGGATGTTCTTGTAGGGAACATTTTAAAAAACAGCCATACCAAATGTATTTTCAGGTTGATTAAATTTGTAAAATCAGAAATGAAAGAGAAAAGGACTTTTTTTGGGAAAAATGTACATTGATAGGAAAAAGAAAATAGTAATCTAAAAAAGAAGAAAAAAGAAAAGGAAAAGAGGAACTTTAACATGGCTTTGGTCTGAAATGCACAAGAGCACTTGCTTTGGATTTTTTGACTGTTCTCCAGACTTTGTTGAAGCTCTGTGAATGGAAACCAAAGCTTTTCTATGTGGAGAAGGCACAGTGTAGGCACTCTCCTCCTCTCCCCTCCCCTCCTTTCCCCTTCCTCTTCCTCTTCCTCTTCCTCTTCCTCTTCCTCTTCCTCTTCCTCTTCATCTTCCTCTTCCTCTTCCTCTTCCTCTTCCTCTCCTCCCTTTTCCTTTTCCTTTTCCTTTTCCTTTTCCTTTTCCTTTTCCTTTTCCTTTTCCTTTTCCTTTTCCTTTTCCTTTTCCTTTTCCTTTTCCTTTTCCTTTTCCTTTTCCTTTTCCTTTTTTCAACAGTGAGAAAGTATTTCCCAAGGATCCACAACGACAAGACCCAAGTGTGGACATCTAACCCTGTCTGATTTGCCCAAGGTCAGGCACAGTTTCTGGTGCAGTAGAGAAGCCAAGCCAGAACTCTATGTCTGTAACTTTAAGACCTTTCTTCTTCTCCTTGACTTATGGGAGATTTAATTCTGATTCAGGAAAAAAATCCTCATAATTGGCACAACCTCTGTGAAAAATAGAACTCTGTTCATTAGGAGCTTTGCAGTGGCCAGGGACTATTTGGAATATACTGTATGGAAAACAGCCTCTGTATTTCATAAATGTGCTACGTAAAAAAATAACAAGCCTAAGAAAAGCTCTCTTAAAAAAACTAACCTTCAGAGAATTGGGTTACAGTGAGAAGAAGAAAAAGATCTGAGTAGTGGACAAGTTTTGTTGGCATAAACCCATGCACAATAGATTTCACACACAGGTTGATAGATTCAAAGAAGTCAAAGCTCTAAAAAATTGGTTTACGGCATTGTCTTGCTTTCTACCACTGCTTCTATGCATGCAAGCTCTGTTTGCCAAGAGCCTGGAGAGTTTTTACTTCTGACATCAGGTCAGCACCCCTCAAGGGGCAGGGATACAGAGAATTATGCCATGCTCAAAGAAATAGCACAGTTTAGTGAAGTTTTTTGTGTTTTTTTTTTATGAGACAAATATTCTCTTCGACTGTAATCAGTTATTCTTAGCAAAACCGTATAATCCCCCATGGTTTTTTTCCTGTGTCCTGGTACTGCTTTTTGTCTAAACACATACTGCTCCTTCTAAGCCCAATCTAACATTGTTTTTACTGGACTAATTTAAGGGATAGTGACAAAACAAAAGTAACTCAAAATGTATTCCTAAAACTTGAGGTGAACCCAAATTACCATTGCTTTCCAAAAGGCATTGAAAAAGCCTCCAACCTGTGAGAAGCAAGCAACAAGACTGCCAGCATTACAGATAATGTTGCAGTCTGGGTCTTTCTGACTTTAGTATCTCTATCTTACCAAAGTAATACCATTACCTGAAAAATTTGACAGATATTATTCGCGAAAACCAAAACATGATGTCTGTGCAAAGATAAGATTACTTGATTTGAAATGAGTGCTTATCTAATGTTCCCCCCTCACTGGCACACTTGCTTGCTACTGCACTTTCAAACAATTTATATAGGTAAATCTCTATACAGTCACAGACCAGCATTCTGTGCAGAAAATAGGCTGGAGTGGGCCCATCAGGAGACAAAATCTGCCCACAACAAGCTCCCTTGCAGCACTGTCAGCCCTGCTGGTGGTATTAGTGCATGGGACTCTCCAAGGGAAACTGCTCAATAAATGATTGAAACCAACCAGAAAACATGACTCTTGCCTTGACCAAGCTGAAAGAAGTGTAAGATTGGCATCAACAGTAATGAATATAAAGCGTGGTTTATGCCCCCACACTAGGGAGCTTTCGCAGAGCAGCCCAGAGAAGGCCAGGCAGGGCAGGCAATGCAGTGGTGCTCTTGAGCCACAAACCAACCTGGTGCTGATTTGTTTCTTTGCATTGCTCAGTGGGCTGTGGATGAATTTACAACAGCCCTGCACTCACGGCAGCCCACTTGCTGTTGTTACGCTCTACAGCCGACATAGCATGTTCCTTCTCTGTTTCCTGTTTCACCAGCTGTTGGAAGTGTTTAATTCATACCTTTTATCTAAGCGTTTTCTTAGACCTTAGGGAAGACCACTGCTGAAGAGAAAATCCCAGTGCAGGCAGACACTTCAACTTGATGTAAGGTGGCTGTTCTCATCTGACATCAGGTAACTCTGCCTCTCCCCTAGCACCCACCTTTCCCTGCTATTGTGCTTGGAGCATTGAGGTGTCCCTGTACCAGAAGCCCCAGGAAACAGCGCTCCAGTTCATAGGCACAGATGTGTCTGCACACATGAGAGCTTGTGGGCCGTCTCCCAGTACATGCTGCATAAACTAACGCATCATCTTACCTTACATTCTGAAGTCCTTTCCATTTGCAAATCTTAGTACTAGATATGTAATCACAACATAAGCAAGCACCATCTTTATGAAAAAAATCACATAAATTCTAATATGCATGTGCCCCTTTAAAAACAGAAAATAGCTCTTGAAGACTGAGTCCCCCTCACATTTTCTAGTTGTCCATCAGTGATGCCAGTAATTTGTCAGAAATCCCAATAAATGCAAAGGTCTGACCTTTTCCCCTAGACAATTTCCTTTTCCTAATAGCAGGAAGACCCAACCAAGCAGTGAATTTCTGTGAGGATTACTGCACTTCTTGGGTGGCTGATATGACTTGGCCTCTGGCACCAAGTCATGCTACGTACTCCAGAAATGTACTGCATTTCGTAGGTTATTGCTTGCATATTACTGCCGGGCAAGTGAACGCTCCATACACTGGAACAAATTCAAATGCCTTGAAAGGAGATATCTTCCTCAGCATTGTGCTGTGGCTGTAAATTACGCCCAGAGTGTTCATTTTCTTTTTAAATGTGTTCTCATCGTGTAATAATTAATGGTGTCAAGTTACCGGTGTGAAAAAAGCCTGACTTCACAACAACGATGAATTAATGAAGTAACAGTCATGGCTGGAGTAGCAGCAATAAATTGTTAGAGACGAGCAACACACCTGAAGCAATACTTTCCAAGTCCTTAAATTATTTAGGTTTCAATGTTCCTCATAAATATTTGGCTTTTGTTAATATTTGTTTCTGTGTTAAAAATGGAAGACAAGAGCTGTGGCAAGAAAAACTTTCTTGCTGATAGCATGGAGAAATGGGGTGCCTGTGCTTTCCAAGACATCCTTCTCTTCCCTGTGGATGACAGCTTTCATCTAGAAGTCTCTGGGCTTCACTATTTGGGGTAGTGACATTCAAACCCCACAGACTCAGAAAGGTCTAGGAGTCATACCACTGAGCTCATAGGCCCCAATCTCTCTGTTTTTAAGTCATATGAAATAAAAAGCCTTTGAAGGAGGCATAATGGGGAGAAAGCAGAGTGAGCAATTTCCACAGATACACTTTTGATAAAATTTTTTATTCAATTCATTTTAATATTAAATATAACATATGAAATGCAAAAAGAAGAGGGACAGAGCCCTGAAGATACATTGGGAGGGATGAAAATCTCATTTAGAACATTGGGAAACTTATTTGATGTCAAAGCACACTGAATCAGGCTTCTGGAAACCATATCTAAGGTCAAGGCAAAGGGAAAAAGTATATTCTCTGCAATTATAATGTGTCTGACATGAGATTCTTAATTGCTGGCATAAACTGATATAAAAATTGACTGCTGATATCAATGGAATTAGATCAGTTTGTAACTGATGAAGACTCTGTATGCATTTCCCAATACTTACTATCAATTAAATTAGGTGTTGTAAATTGATAATAAGGTATTGTCAATTAGATTGATGATAGGAGCAAAAAATCCTCTGAAAATTACAGGAATTCGTCCAAACATCAACTCAGTTCAAATTATACAGCAAAACTAATAAATCTTAAACTTTTTTGTACAGCAAATAGGTCTTAGGGAAAAGACACTAACATCATCAAGAAGCTTTGCAATGAAATAAAAATAATGTGATTTTCTTTCTCCTTGAATCTTTTGTTTTCCAGACTAGAGATTATTTTCACTGTATTCTCACCATAGCCTCACACTCTTCCTTTATCTCCATCAGGGTTTTCATCAGGCTGTGATCCGTGCCGTGGGTCACCTTCATAATATTATAGGCCTTGAGGAAAGAACAGAAAGGGACATGTTAGTCGTTGTGCAGACCATGCAAAGGGGTTGGACCCTGCAGCAGGGTGGTCATGTGAGTACTGGACCTCAAGTGGTTGGCAACTTGGAGCTTGAATGCACAGCATAGACAAAATAGGAGTGAAGCACCCCAAAGTGTATGGTGATTTGTCCCTGACAAAGGAGGAGGCACTGACACATTATTATTAGGTGTTAAAACCCACAAATACACTGCATAGATGAATGTTTGGAATAACAGAGGAAGATACTTTTGCACTGAGGCATGAAGGCCACTTAAAGATTGGTCAAGTGTAGCACCCAAGGTTTCAATACACTATTTAAAAGATGACAGTGATGTTCAGGACGTTAGTAGCCACAAAGTCCTATAAATAGAAATGGACTAATGCTTAACCAATGGAATAAAGTGCTTTAACTCTATCAGGAGGAACTATACATAGCATCAAACAAATCAGTACGTTAATAGTTTCAGTGTAAAAAGGCATACAGAGTAATGGGTCTTTGCTGCTATTCCCAGAGATTAGTTTCTCTGTGTGTTTGTCATCTTCTATTACTGGGCCAATTTACACTTGCTCATATTGCCTGTAGTTTTGCTGATTCCCTGCCACAGATATGACTGAAATGCTCTTTGCCCAGCTCATGTTGAGATCATCACTTTTCATATGACATTTCTGCTTCTTCCTTCTATTAAATTCCTCCTGCAAGGAGGGAAATACCAGATGGAAATTGATTCAGCACTTCTGAAGATAGAACAAGGGAGCTAGGAGTGTACCGGCAAGAGAAAAGACATCACAGATTTTTCGTCATCCCAAACTGAAAAATTGCCAAAAACTGAATGCAGCCTGTGTTTCAAAGGGTTCCTTGTCCAGTCAGCGGATGAAATTCAGCTAAATCAGCTTTGCGTTGCAGATGGAATATCTTTTTGGAAACAAATTTAAGGAAGGGGTTTCATTTAAATTGGAAAGATAAAAATAAAAATAAATATATTCTTTGGTGGGAGAAATGAAAGCCTATTTCTAAATTCTAGAGACTGGCAAGCATATGGCAATTCTAGCACAGTTTATTTTTGCTTCAAATTAGCTAATTCTTAAAATTCTTAAAAGAAGAGGGAGGCAGCAAAAGATTGAAAGAACAAGTTGAAATAGCAGTCAAAACAAATCAGAGTAAGTAAGGAGCTCTAAAAAGAGTCAAATATATACTGAGCTACCAGAGTGCCGTACTACTAAATGATAAAGTACTCAGTTAAGCACAACAATGAAACATTTTCATCACTATCAGAAACGCATAAGAAATGTGAATGAAACCAGAAATCCTCATTTTTTCGTACTTTTATGTTAATTGAAATTCAAAGCTGGTCCTGTTTTTCAAAAATGTTTGCAAGTAAGTTATAATTATACTTCCTGGGAAAAAAAAAATGAAAAAAGTTGTACAAGAGCTTTTTCTTTTAATAAATAATTGAAAAAGTAGTCTGAAAAGCAAGAAGAAGAGTCAGTCCTTCCAAGGATGGAGAAAGACGAATACTTGCATGGCATAGGGAATTGTCTCTGGTGCAGAGCAGAAATGCTTCAGAAGGGATCCTGTGTATGTTGCCGTACAGTAACATGGAGCTGTGGCCAGGATAATTAGGAAGGGGCAGGATAACGCTTGATCAAAGTAGCCAGGGAAATTGGCCATGGATCCTGACACACTTGGTGCACAGTGCTTGCATGCTCCGTCCCAGAAAGGTGACGGATTTTTTGTGAATGGTGTATGCAAAGAGCTGTGCACCTGGACATATCCGAGTGACAGGGTAGCTGACCTTGATCTTCAGTCCCCCTACAGGAAAGAGGTCAGGCTTACAGTGAGGGACTTGGACCCTGACACCCTGATGCCCAGCCAGAGATGTCCATAGGGATACGCCTCTATTAAAAGGCAAAAATCCTTAATATCAACCCTAATTTTCAGGTAATGCTACCCTTGCTGGCTTATCTCTTGCCTCCAGCATTTCCTTTCCGTTTCTTTTCTTTCCTCAGTATGGCAGAAAAAAACACTCAGTCTTTATCCTTTTGTTTCCTTGGAGAAAATCATTCTCATGCAATGTACTGTCTCACACGCTGCAGTACGAGTCAGAACCAGATGCATCAAAGTTAGAACAGCAATGATTTGTGAAATCCCTAAATTCAGCTGGTATTAGACTATGCAGTTGTTTTTGCAGAGGTCAGTGCAAAACTGGGGATAATTTCAGCTCCAATGCAAGGAGTTGTTTTACTGGATAGAAGCAGGAACATGTGGGCTCTTTGACCACTCCCCTGTCCTCACAGCTAGCCAGCGGAGTCAAGGCTGAGCAGATTCATGTGGTCTGTGTGGTCTTCCTCTCAGCTAAAAGAGCAAATCTAATTATGAAAAACTACAGTAATTGCAAGACGGCAACACAGGCCACAGTGTCATCAGGCACATACTGTCTCCCTGAAGAATATAAAACTCATTAGATTAGAGGTATGGCTGTTGCTCCATGAATGCAAATGAGATGCAGTGCAGGCATTTGTGCCTGATTTGCATGGGGATGGGACAGGATGCCCATTGCCATGGCTGTGGAGAACTGTGAGCAGATGCAGGATGGCACAGCTCTGTCACAAGGAAAGCAGAAAGCAAATGGCCACATGCCAGAATGGCAGGAAATGTAGCCTAGTGTTTCACAGAGGGTATCTGAGGTTTTCCAACTTGACTGAAGGGGACAAGTTGCTAAAACAGGCATAGGAATACCAAAAACTATCACAGTTACTATCAATAACAGCTTGTTATTGATATATATTGCTATATATTGCTATATATTGCTATATATTGATATATTCAGCCTTTGAAGTAAACACCTAGAGAAAGGGTATTTCTTCAGTGTTGCTGTGAAATCTGGGAAGGATTTTACCCCAGTTCATGAGCTTTTTGCCTCTACAACAGGGATTACCATAAGAAAAGAAATGATATTGTGCCTATTGCAGGCACTCACAAGACAAGACAGCCATGCCCATCTGCTCATGGTGGGAGAAAAGTACTCCTCAGACCCTGCCAGCCAAGTGCAGGGTCTGCAGGGGAAACTGGATGGTCAGTGTCCTACACATGTGTATCCTCCTGCCTGCCCCCATCCCCAGCTGGCATCGCTCAGCAGATGGGCACCACAGCCCTGCGCAGGAAGGCAGACACCACCACCACAGCCCACGGGATGGAGCAGCAGCCAAGACATCGTGCTGCAGCATCCATTGTCCTGCTTTGAGGAGACACTAACCAATGAAGTCATCTTCTTGAATCTGAGCCTTCCCCTCTGCATCCTGCCTGTCACTCCTAGCCAAGTCCAGTTCAATCCAGGCTATGGGCAACCCAACAAGTTTGCTTATAGTGCTGTGAAGGTAACAAATGACACCAAACAAATAGTTATGATAATAAGTGCACCTTAGGGCAAATCTGTACACTTGTTAGGGGCTCCCATGAGCTCCAGAGATGCAGCTGCATTCTGAGCTCCTGCGGGAGTGCTGCTTCCCCATCAAGAAGATTTTATCTTGACAAGACAGGTTGTGGCAACTTTTGTTATTGGAGCTTTACAGTCATATCAGGCTCTTCAAATTACGTTTTTCAGGCTGGGCTCCAACTCTGGTCCCTTCCTGACAAAAGTTTTCCTGATCTATAATTCCATTGTCCTCCCACCATTATATCTTTCATATACGTATGTATACAAATTTAAAAAACAATATGTTGGTTGTACAATAAACCAAGGGCTACCTTCAGGTTTTATTCTAGTGGAGTATTGCCTCTCTGCAACACTTCTATTACCAAACTCTGGCAAATTAGATTTAGATTCTGCAGAATCTAATATACAGTTAGGGGTGGGTTTCTTTCTAATGGGCAACATAATGCTCTCCACATTATTTAAGCCTTCTTTGGGGATGCAGGGTAGAGAGCTAAACCCAAAGGGAACTAAGAGCAAGGTGATTATGACAGTGATTAATTTTTGGGTGGCACAGAGAGCAGCAGTAAGGGCTAGGCTGGAGAGCTGTGTGTTAAGATCCACTGGTCTTAAACTGTGCATCTGCAGCAGAGAGGTTGTCAATCCCCAGCAGCTCTGAGGCTGTGCCTGATTAAACAGGATTTATATGAGGCGAATTTCACTCAGATTGACTCAATTCCCCTGCACCTTCCACATCCTTCTCCTTAATGTTACACTGAAATTAGTCGGACGAGGGTTCCAACAGGGTGCTGCTATTCAGTGTCAGAGTGTATTAAGAAGAGTAATGAAGCAGAGAAGGTAATCGAGTTTCTGCTCTGAGCATGTGGCATGCTCTGTTGACACATCTAATCACAAAGGGCCAAACTGTGTTCTCATCTAACTCTAGGACATTATCTAAGTTATATTAGGAATCACATCCTTTACTCACAACAAACTGGGAATTATATCTTCCTCTAATTTGTTCCAGTGTAGACAGCAAGGAAGGGAATCAGCTGCAGAGCTCATCCAAAGAAGTGTTCTGTTCTATGTTTACAAGTTACACGGAGAAACATGGTGACAAGAAGCTTTTCCTCCTCTCAGCTGTGCTCCCAGAGAGTGGCATTTCAGTCTCTCCTTGTCTCACACATGTGGGTGAAAAGGGGAAGGCTGAATAGGGAATAGGTGAAACCACAATAGGATTCATCACCTCAGTTGCAAAGCACTTACTGTGTCCTTGTGGACCACTAACAGCTTGGAGACCACAGAGGTGCACTGAGGTATGGCACAGAATGGCAAGCAGGACCTTAATCTCCCTTTGCAGAGAAAGAGGAGATCGCAGCTTGAAAAAAGATTTCTTTGTTAGGCATTGCTCAGTATTCAAAGCATCATACAGTAGCAATCTGGCCTGCAATGGGCAACTTTTTAACTAAAAAATGTATGAACATAAAAACATTCTTCCCTAAAAACATATTAATCCCCATCACAATGTCCACCTTCACTGAAAAGCAGCATTCAGATGTCTGGGAATTTACTCCATTTTAATTTAATGCAGTATCATATCAGAAATGCAGTTAGAAAAATGTTGATATATTATGGCAGTATGAATGCAAACAGAAGCTCCTCTGACTGGGGTCTCATTCCACCACTAAAAAGGAAAGTCAGAATGTTTGGAAACTAAATATTATGACGGAAAGAGCAAAGCAGATTACTTGGCATATGACAGATATATGACATACTTCTGAATAATGCATGGAAAATAGAATTGGTTACTCTTCCATCTGCTTTATAATGATCAGAATTGGCCACAATTTAAGTATTTATACCAAGACTTAACAAGAGTGGCATCATAATAAATACTAATTTATTACTTCAACATGTGAAAATTATCAGTTATTCAGTTTGCATCATTAATCAAATGTTAAAACCAAAGAGAGATGGGGGTTGAAAAAAAAGTAAGTACAAAATACTAAGTTACCTAGAGAGTCATGATTGATATTAAATTTATAGGGGATCCGGGCAGGAGTAAAAAAGCACCTCTCCCCCATCCCCCATGCAGACACCCATTCCCTTTTTTCGAAGCGGTTGCCCTCTTTGCCACAAGACTAGCTCTTCATATAGTATAGACATTAATCACAGGGAACATAGAGCCAGATTCTGCACTTCTTTCTGACACTGGTGCCAGTCCTGGGGCCTGCTCCTGCCCAGCAGGTACAGGCAAGTATCTGGGCCAGGTGGCTTTCTGCAGCACCTGGCAAAGGCAATGAGGAGCTGTGTCAGGCATTGGAGGTGGGCTGAGAGAGCTGAGATGGTGAACCAAATGGAGCACGTACTGTCTCCAGGCCAAACAGACCACAAGACAATCAATAACACAAGAGAAGAAGCGTAAGACCTCTTTGAGGGAAACAGGAGGCAGCACATCTTACAGAAGGGGAAAAGCACTCCAGCAGTGATTGAAAGCTTGAGATGGGAAGCAAGTAAGAGCCTACATCCTGAGGACATGTTGCACATGGAAGGGGATTATTCAATATATTTACAATGATACTAACATCAATATAACAGCAGGACAAAAAGAAGCCTGAGGTACATGGAAATTAATATAAAAGTCAGCTCAAGTCCAAGAGGGATGGCTTAAAGCTGAAATGTAACTAACAAAGCACCAGCTGCAAAACTAGATCAAAGGTGATGAATGATATAAGAAATAGGAAGGATCAAGAAGCATGCCTGTTGATTTTAGTGTGGCTCACAATAAAATACATGCTCTAAAGACAAAGTTCTCCAACCTGAAATCACAGACCCTGATTGTGAATAAGTAGGAAAGAAACTGCAGTTCTGCACTTGTTCTTGTACTTTCAGTGCTCTCAGATTCAATTTGCCATGGAAAGGAGGAACATATGAGGCAGTGAGATAATTTTATTTCTTCAGATCTAATAGTAATTTTTCATCCAGGCACTTTTGAGCTATCAAACTGTAATTAGCAGTGACTGATACTGGAGGATATCAATGCCTGAAACGCTGAGCAGCAGTGACCCATCATCACACTCAGCTGCAGCCCGGGGAAACACCACTGATGAAAGCAGAAGTGAGTAGTATCTAAAAGCATGAGGTACAGCCAGAGCAGAAGGGGGGGGGTCACATGGCATTTTCAGGGGAAGCAAGGGAGGAGAGCAGAGAAAAAACAATTCACAATACTGACCTGTTTCAAGGTCTCCAGTGCCTGAGGAAACATGTCTTGACTGTACTGCAGTTTGCCCACTCGCAGCAGCTGGACAGCCCTCAGAGGATGGGAACCAGGATAGTACAGTCTATAGAGAAAAAGAAGGAAAATGTGTCACTGTCAGCTTTCACCTTCACAGTCACTGCCTCTGCTAAGAACTATTAGGGTGGGACTGTAAAGTCATCGTGAATGTTAATAAGGTACAAAGAGGAAATTAGCTGCAATACTGCAAAGCATGAAATACTGAAGGGAATTAGAAAATTATTACTCTCCATCCCAGAGGAATGACTTTAACATTATCCTGTTAGAAAGCGACGGGAGTAGGATTATTGAATTCGCTACTGTTGGATAATACAATAGCATTTACTGTACTTAGTGCTGCAAACAGAGGTTCTTCACAATCTCTGGTCTCTGGAGAGGCATAATTTTAAGAGGAAGCTTCATCTGGGAACCCAGTCCTGGATCCTCCAAGATGAAGGAGTGGTACTGCAGGGAAAGCAGGTATACAACAGTGACACCACTGTTTCTGAGGCTTTGCTTGCTGCTCTCTGTTGCAGAAAGTACTGGTTCTGCACATTCAAGGAAACGTCTCAGACTTGGCTTGTACATGTAGACAAGGTATCTGCTAGTGTGAGAATACACTCCCATTCTTACTTGATTAATTTCAGAGAAGCAGAAGTTCTGCTAAAAAAAAAAACAAACCAAACCAAAACAGAACAATGCTCTTTTTTTTTCCAGGCAGTAGAAAAAAAAGGAGATGGAGAGCAATATCATCATTAATTCCTCTCAAGATGTTCTTGAAATGTCCGTGCTTTCATGGTGGCTGCTCCACATTTTCAAATTCCACTGGTCTTTGGCATATCACACCTGGATCTCACCCCAGCCCTGTGTCCTGGATGTGGAGAGCATGGCATCTTGGGCCAGCAACTTGAAGATTGCAGAAAGCCCTGGATGTAACTTGCCTGGAACTAGTCATCAGGAAACATGAGGTGAAGGGACACACTTGGAAGTTAAGTCACCTGCAAAAGACTTTATATCTTTTTTGACTAACTATCACAGAATTGTTAGGGTTGGAAGGGACCTCTGGAGGTCATCTAGTCCAAGCCCTCTGCCAAGGCAGGCTCATCTACAGCAGGTTACACAGAAATGCATGCAGGTGGGTTTTGTATGTCTCCAAAGAGGAAGAGACTCCAGAAGCTCCCTGGGCAGCCTGTTCCAGTACTCTGCCACCCTCAATGTAAGGAAGTTCTTCCTAATGTAAGGAAGTTCTTCATCATGTTGAGGTGGAACTTCTTGTGTTTTATTTTATGGCTATTGCTCCTTGTCCTGTTGCTGGGCACCACCTAAAAGAGTCTGGGACCATCCTCTTGGCACCTGCCTTTGAGATATTTATAAGTGTTGATGAGTTTAGGCTTCTCTTCTCTAGACTAAACAGGAGCAGCTCCCACAGTCTCTCCTCAAGAGAGAGATGCTCCAGACCCCTAATCATCTTTGTGGCCCTCCATTGGACCCTCTCCAATAGATCCTTGTCTTTCTTGTACTGAGGAGAACTGGACCCAGTACTCCAGATGTGGCCTCACTAGGGCCAAGTAGAGGGGCAGGATCACCTCCCTCAACCTGCTGGTCACACTCCTCCCGATGCACCCCAGGATACCATTGGCCCTCCTGGCTGCAAGGGCACACTGCTGGCTCATGGTCAACTTGTCATACACCAGGACTCCAAGGTTCTTCTCCATAGAGCTGCTCTCCACTAGATCAGCCCCCATCCTGTACTGGTACTTGAGGTTATTCCTGCCCCCCCCCAGCCACAGGACCCTACACTTGCCCTTGTTGAATCTCATCAGGTTTCTCTCTGCCCAACTCTCCAGCCTGTCACAGTTCCGCTGAATGGCAGCACAGCCTGCAGGTGTATCAGTGACTACCCTGAGTTTCATATCATCAACAAACTGCCTGAGGGTGCATTCCATCCTTCATCCATGTTGCTGATAAACAAGTTGAATAAGACTGGACCCAGTATTGATCCCTGGGGAACACCACTGACTACAAACTATGCAAATGAAAGAATAAAAGCCTTAAGCATGACTCACCAAAGACAAACATCCTACTTGATCAAAGAGCATTTTATTTCCACAAGTACACCAGCAGTGTGCTTGAGGAGTATCTAAAATATACAAAGTGTGTCACAATTTCAGGAGGAATAGTCAATAAGCTTTCTGAAATATACTTTATGAAGAATATTTTTTGGTTTGTTTGCACCAAGAAGATGATCATCAGAGTTCAGGGTAACTGCTAATGAATGATATCACTGCAGTCAGAAAGACACTGAAATTTGCATGAATATAATTAAATACACGCTAAAACATTAAATGATGGAAATTTGTACAATGTACAGGAATCTTCTGATAAGTCTGCATGCAAATTAATAAGTTATTTTACACTTATGAAAATGCAAACACAATTAAATACTGTTTAAATGGCAGCATATCTGGCTGTCCTTATAAATATCAAATTAAGATGTTCAAACATAATGAAAAACGTTTTCACACCCAAAACCCCCCTATTCCACTGATCCCACACAGTTTCAGTGAAGACATCAAGAAATACATGGAAAACATGCATACATGGGAAGGATGCCTGGCAGGATCTCAGCAGCAACAGCTTTTGATCTATCAAAGCCTCTCATGAAACAGCAGAAGCCAATGAGAATAATCCATCCTGAATTGCCATAAGCACCTCCTGCTCAGACCCCTTGTGGGTTGCAGTTCAAAAAGGCTGGAGAGCCAGCAGACAAGAAAGAAGAAAAATGATAGCACTTATCTCAGCCCAAAATGACCACTCAGGAACTTCAAGGGTCTGGTCAAACAAACACTAGAAAATTATCAGTAGGTTTATTTTTAGATTTTGTTTCTGGTTATCATATCAACATTGTGCTATCTGCTACTAGTGAAATAGGGAGAAAATGCAACTAAGAGATTTTGGTGTGAATTAATGAAGAGTAATAGAAATTCCAGCACTTACATGGCACAAGTGGAAGTAATGAGCATATGCACGACTTTGTAAAAATCTAAAAGAAAATGTCTCTGTGATTGCACCCTTCTACCCTCACCTGTGTCTACTGTAAAGGAAGGAGTAAAAAAGGTCATTTCCTCTCCTCTGGGCCACCAAAATATCAGGTTGCCTGGGGAAGGATCATGGCCATAGGAGAAGCTGCCAGGGAGACGAAGACATCTGCATGAGAGGATAGCCCATCTTTGCAGGCCCCATTAGACCGTCCCTGCTATATCCTGATAGCCACTTCACGGTCCCTTTACACCTCTTTCATTCCACACTTTTCATCCTACCAACCATATTTTTAATCTCCCTTTCCTCACCCTTCTGAATAACCAGCCCCATCATAATACCAATGCAAACAAGGAATGTGGGTCCTGCCTTGCCTGCAGCCAAATGAGGGATGGCAGCTCATGTAGGAAAATACAGGCTGTGCTTTAGTTCAGCAACACGGTGCCTGCTAAACTTCAGACAGAGACATTAGAATTCAGAATATGCTCCTCCAGCAGACATGTTTCTTTCTATAGATCATTCACCTGCAGTCAATAAAGATCTAGGATTGTGGTATGTGCAATATCAGAAAAAACAGGCAGCAATTTAGCAATGTTAGGTACTCGGCCCGAACTACCAGCCATAAACTAGGGCAAGTGAAAACTTAAGATGAGGGCAGAGAAGGAGTAAAATGTGTGAAATAAAAAGCCCTGTGTTCATAAATATTTACAAAGCTATTTTACTGAGCTGATTTATGCTCTGATCTTATGCATGTACATAGTTACATTTTGCAAGCCTTAAAATTGACATTTGAAACAACTGTTTATTATCATATTCTGGAATAAATTTATTAAACTATTGGAACACCTCTTATGGAAGCACATCCATTGAGTTTACTAGAGAAATCCAGGCAGTTTGCAGCTCTTCTGGGAGATGTGCAAGTAGGAAAAATGCTGCTGGCTTCTTCCAGACATCCCCAGGATTCAATATTATTTGTAATACACCGGCAAGACAGAAAGAACTAAGAAATAGTGTCAGGTACTTGTGAGCCAACTTGTTATCCTCATGCATTGCTCTGAACAAAACAAAGTGGATAGATTAAGAATAAGGAAGACATTTACCAGCCAAGGAACTGTAACTAAAGACTGTCAACAAGAGACTAAGATAACTATAGAGAAATACATGCTGTAAAACATGTTACAGCTTGGGAAGAGTAGGATTTCAATCTGAAAAGGGTTTTATGAGATTTACCAAGGCCTGAGGGACAGAAAGGGGAAGAATAGTAACATCCTGAAAGCTGAAATAAAGATAGTTCTTTGGAGTGATGTTTCCTGGCCCTTGGCACTGGTCAATGCCCAGTAGATCACTTGCAAAGAGAGATTAAACAAAATACAACAACTAACAAATAAAGCTGCACTGCAAACAAGAGAACTGGAGGAGGCTGAGAAAGATCTGTACATTTTGTATCACATCCTCTGCTTATATAAGACAGCACAGCTTTGTTCCCATCTATACCCAACAGCATCCATGCTGGCCTTCTGCCCATCAACTGGTCCCCTCAGTTTGGTATCATCTGCAAACCCCACAGAAGTGCCTTCTGTTGCCTCCTCCAGGTCAATGATACAGTTGTTACACAGGACAAGCCCCAGGACAGACTCCTGGGGTGCCCCACTCTTACTGGCATCCAAAGAGCATACAATCCAACAACCATGTCCTCTCACCCCAACCATCCAACCAATCTTTTACCTATCTAGCTCCCTGCTCACCTAGACTGTAGCATCCTAACTTGCATGATAACTCCCTGTTCTTCTCAACCTTGCAAAGATTATAATGAGCAAGCTGGCCAGCTCTCTCAATGCCTTTTCTGGAGGTAACTATCAGGTCTGATGGATCTGTAGGGGTCACACGCTATTAGGTGATCCCTGGCTTAACTCTCATTCTGGGATCTGTCTGGGAGACTTCATAGGTGAACTGTGATGCAAGGAAGGCACTGTCTAGCTTACTATTCAAAGCTGCAAATGCAAGCCGTTTCCCAGTCTTCAGGTAGCTTGCACCAGTGTTTCACTGTTCCAGGCATCAGCAGTTCCTTCATTTCATTCACAAAATATGAGGATACCAATTTTTACTCAGCAAAGAAATGGATCGTACTTTGTAAAACAGTAGCTGCTTCTAATACCCCATGAAAATGATTGCTCCTATTTGTAATTCAGCCTCAAGGTTTGCCTTGATTAACCCCCAGGGCAGTCACTGATAATATATTTTATATAGAAAAATATATTTTTCTTCATTCCATGTATTATCTCTGAATCTCTCCAAGCAATCCCTTGTGTTCTTACTTAAAGGACAGCGTATAAAACACAACCCTTGACAAAATTTAACCAGTTCTTTCTATTTCTTAATACTGCAGTTCCATTAACTCCACTCAACTTATCTCTGATTACAGATTAAAAAATCAGAGCTTTTATGTTCTCTTGTAAATTAAAGCCTAGTATTAAAAAAAATAAGACTCTGCAAAATCACTGCCATTTCTGATGACTCATATTTTAAAATAAATAGACGCCTACCATTCCTTGTAAACCAGTTTGTGGGGCTAACATTTACACTGTTGTAATTAGAAGGAGGCAGGATTTATAAAACCTGAAATGAGGGTTTGAAATGGGAATGTTACAAGGTTTTTTAATATGGTGACATGTAAAAAGTGATGCTATACATAACTGTAAATTGGTTTGCAGTACCTTTTAGTGCAAGTAAATATGACAGCATAAAAGACATAGAGCAGTTTTAGCAGCCGCAGCAACAGAGAAGGGATTAAGAGGCTCCTGGGCTTCAGCAAAGGTGGTGAGCAGAATGCAAAGAGGACAGCATCAGCCTCACAACAGAAATGTACACCACAAATACAGCACCCAATAAGTTCAATCTTTTCTTCTTTCCCTGATTTGTTCTTGATTTCTGAACTGCTCAGTGTTTGAGTACATTCATTAAAGCTGTTCACTGAACTGCAGCCTAGGAATTGGTTTTATGTTGTCTAGTTATTTGCTTTTTAATTAGTCAGTGATGTGAGACTGGTCATCTAATTCACATATTACTTCTACTCCTTGGCTGGGATGATCAATGGGCTCTGAATATGGGAATTATGAGAAATATTTTTATGACAAATTTAAGGCCAAATAATTATTTGCTCTAAAACGAAACATTTGGTACCTATCAACATTTCCAGGGATTAACCAGTTATTTTATGAATAGTCAGAGAAATCACATGTCTCAGGAACATAAGACAGGTAAACTAACTGTACTCATTTAGTACAGTTTACATATCTTAATGCCAAAGGTGCTGTAGATGTTCAGTCTGATCTCCTAAACAGAATTTCACCTAGCAATTCATGCTCCAAAACCAGAAATTTGAGGCTGAAGTAGTGCTTAAGAATAAATGTTCTATTTATAGAAAAAAAATCTTAAGTAGTTTTACATGTAATTTGTTCAATATTTTTTTTAATGAGCCCAAGTCCTGTGCAAGGGTTTTGCCTGGAAAGAACAAGTTTACAGGGTTATTTTTTGAGAAACTGGGAATGTATCATTGATACTAGACTGACTGTTTTGCATGCTGTGTATTAGAAGTGTGGTTGGAACTTTTAATTTTTAAGGGCAATACACCTATATAAACCTGTGTAACATCTTTGGGGGTCCCTGTGAAAGCCTTCCTAAAAAATACTGGCTTGGCTTTCACACTACTTTTGCATTTTTTTCTTGGAATAATAATGATGTTAACCTGTTATTCTTTCTGGCTTCTCTTTCTTTCTCCCTCTCTTTCTTCTCTCTTCTTAACAACTTCCTATTTATCACAGATGACCAGGTAAGTTTAAATCAGTTCAGTACTTCACAACTTCCCTTATACCTTCTGCAGCAGCCATACCATTTTTGGAGTAGAAGACTTAATCCTTTGACTGTGGCAGACCTGATATACTCCAGCTGCCCTGAAATGTTTATTGTCCATTTTATATCCCCATCACAGTGTCTCATGGAGATGATCAAAGCAGCAGTGAACAGTTTAATGCTGGCATTCAGTCTTTCCTATTTTTTCCCAGATTTGACTTCTCTCACTTGGATTTTGGGATCAGCTCCTCTGCACTAGCAGGGAGGTTTTTTTGGAGCTAACTGCTAGTGCACATCCCTAAAGCATTATAAGAAAGCTTTGCCAGAAATGAGAAAATGTTATTAGTAGAAATTTTATGCTGCGAAGTCTCTTACAAACTAAAGCAGAAGTTACTTTCTGCAATTACTGTGCAAAACTATTAATTACCCCCAAGAGACTTCTTCTGGTTTAACTAAATAAAGCAGAAAGTTGGCATCATTTTCTGAGCCAGGGGGGGCAATATCAGTAGAGATGTGCAGACCAAACACCTCTGATCCGAATTCATTTGGTAGTCTCCATACTCTTATAAATATACCCTGACTGTACAATTTTGCAGTCTACCTAACATATGTTCTCTCTCTCTGAATTGTTTTGTATTGGCAAAATTCTTGGTTATATCCACTATTGAGATTTTCACCAATGACCACAGTTCATGTATGAGCTTCATCATGCTAAGCTGTGCAACCATCACATAAGCAGTAAAGTGTACGGCATGACAGCCCTTGTTCTGCACAGATAAGATATGGAGGCCAAGGCAAATGAAATGGTTTGTCCAGCGTTACAAGGTTAAATCTCTAGGGAAGCCAAAAGTTAAACCTAGATGCCATTGTAACTTTAGGATGGCTGTTGGTTCATTTAGAGTCTGGTTCTTGTGTCTATGCTGTCTTGCCTACACTTCTGGCTCTAACAATCCAAACGAAAGTAAATGTAGTTTTATAGACTTAACAGGCTTGCTGTAATTTGCAAACAAAATATTGAAACAGTAACCTTAATTTAGAAATTTTTGTGCCAGACTGCCACCTTATTTTTCTGTTTCTTTTTTTTTTTCTATTCTGTTGTCACTCAAGAAATGTCCTGTTATTTCAGTGAAATAACTGCCTTTGGAAACAGATCTGTGAAATAATGGCTCAAAATATTTTTCATCACATCTGCATCTCATACTGTTCTGTTACTATTTGTTTCAGTAATTTAACTGATGTGATCAAATAAGCAATCATACTTCTTAATTGACTGAATTCTCAACAAATGTTAGCTATCCACTGCAGAAATTATTTCTCTCTGGCTCCTGATCATTCTGCCATATTCCTTATGATGATAATTTATGTCACATTAAAGTGGATATAGTTCCAGCTGTTGGCTCTGCCAAGATTTGAATGAAATGAAATGAAAAAAGTATGTAAGTATAAAACTCTTCATCTCTCTAACTCACCCACTTAAAATGTTAACTCTGTCTGTTTTAACTGTCCACTGCAATGTACTCTCCTCTTCTGTTATTATGAGATGTTAAGGAAAGAAAGGGTTCTCAGTTTGGAATGGAAGTAGGAAAAGATTTTATATATTGTCTCTGTGTCCTGGCTGAGCTTCAAAACATCTTATAACTCTTAGGGTTTTTTTGTTATGAGTTCACCACCTTTAGAGATAAAGATGGCAGTACGGACTGTCCCTGCAGATAAGGACATACTCTCTCAGTCCTCCAGAAGAGTAAGATATTAAGATCAACAGTTTAGTTCAAAGGATTTATAAAAAGATTTTAAAAGCCATACAGAGTACATTGGAAAAATGCCAGAAAACTCAAGTGGTATAGGAAATACAGCAAAAGAACAATGGGAAAGCTAATTAAAGAGAACGTGCATGGGAAGAGAAGCAAAAAAATGAAGGAAAGTGTACACCAGAGACACTAATTTGTGACAAAGATCTTGGTGTCACCTTCTCATCCAGCAGTAAACCTATGACCAACTGCTGATGTTATGAAAAATAGCTCACCTTCCGCATCTCATACTCTGACAATACAAAACTGCAGGTACAAGAAATGCAAGTTTAGACTTTGGTTTCCTTACAGAAAATTACAGACCTACAGGTTCTCATGATCTCAGTTCTTCAGCCACAGAATTAGAGAATGACAGGAAAATGAAAATCACCGCTGGATCCCTATGCAAGTCACATATAACTTTCCTCTAATGGATTCTCTCTGCTATGATATGAGCATTCCAATATCAAAGCCACACATATTTAATTACTACTAGTCTCAGCAAACCTTGGAGAAGCTGTGTGTGTGTGTGCTTGCACGAACTGCAGAAGGAAGGATGCAACTGGCAGTACTGACATCTTTAGTGCAAAACGTCTTCTCCCTACTCACCAGTACCTGAGATCACCTCAGAAGTCTGTTGTAATACAAAAGACTGCTAACATGCAAGTTGGACCCCTGATTTAAGCAACAGTATCAAACTTCCTTGTTTCCTTTTCTATTGCATCTCCAGATAATTATACTGAGAAATGGTCAGGTGCAGTGCAACGACTCTCTCTTTTTAGAGAGATGATTACAAATACAAGTTTCAGACAGGATGCATGAAATCTGAGAGGCATGGTCATTTTTCTCATGACAGCTGTGGGACAGGGAAGAATCAAAACAGTATGGTCTTTAACTGGCATTCTGTCACTTTTGACTCCCGGAGACTGGAGAGTTATTGTTTGTTTTGTTTTTATGTTTGTTTTTTTATATTTTGTTTTGTGTTGTGTTTGTTGTTTGGTTTTTTTTTGGTACACATAGGTCAGTGTTTTAATAGGCATTTATATACACACTGATGGGTTCTGAAGTACCATGCAGCTTTGGGAAATGGATCTTGGTTTTAGAATGGGTATTTCTTTAAGAACATTAGCTCGGTGAACATTACAGTCAGAAAAGCAAAACAAATATTAGGATATTTTTAGGAAAAGAGAGAAGTGCTGTAAAAATACATACCAATCCTACATCTTGGGTATTATATGGAATTCCGATCCTGTCTACTCAAAAGAGTTCAGTAGAAAAGTACAGACAAGGGTGATGAGGACAGTTAGAGGCAGTGCAATGAAAGAGTAGATAGAGAGTCCAGGGCAAGTCTGCAAAAGAAATTATTGTGGAAGGACTTGATGGATGTAAAAATCACAGTCAGTGTGGAAAAGGCAAATGTCTCTCGTATCACCCAGAAGACCAAACCAACAACTGACAGATTCAGAACAAATACAGTGTTCTGTCTCACTCAGACACTGGTTGAATTATCAGCCCAGGTACAGTTGAGGTACAGT
The DNA here is from genome assembly GCF_001715985.3 of Manacus vitellinus. Lineage (NCBI taxonomy): Eukaryota > Metazoa > Chordata > Aves > Passeriformes > Pipridae > Manacus > Manacus vitellinus. The sequence goes on along the minus strand of NW_021940864.1, from coordinate 23,050,217 downwards.
TGATTTCTGATCAAAAAACACATGAATAAGCAAGTCGTATCCATATTTTCTTCCTCCATGACTACATCACTTGACATGTTATACTCCTCCTATGATCATAAAATGTTCCCTGTCTGCTATTTCCAGATAAGCTTCTGGTTTAGGACAGATGGACCTGTGGAAGGACTCAGGAATATCCCTCTTTTTTGGTATCTCCTCAAACCTGCCTCAAACTACCCAGTTTCTTATCCATCTTATAATTTTTGTGCACATGACCTACAAGAATGATGGTGACTTTGTAATGTTCCATTACATTCTTCATTGGAGCTTAGCTCTGTGTTATTTTCCTGCATTTAGATTATACTATCTTATCAAAAATACAGTCTTGCACACTCCATTTCTAGCAAATCTATGCTGGTTTTTTACAGCACTTTCCACTCTTTTCACTTTTTTCTCCCTTCATAATTTGCCCTAAATCTTTGAGGTGATAGCCCTCTAGATCCCCCTTCTAAGATACTATGGTCTTTTTCTTCAATTGTTTACTGCCACCTCTGAAGTGAGGATGTTCTTTGAGCATAATTTTTGCTTTGGAAATTTACCATGTCCATAGCTAATAGTGAAGTTATTTGAATGCAGAAAGGAATTTACTCTGCATCCAATTAACATGATGGTCCTTCTTTCTTTGTGTAATCTTGTGCCTTTGTGGTTCCCTGAGTAACAGTTCCCTGTTTCCTGTTTGCACTTACAATCACAGTGACATTTTGTTCCCAATAGAATTTCAAGTTAATACCAATATGGGGTTACTTTAAAAAGCATGACCAGGGATCTCTCCTTTGCCCCACAGTCTTCACACTAGGAAGAGGTTGTTTCACTGTCATTCCAACAGCAGATATCTGATACAGCTCAGTGTTTAAACCTAGTGATACAAATCTCACTGTCCTGCTAATGTCTGGATGGCTCATCAGCTCATTTTTGACCACACAATGACCTTACAGGCTCATCTCTCTAACACCTTTTTATTTTTTTTTTGCTCTCCAACCGTGTTGTCACCTTTTAAGATTTGTCATGCCTGTGCTTGACCAGCTGCCATTTCAATTTGTCTTTCTTTCGGGATACTTACTGTCAAAAATAATAGCAACAATAACAGTTGAATTAGCATTTACAAAATTTAGTGACATTTTTGTGCATAACTTGTTACCAGCATGTCTGAACAGGAACTCCATTGCCTGATGTCAGATATCTCATTTAGACAACTAGCCTTACTCATTTTCATGTCTCAGCTTTTCCATCTGTAAGATGAGAACACCGGTCTATTTATTCAGTGGAGCTGATGTGATGGCTAAATTCTATGTGTTTGTGAAGAGCTTTGAGAGTTCAATAGGAAGATTCTGTAGAAGTTCAAAATATTACCAGTAGTTCTGAAAAGAACACCAAATCCTTGGGAAGCTACACAGTTAAAACATGACAGCTAAACAAAACCATCTGGATGAACTGGAGAACACGTAACTTCCATCCAGTTGCTCAGCTGGATAGAAAATTTCTCTCATGACCCAAAAGGCATGTAAATTGCTCCAGAGCTTCCTAGGAAATAAAACAATCTGGAAGAAAGGGGAGGGGGAAAATAGCTTTCTTTACAGAAAAAGAGACCAGCTATGAACTTTATGAATAGCAATCATGAGCAATAATCTCTCCCAGGCTCTAAAGTGCTGCCTGAAATGCTAGTTGAATATGAGGGAGAGATTTTTTCAGGTAATACTACAATGTCTCTTCACAGCATGGAAAACAGTGTGTAATACTTCAAATGACCAAGGCATGCGTGAATTCTCTGTTTGTAATTAAAAGTAGCATGTTCACTGAGCAAGCATTTTTCAAGGAAAGCCAGGTTTGCAGTACACCTTGATTAATGGCTACATTGTACCTTCACAGAACAGGCAGGAGGTAAAAATTTTTTAAGAGGAGATCTCAATACACCATTTTGTAATTATATGTTATTGTCCTGAAAGATTCTGAGGCTTTTCAAAATTATATCTAGCTACAGTTATGTGGCCCAGCCACTCAGAGCTTGTTTAGAGGTATTTGAGATAGGGGTATGAAAGATACTCTCCAATAGGCACTTTGCATCAACTTTCCTCAGTATGAGGTTTTGGATTGCATTTCTAGATCAGGTCATTAGAGGTCCATGTCTTGACACGATGAGGATATATTTCTATAGGTAAAATAAGGGATGAACGATTCATTTAAGCTAAAGTTCATTGCATTCAGGGACCTAATGAATAAATCTCCTGTATAAGAACAGATACAAAGAGTTCCCAGACTGAAAATATAGGGTACAATACACAGGAACCCAGTTCCCAAATAATTAGCTGTTTTTATTTCCACTTAGTGACTACTACATAAAAATACATGATGGGTCTGTTGGAAGGATGTTTTCTTCAGTCATGAGAACTTCAGCCCTTATGAGAAGAACCACGGAAGGGTGGCCACCTCTTGAGGCCAGACCACAAGTGAAGTGGCTGAACATGACACTGAATATGAATTTGAGCCCACTAGAAAAAGAAAAAAGAAAAAAGAAAAAAGAGAAAAGAAAAAAAGAAAAAAGAAAAAAGAAAAAAGAAAAAAGAAAAAAGAAAAAAGAAAAAAAAAAAAAAACAAACAAAAACCAAACACCCACCCAACCATACAAAAAACCCTATGGAAGCCGCACAGGAAATCCTGTGGAGTTACTTGATAGAGACCTGATTATTCAAGCCCTTACAATGACACTTGCTCAGGCACCAGGGGAGACACAGGTATTTAATGTCCAACCTCCTTTGCTGAGGCCATGGGCAGACATCCCATGGTGCAGAACACTTCTGACAAGAAACCTCTGAAATAATCCAGCAAAAGTTTACCTTGCACCCCATTCACTGTGGGCATTATAGGCACAAAACAAGAGCTACAACTGCCCTATCATGCCTAAAGTGCATGAGTAAATGGTTTGTAACAGTCTAAAATTATGAAACATTAAGCAACCACATTCTCTCTCAGCTGATTGTGTGGAGGCATTTACCACATGGATTTATGGATGAGTGGGGATGGAGGAGGAGAAATGAGCAAAATAAACATATGTGGACTCTATCAAGTACTGTTTTTTCTATCAAATGTTAGTTGGGTCCCACTGAGCTATAGAAAGACTCCGTAACTCTTGGTCCACAGCTCCCAGTAGAGAATTTCTGTGCAATGAGACAAGGTGCACAGTTCTAGCTCAAATAATAGCCAGTGCATGGGGAAGAGCTCCAGCAAACTGTTGTGCCAGTGCAGCAGAGCTGTCAGGGTAATCAATTCCTGGGTCCTGCACTACTATTTTATCCTGTGTACCAGGTTATACCTCTTTGTTGGCTAAAGCACTCTGGCATAGTATTTACTATTGGTTTCCCATTACAGATACCAGCTGTGTCTGAGGCAGAACTCCAGTCTATCTCACAACTAATTATTTCAAACACTAAGAAGAAATTCTCTTTTCTCCCTCTTCGGAGGTGCTTGACTCCTGTTTTTTTTTCGTTTTGTTTTCTTCTTCTAGTTTTTGCATCTTTCTTTCATGGTTTCTCTATCCTTACCCTTAAATTTTCTTTTTTCAGTACCCTCTATCCTACCAAGTCGCTTTTCTTCCCCTCTAACCAACTCTTATGATATTTTTATTCATATTTTTAATATTTTTTTCACTCCAGGGTCCTCTCTACCTACGTATAACTAAGGCACTAGGTCCTGGGGAGGCTGATTGCTCACTTGGATGTGCAACATGCAAGATATACATCTTTGAAGCAACTGCTAGACTACTAATAGCTGTTTCAAGGTAAACTCTCTTTGCACTCTGAAAACCACATGTAAAGACATGCAATGGTGTACTATTCATAAAGGCTCAGGAAACTACCCATTGATCTATGATATGTCCATTAATCTCTGCAGCCTAAAGGGCATCTTTCTAAATTGGTACAGGAGCCAGCCATGAGAAGAAATCTGTCAATACCCTTTTGCGAGGCACAGGAAAACCACATACTGAGTCTTTGCTATTAAATGTGAATCCATAGAACGAGGCAGGCACCAAAATCTAAAATGCCACTTACTTGCCTCAAGCAAAAATAAAATGTCATGGTTCCTTCTGATTGCAAAGTAGAACAGTTTGATTGTCAATTTGTGATTTCTCTGAAATATGGCTTAGATATCTCTTGGCTTTCACAGCATTCATTCTGAGGATGCTTGTATCACTTCCAGTTTGTTTTTCCTGCTGGACCAGATGTATCTTAATAGAGTGCTGAAAAAGGTCTCTACTAGGTGACAGCTTCTCTCCCAGAAAAACGGAGATCTTTCCTGGAATCACCTTGCATTGCAGATGCACATCATGGCACTGCAAGCTTTTGTAATAAAAAGGACTTCATGCTCTCACTCGTGTATGTATTTTTTTTTTTTCTCTGCTCACATCAAATAATGTGTCCACTTCCTCCCATTTTTAAGAAAGACCAGTTCTCAGAAAGGTCTCTGCTAATTTCTTACTGGTTTTTGGCAGACTTTTTTGAGAAAAACTATGATATACCTTATCGCAGTCCTTGATATTTAGTTTACATTGTCCCTTATCAGAGGCAGTTGATGAGAGTTGTACTTTCATATTAAAAGATATATGGCTCAGTTCTAGCCCTTACCTGGTTGGTGCCATCAACTGCCATTCTTAGCCTTGAATCAACAGATCTGCTCTCATCCAGATCTGCTATGAACAGGCAACAGGGTAGTCAATGGTTAAGTTCCTGCTTTGAACAGCTTGCCCATATGTGCATTTTACCTCTCTCAGGCATCTTAAAGCTGAATGACCTCTGCTTTGGTGTTTGGTTTTGAGATCTAACATCCCTTCCCCTCAGAAAGCACCTGGATTATAGTTGTAATTTTTTTGGTATAAATTTCATTTTAAGCCAAAAGATAATAATTACATAAAAAGGAAAGTCAAAGTTATGCATTTCTAGATGCAGTCTTTCTAGATTCAGTCTTCTTAACAGTGCATTTCCAGAATAGATGTGAGAATGAAGCCAACTTCTGAACACAGACTTATTTACCTACAACACAGCAGAAGGCCTGTATAGTCTACCTATGCAAATGATCATTTTTATATGTCACTCTAAAGTTCAAATAATGCTAACCATGCAAGTAAGTTTTGCAAAATACATAGCTTTTTCATTCCTGTCTTGAGACATGACGCAGTAGTTTGTTTAAAATTGCAGAGTATTACCTTCTCTGTGACACTTGTTTATGAATAGCGGTGAGCCAAGAGGGAAATTCTGCTGTGCATGGATGTTCACTGACAGCGTGAACACTACCATGTAGTAAAAGTATTTCCACTGTGACATAAGTAGATTTAAAATGAATGCATGCAGATATGCAGATTACCTACAAGATGAGCCCAGACAGATGAAATATACCCATTCCACAATTTTTTGATTCCTACATGATAGAATACAGATCAGGTCATTTAATACAGTGTCATACAATAGTATACAACACACAAGATGTAACAGTTTAAGCCAGTTTCAGGTGGAGAAATACCTATATCAGAAAACAGCCATTGAACAAGGCTATCTTCCCCTCAACAGAGAAGCAATAACCGAAGAGATTACTGGGTTAGAGAGTACAGGAATGTCTTGTTTTGTCTCCACTCCAGAGCACGTACTCTCATCTCTTCTTTTTCTCTCTACCTTACAGATAGAGATTCAAAAACTCAAAATAAAGAAAATTTATACATAAAGTGTTTGGTGAAACCTCGGATCTATATTTGCCACTGTACATGAGACTACCCCAATAATCCCTCAGTTGACTTGATTTGAAATTATGACTGCAACATGAAACAGTTCTCAAGTTACAATTTCAAATTTTCAGCATTTGTAATATGGGGGCAAGCACACGTTTTCAGGAGGAGTTTGGAAATAATGACAATTGTTGGATAGACATAATTCTTCTGCATAAGACTAGAATTAGACAGCTTGTCTACCTATAGACTTTCAAGGTTAATTTGAATTCGTTAATAGTGTGAATTTTAAAGTAATCACGTCAGCCATGTTGTAGATTCTGTAATTGAAAAATAACATAGAATTATTTCATATTTAGCTTAATTAATTTCCAAAGCAAACTCAACCAGACTGCATTAAATTGAGAAAAACACAGGTATTTGAAAAGACTAATTAAAGCACTTTAAAATCTATTTGGGTTATTTACCCTTGAGGCAGAAGCATTGGTTAAACAATGGTATACTTAAAAAACCAAAGCCCTTCTTTCTTCAGAACATTGGTCCAAAACGTATGTAAAGATTAAATCCTATGATGATGATCATGTAATTGTCCTCTCCTCAGAATAAAATTTGATATTTTTTACATGACTTGCTCAAAACAAACAGGAGGTAGCTAGAAATTTGGCTAATGTGGAGAAAAAAAAAAAAGATTTATCCTTTAAGATACTAGACAAAAAGGGGCAAGGGGTAAACAAGATACAAGAATATATTTTGCATTATTAGGTTAATAAACTGGTTGTGCTACATTTTGATCCAAAATTGATGGTGCAATAACTATAAATTATGATGTATTAGTCAGAAATGGCATATTGTGTTTAATGTACTAGCAAATACTAAACTACCAACAAACACACAATCAGTTGCTATAGTAATTCTAATCTCCACCTATGCATCAAGAATTTTTACGGGATGTGATGAATTCTGTCCTTTAAAAAATGTGTACTTTCCCATAATCGTGTTTAGTGGATTTTCTGCACAATCCTCATGTGCATACTGCACAGATCACACAGTGCCTCATCAGATCCAAATATCTGATTTGAATTTTTATAGAACACTGACCTTTCCAACATATGTTTAATTTGTGTTTATATCTAATATATATATCATGATCTCAAATATTCCACTCGTCTTGTGTTTAAACAGAAGGCAGCATGAAAGCAGTTTACTAGGAAAAAAAAGGAAGCAGATCAAAAAGAATGAAAGATTTTTAAAGGAAAGTGCAATAGTTAATTATTTCAAGCTTAAAAACTGGGAGCAGTTCTCCCACGTGTATAAGGGCCAGTACAGGTCCTGTACATCAATTAAGCCCACTTAAAGCACATTTTGAAGGCTTAGACAGGATTTCTATGGTGCATAAGCCTGGGGCTGTCTGTCTGCATGTGAATTTTATTCCCTATGAATATACCTGTCAAGATAGCTGAAATCTGAACATTAAGGAGGTTGTTAGCAAATCAAAATCTAAATTTGCAGACATTGCCACCTCAATTGTATTTGTCACTCTTCCCTTTCTCACAGCAAAACAAAGTGGTTACATGTACAAAGCAAGTGCAAGAAATAGTGGCCACAGTACTATATTTTCTCAGTTAAACTGCTTTTAAGAGGAAGATGGATGGTACTCTCTGAAGAAAAAGATTGTTTCTCTCTCTTGCTCTCTTTAAAAGAAGAGCTTTTAGTGGTACTCAATAAAATTTGTTTCTATGTCAGGAAACGGAACAGAACAAATACTGCACTAAGCTCGCAAGCCTTCGATTACCTGTTTTGTTCACATAAATATATAAGACTTAAAATGCATGATTAAATTGTATTATATATGGAGTTGGAACTTAATCCCTGATGAGCAACTATTTAGGGTTTATGGTATTATATATGGAGTTGGAACTTAGTCCCTGATGAGCAACTATTTAGGGTTTATGGATTCTTAGTAATTACAGGTTTCTCCATTCCTTTACATTTCTGCATCAGTCATCATTTCTAAGGAAGGTAGAATCTGGAAATCTGGAATCTCTACTTACTCCCAGAATTTACCAGAAAACAGTTTTGTTGTTTTTTATTTGACATTAAACATTTTGAAAAGTATTCAACTACTTGGATCCACATTAAATTATGAAATAAAGCAAAAACTATGGGAATAATTCTGTTTGTAATTCCTGGAGAAAAGTCAAAGATACTTTATGTGGGGAATTTGCACTGAAAGCACAGAGAATTCAGGCTTTGCATTCTATTTGAACTTGTCCCATCAGATCCTATCTGACCTATTAATGATATCAGATTTGAGAAAACTTTTTTTTTCAATTTAATTTCTAGGCATTTTTCTTTGTGTCTCCTTATGTTTGACTTCATGCCAAATTGTCAAAATTGTCACTGCCTCATTTAAATCCCTCGAGAAATAACATGTTCTGCCGTACCTGAAGAAAGCAGAATTGGTACCTTTTCTCACCATAAGAATTCTCTAGTATACATTGTTACTGGATTATTTTAGGAAACATTGCATTCTGTCTATGTATCTTTCAGCCTATGCTCTGAGGTCACTTAATGTCTTTGTGGTGTACACTGCACTGCACCTAAGCATTTGAGCACTAATTCCATATTTGGGAAAGCATTTAAAGTAAGTGCTTAAGCATCCACTTAGTTGACTTATGTGGGCTTTATACATGTGTCTAAATTCTTTTCAGAGCTTCCTACAGTTGGTTCTAAAGAGTTAACAAATAACCAGTTCTGTTACTACATTTGAACATGACTTCAGAAAACTCTTACATGACAGTAAGTGTAGGATTTATCCCAACAGTGTATTCACACTGTCAGTTCACAGGCATCTAGCCTGGATGGGAAGCCTAATCTTCCCAGGTTCCCAGTTTAGAAAGTGCACTGTCAAGGACTCCTTGAGAAGGAAACTCAGAACATCAAGCTCACTCTGCTGAATATTGGCCAGTATTAATAATTTAAGATTACCTCATGATCTCCGTTTTCTGTCACGTTGGCTCAGACTTCTAACTGTGGTAAAATTTGTGCCACGTTTTGATTCTCCAAATTGAAATGAGGATACAGAAGAATTGATTTCGCTTGTCATTTAGTAATATTTGACAAATATGGAAAGCTTCAGTACAGTGCATTTATACAGGAACAACACACTTCCCAAGGGAGAAGCCATCTACACAGTAAACTCCTATAAGTATGTTGGATGTGCAAACTTCATCATGAACACATTTGCTAAATGCTGTAGAAGTAAATGTCTAGACGCTAAAAGCACAATTCTCAAAAGGCCCCAGTTTCTAATTTCTTTGGAAAACAGACACAATCTACACCATAAAAAATTTAATGGTACTTTAATTATCAGTCAGTTGAATAGCATGAGATGTGTGTGCCTTCATTTTTTAATACCTTCTTCCCTTTCCAGCAAATTGTGGAAAGAAATAATGGATGCCTTGAGTATTCTTCCTTTCTGTTTCTACCAAAATTTAAAAAAAAAAAAAAAAAAAGAAGATTCTTTTGAACACTAGCAATAATGAATATGGATACAGAAATGCAGCTGCAGCATTCACATCAGTGGTAAGGTAATGCAAAAATTTGCCCCTTTGTTTGGGTTCTGCTACATAAACTGCTATAAAGCTCTTGGCTGTCTGACTTAAGGTTGCTTCTTTGTTTTATAAGGTCAGAGCTTTAGCATTTGAAAAATATTTTGTATTTTGCAATATTGACCACATTTCCCTCTACAGAGATGTTGCAATAATTCAGGAATAGCAAAGAATATTACATATATAGAGAAACCTTTATGAATAAAAGCATTCCAACATTTTGAAGGATTTCATTAAATGGGTGTATAGTTAATGAAAAATGTTAAGCTGGATACACTGCAGCCTAGGCTGTGTTTTATACTACACATCACATACATACAGTGGCATCTGAACAGCAGAAAAATGGACATTATAGTGACAAAGTCTCTGTAATGCTTATATCTTCTCAGAACTGAAAACCAGCTTACATTATAAAAGAGTTTCTGTTTAGCATTATGGGGAAATGCGTAAACAAGCATGTCTTCGTTTTGGCCTCAATGGCTTTTGTTCATGCTGATCTCCAGCACAGGAGAGCTTCCTAAGTATCAAAGTATGCCTGAATTATTTAATTCAATATATACTATTACATTTAGTACATAGCACTGAGGAATTAGCAAGAATGGTAAGTGTGTGACAGGGAGAAATCTTTTTGTCCATGCTCACTGAAAGGCGATGGAAGTAAAAGATATTTTCAAAGCTTTGTGCTCCTTACTATAATAATATGTTTGACTACAGGACACGTGCATTAGCGACAAATGAACATTAGTTACAAATGTAAATATCCCTCTGAGGATGAGGAAATCTTATCTTCAGTAAATCTGCATAAGGCATAGCAATGTGGACTGTATTACTACTACTACTACTACTACTACTACTACTACTACTACTACTATTATGTTTTCCATTTTTTAAGGGAGGAATTAAATAGTGATATGAATTATCAGAAGAACCAGTGCTACTCACTGTGATAAATCCCCATTGCTGCTTTGCTGAAAAGGTACACCACACAAGAAAACATTTGGCCTCTGAAGATACAGTACTGTCAAAACTGAAATATCAAAATGCTCTCACTTTGTTATCACATCAAGAATTAATATTATACTGAAGTCTAAATGATGCAGAACCACATATTTTCATTGGCAAATTTCATAGGAAAGATCTTGAAAGGAACACTGTATTTTCTCCATACTACGTACTCTATATTATATAGAATTATATATATTATAGAATGATAGTATTTTAAACATCCTTTTCTGATGAAAAGCAGTAATGAAAACCAGGAAAATGGCACATGTTTAACTATGGATAAAGCACCTATTAAAGCACAGTTATCCAACTTGATAATTCATAAATAAGGAACATTGATTGGAGGTAAGTAATTTTGAGTGACATCTTGCATGTTTATATATGTTTAAGCTCTCTAGTTTCTCTTGCAATTATTACCATGATGAAAGAGTACAAAATAAAAGAAATCTGCAATGATACCTTTTCTTTTTTTTGCTGACAAGTGTGAAATGTGAGCTTTTTAATATTAGAATATTATTTTTTAAAGTAAGAACCTGGAAAGCCTTGATGTTTCAGTGGCATTTTAAAATCTGACTAGAGGTTATAGGGAGGTTAATATTAGTCACCGCTTTCTTATTGTTATGCTGCTTTATTCCCACAGGTTTTCCATAAACAGCATGAATTTACATAGGCAATACAACACTGAAGGAAGAGATTAGAACATGGATAGCTGACAAACTGTTAAGTGAAAAGTCAGAAACATTAGCTGTTGTAGCACGAATGTTTTTTAGAGGATTTGCATTGGAGAATAATATTCTTCAGGAGCACTTGCTCTATTTCCACTGTCCACGATGACTAATCACAAAAGCAGTGGTATTAAATCAGTTAGCAGAGCTGAAACCCAGCAAAATGTGTCAAATGTAGATGAGTTTAACCTTGCAGTATTCAAGGAATGGAAACTATACCCTGAGGCACATTAGAGAAATACATGGATAGTAATTATCTAAAAGGAGATAACCAATGTGGATTTAGAAAGGCAAGAGCCTCCCTAACTAATCTACTTGACCTTTATCATGAAGCTAAAGGCAAGGCTGATAATAGGCTCTGCAAATAAAAGGAGTGTGTTTATATTTTCAGGAGGTCATGTGGGCATACACAACAAATAGATGAAAGGGGTGAAAAGAAAATAGCTTTATAAAAAACCTCTGAAAACTCATAAGAAAGCATGTACTGCAAGGGAATGCATTTAACCCTCCACCAACCACTTAGGGACACACAATTGCAACACTGTGGGAGCATTTGTTGCACCATCCTCATTGTAAGTTTGCCCAGAAATGTAAATGGTAGTCAGAGACGGTAGTTCCATGGGAGCTGCTGGTCCTTTTAAATGTAAGTAAAGGGGAAGTTACATAGTATCAACAGGAAACTTAGTATAGCTAAAAAGCTGAATCGACAGATCAAGAAGCTATAATACATAAATCCCTTTCTACACTCAGCTTTTATTTTTCAAACTTTTTTTCTTTTTTTTCGAGATAGCATATGAACCTAGGGAAGGAAATGCTGAAAAGGGTAACAAGGGTAAAGCTACTTTCCAAAAAAAAAAAGGTCTTTCTTGAAACTGTTTTTCTGATTCATGAGAGTCTGCAGACGCTTTGGGTGGGGGATGCTTGGGCCATAGTGAAAGTCTACCTTCTGACAGCCACTTCCAAACCCCACAGAAATTAATGACATTTGGACAATGCTCTCACAGTTTCATTTTCCTCTAACCAGGTGAGAAGATGCTCATCTGCCATTTGGAATGCAGCAGCCATTCTAGTGAACTATTTTCCTCTTTCCTGCACTGCCTGAGCAGGGGATGTTGTTCCTCTTTACATTCTTGGAAGATGAAAAAGGTCCTCTGATACCTTGGTTGGAGAAATGACCATGTAGGGAAGGAGGACTTTTTGTGACAGAAACAATCTCTTCCTTGGAGAAAAAAGAAGTTAAGTTCTAAGCTCTTCATCCTTTTTTCATGGGAGCTACTGGAAGGAGGGCTATTATTCTGTCTCCTGCTGTAAATGGAGAGGCCAACAGTTATGACACACATTTGCATCATCTGAAGTTGCTGAGGTAATGGGGGATAAAGGAGAAGAAATTAAGGAATACATGTCCCATGCACCCACACTGCCACTGCCTTCCCCCCCTACATTTTTCAGCAAGGAACAGAGAGAGGAGTCAAAAAAAATAAAGATAAACAGAGTTAAAGAAGCAGTAAGGAGTATAAAAAGAATTTGGGAGAGGAAAGAACTTGATCCAAAACACCTCCTATCTCATCTACTGAGATAAAGAGAAAAAGAAGAACCTTAACCAAGGGAGGTTAGTTAGGAGATCCTTACTGCCTCTAACACCAAACATTCACAGATCTTTAAACCCCAGAATGGAAATGTATCACAGTCTTTCCTGGACTATTTTCTATGTTCCCCTGCTTTTTCTACTGAGCAGACAGTGGCCACTGTCATCTCTCCTCCAGAGTGCCATGAATACACTTGTACAGTTCCAGTTCCCTCTTCTTGGGTAGATAGGCTACAAAAATATACACAAGTCAGCAAACTTGCATAGCAGTGGGTGCAACCAGTGAATCAACTCTCTCAGGTCTAATACCAGGTTTTGCATGCTCAACTGGAGACTTCTTTACCATCCTGATCTCACCCAGAAGTTCATGAAGAGATTTTGAACATCTGAATTTTTACTTTAATCACTCTTGCTAATGGTACTGCTGGATCCAGTACAAATATTACATTACTCTTTTCTTTTTTTCAGAATGAATGGTTTAGATGGAGTATTTTGGGTAGCTCTAAGAAGTCAGGAGCCACTCAGAAAGCGCGAAGTACCAGGGCTGGGGACACAGAAGAGAGGTAAACTAGAACGTTAACTAGACCATACAGATCTTCTACAGATAGCATTCATTTGTTGTCACCCAGAAAAAAAATCATTTTGCAAATATTTAAAGCATTTGACCATCTAAACAGCATCTGGAAGTGTACACATTGCTTTATTTTTCCCTCCATCATTTCAGAAGAGTGCTAGAAGCAGCACAAAATATCCCGTTCTTTGCATTGAAGTGGAACATACTTGTCTGCATTTTAACTGAATTTATCAGGTCCTTGATTTTGTTTCACAGTCAATGACAACTTGAATTCTACTATAATAAATATTCATAGCATGCATATTCCAGTCATATGTGTGAATTGGTAAAGTTAAAGCTTGGTTCCCATAATTAAAGCCATTAGTAAGGATTCCAAGATGGCTTTGTGCTTGTGCAGAAATTTGCAAAAGAATTATCTCCATTTTTTAATACCAACATTTGGCTGGAAACTGCCTCAGTGCTCAGCTAGTATGGCAGCAAGCCTTTTCACTTGAGGGATAAAAACTAAGCATTGAGTTTTAAAGGTTCACAATACAGCCATATAGTAAAATATTCTAAAATAGTCTAAAAAACTCTTATTTGAAGAATTCCACTAAAAATAAATCTGAGAAAGCTGTACATATGCTCATGGTTCTTCTGAAGGCAAAGGAGGAAGTAATTTTGGGAAACAAATTTGTTGTTATTTTTTGCTTTCTCAGCTCTACTAATAATTTGTTCTGTTCAGGCCCAATATCAGTGATAGGGGCCAGTAACCTCTGGTTGAGTTGAATTATGTTGTGTGGGAGTGGCACATTCAGATGCTGAAAAATCATTACTGGGAACTACAAAATGCAAGACTGTGATATATCCTAATGTAGCAATTCCCAGAATGTGGTACCTTGAGGATTGCTTTGGGTTATGCAAGGTTCTCCCCTTGACTTAAATATCTCAGTTTTAAATGGTGGGAAAGCATCTGCAGCAGGACATCATCAGCATAGTGGAAGTGGTGATAGTATTTCTGGGAAAATACAGGAGGAAAATCCTGTGCTGCTGCTTGTCATTTGTAGCTTGCCTTCTAAGAGAAAAAGGCTGGCATCTGGAAAAGGAAACACATGCCTACAGCTGAGTTGGCAGGGGTGGGAAGGTATCCTGAAATGTGTAGGAATGTGAGGAAATAGGAAGATAGTATTTGGTGTTATGTGAGATAGGGAAATGTGAGAACAATGCCATGTGGGAAAGAGAGTAACTCCTGGAGATTTGGCAGCTGCCAAAATTGCCTTTGCAAAAAGAAGTTGATGCTCCACTGCAATCAGTAGACTGATTAGCTAAAGCTATCTAATCAGCACTAGGGTACCTTACCAAGTTTAAACTTTCAAATTTTCCTTGCTGTACTTTCTCTCAAGCTGCCCTTCATACCTGGAAGAACCTTCCTACATGCATCCATAAAACTCCTTTGTTAGGTATCAGCAAATCCCTCATTAAAACTCCTCCTTGTCACAGTTTCTGGATAATGCCTAGATTATGTGGGAACTGGAAACATGTCACTCGCCCACCAGTAGTCAGATCATCTAAGGCTGGAAAGAACTGATGTCCTGGTCATACTCTGTCCTTGTTAGCTTGCTCTTCCTTGACCTGCTGGCTTTATCTTCTGTGACAGCCAGGGAAAAGAATCCCTTTTTTACCCTGATAACAAGATTTATGGAGTCATCATCTGTTTGCCTGTTCTTCTCTAGTAAGTTTTGAATCCATTGGTCAATTTTAGTTAAATTTGGCACTGAAGTAGAAATCTCAAAGGTGTTTTAGTAATCTAAAAAACTAAGATAGCAGAAGATAAAGCTACCAATACTACATTCTCTAGGGTAAAAAAGTGTGAGCTTTGCCCTGAGACAGATACAATGCAATGCATGCAGGAGAAATGTTATAAATTCTCCACTCTGGGAAACTCTGGTTTGTGCACTATAAAATCCATTATGCCCACATTGAATTCTAGAGAATCTCTGATGTGTAATAGGCACTACATGAACACTGCAGCATAGCTATCATTCAGTCAATCAGCATAAAAAGTAAGTCAGTCAGAGAGAAAAATGTATTGGAAAACAGCTTCCTTAGTTCTGGAGGCCAGTTAACAACTCAATTTTTGAGCACTGGCATGATAGTATTTTTTCCTTTAGAGCTAACATGCCACTGCCTGGAGCTTTTTACAGCCAGAAGTTATCCCAGTGTCGATCACAGTCGACAACAAACTTTTCTGTATGCTTGTACATTTATAGATAGCACTTCAGGAAAGCAAACATTTAAATGCAAAGAAGAAAACCAGATCTCCCAAGTGACTGTTATTAGCAAGCTATCTTCAGGAGGAGAATAAACCAGACAACATTCTACAAAGTAGGTCTATTTAATTTATTTTTTTAAATGAAATAATGCAGTATTCTTATTAGATAGAGAAGGCTGGATATATCTTACATAAGTATCCCTTGACTCTGGTCACTGCTATGATTTGCACCAGCAAAAAGTTAAAGGTCAGTGATAGCCTGGACAAAAGGCTTGCAGAGGTTGGTGTTAGGGATGAAACAGGACAACGTGTGGTGACACAGAAGGCAGATCATGTACAAAATCACGGATATTTTCACACTGGAGATGGAACAATGGTGGAAGCTATTAAAAAAAAGAGGTACATAAATCAGGGCTTGCTCCTTCAGATTGTGATGAGCTATCCCCAACACTTCCACAAATAACAAATTACCAGCATCAGTCAGAGGCTAGATTTATTCTCACTAACTACACACTGACTTCATTTTTCTATTACTCCAAGTTAAATAGCATCATTACCTCTGGCCCCTCTGATCGACCAACCTATCTTTGTTTTATTGTTAAAAATATTTTCAACTAAAAAGTCTGAAGTCACTGAAAAACAAAAGTTGTAAAAGAGTAAAGAAAAAGATGGCAGTCATGCAAATATCTATCTTCACAACAATGGATACAAAATCTTGGGATGTTTTGGCCCTATACATACTCCCTGTAAAAAAAAAAAAGTTTCTGAGAAATGTTAAGTACAGAAATACTAGCTTCTTAAGGACTGTCACAATTTGTGACAAACTCCTACAATGCAGTGTGCTTTTCAAGAAGGTGAAAGTATTGTAGTTGGAGAGTTTCAAAAGTCATGATTGTAAGTTCACCTTTTATTTCCATGAACTTGCATTCAGTAGTTTTCATTACGGATGTAAAGTTAAAGGGTAATAACTAAAAAACCCTCAGCCTGGTAATAGTGGCTTTTTAATTATCCATAATTCTTTTGCTCAGCATAAGAAGGTGCATTACACAGTGAAGAGCACGAAATCTTCTCTGGTTTCTAAGTTACTGTTTTGTCTGGGTTACATGATAAAAGAATTTGTAATCTCCATCAGACTGTGAAAAGCAGGTATCTTCAACTACTGAGAATAAAGTAAAATTGCAAAATGTGGCTACACTGAAATTAAAGAGCAGATGATGCTTCACTGAACTCAGGGGGAAATAGAAACATCTGTCAACACATTGCAACAAAAACTCCTACAGTGAACAAAAGTCATACGTGCAGCTCTCTTCCAGAGGAGTTTGCTAATTTAAAAATTATGTATGTGAAAGGAGTCAGGTCTTGAATTTATGAAAGTGTACTAACCCATAAAGAATTGAGGAAAAGAAACACACTACAGGAATCACACACACAAGATTCATGCATTGGATGACATATGTATGAGTGTGTGACTGACTGTACTTCCAGGCACATAAGAGAGGAAGACCTGTCACTGCATTGCTCCTGAATCATCTAGCAATAAATTATTCCAGCTAACTTTTCCTGGGGATCCTTATTATCAGGTGCAATAGACACAGAGAGGTCAGAAGACCAAGTTTCCTCCCAGCATGTGAGACTTGACATCTCTGAAGGTATGGGGGACACTTGCATATGACTCATCCATAAGCCATCTACAGCTGACTGACCTAGAACTAGCATAAGAGAACTAGCTAGATGAAACTCTAGCCTTAAGGAAGCCAAGAGAACTTTTCCAATAACTACAACAGTGCCAAGTATTCCACTTGATGGCTTTGAATTTTTTCCAAGAACATTAACCAAAGACTGTGTTGACTTTGATGTATAAAGGAATGCAGACTTGACAAAACCTCTCAACCTCATCCAGGCAGTGTACTAAGAATGGCTGTATATGCAATGACTTTTTCTTCCACTTAAACTTCAAGTAACACTGAAGCTGCAGGCAGGATTCAAGATTTTCCTTGTTTTTAAAATTTTTTGCCCTATTTTTACTCTGGTAATTTTTTTTGCTCTATACATTAAAAATAAAACAAAATAATTATAACATAACAAATCAAAAATTCTTAGCACAAAAAGCAGGCAGGAAAGCAAATGTTTTCACTGATACTGAGCAAATTCTAAAGCATTCATTGAGATGCAGTATCTCAGAGCACTATGCGTGTAAAATGCAGATGTTGAGCTCTGATGTCATCATTTCTAAGAGAAATATGGGCCTCAGCAGAAACAAATACACTGGTTGCTATTTATGCCTCTTTCATGTTCCCTGCACCTTCTCCCCTTCCCCAATGGTGGTGAGAAGGGGCTTAGCTTCTGTCCATAGCAGTGCCACTGAGGTGAGAAGCAATTGTAGGAGCACCTAAATTTATCAAACTCCTTGTGATTCATGGTTGTTCTATGCTACCATAATAAGATAGATTTGAAGCTTTTTCACCTCCACCAGGATATTAAAAACTGCTTTTTGTTATGTGGACATCTTGGTGTCTACTAATACATTCAAATATGAGCTTAACTTCTCCCTTTATAGGCACTCTCTATGTGGCCTCTTATTTTCTATAGACTTGTGGGAACTTCATACGCTTGACATCTCTGTCTTTATGCAAATTGCTAGGTAGCACCAACAAGCAAAGACAGACAACACAATCACAGAAGCCTCATTGACACTGAAATGTCTTTAATTTCTTAGAGGTTACTGCAAGACTGAGCTCTTACTGGGGCAACGTACGGCAATCTTTCAGCACATCCCTGACCCTTGCCATTCTGCTCTCCAGTCCTCTGGGTGGAAAGAAGATGCATGACACGCTATTGCTGGGAAAAATTGAGGGTTTGGTTCTGGTTTTTTTTCTGCAGCTATACAGGTTTTCCCATGATTTGTGTAGTCAAGATTCACTTAGGTTTGAAAAGGTATGACATTTATTGAGCCTTTCAAAAGCATGCTAACGATATGTCCTCTCACCAACAGCAAACTAGCCCAACAGGATATCATATACCATACCCTGAAGAACATATAAAATGTAGTTTTTAAAGTTAATTGAAGACTCCAGCACACATAACTCATGAGTAGAATTATATTTCCATTTTTAATATTATTTCTTACTCCTCTCACTCCAGGCAAATTTCTCGCAATCAGATGAAACAAGATCTTTGCTACAGGTACAGAAATCCTGCACTACACAGAAGGCAAGACAGTAGAAATCCATAGTCTTTTTTAATTTTGGGAGGCACATTGATTTGCTTGTTTTCAAAAAATAAAAAAAACCCCAAGCTTCTGAAAATCTAGCCTTTCTTCACTTATTAAGCTGATTTAGTTCAGTATAATACAATAGGATAAATGTCAATGCAGGCTGCTTGAAAATTCCATGCCAATGTTTAACTTGGTGCAAATTTTGGAACAGAAAAACTAAATTGTCACTGTCATAATGGCACACAGCTTAAAATCCTTGGAGTAGTGACTATGGTGAAGCTTTGATGTGGGGTTTATTATTTCTTCAGATTAGCAAATGGTGGAGATTAGAAAGTCACCTTCAAGGATATAAATATAATGTCTTCCTTACATACATACCCTAGTGGAATTCAACTTACAACTACATCCATTGTCTGCAGAGTTTTACAGTATGCTTCAACAGATCTGTAGGATGCTTAACATTTTTTTAATTAAATGTTACAGGTTTTTTATATAATTTCCATACAACTCTACCTCATTTTTACAGATGCTAGAATTTTAAGACATGCCTGCTATGGACTTAATTTTCCACTGAACTGTAATGAGACTCCAGTGTCTTATTCTTTATGTTGTTGTAGAATCCCTAATCTTTTTTTTCAGTTCCTTAGGATAAACCCTCAATGATTCAGTGATTTTTACCCACCTCATTATTTTAGAAGAGAAGCATGTCTTTCAAACAAAAGTTCCTTCTTGATGAATTTCTGTGCACCTATTAATGTTGGGTTCCTCACATTTAGCTACCAGCACCTTACTGGAAATTCAAGCATATGTGGCCTGTGTTTATTTGGGTTAAAACAAGTAAGCATCAAACAAATCTGATAGAAGCTGCATGCTTGCACAAATCAATCTATTTTACAGGTTCCATCTGCTCTTAAGTGCTTCCCGGAGAACAAACACTGTGTCACTTTACCACATATTTCCATTGCACTATCCCAAACACACTTAAGCTGCTGACAGATTAATGCTTAGTTCACTTGTGGCATACATTCTTGGGTTCTTACACATGTTCTTATAAGGAAATGGAACTCACTAAGCACTTAATCACAAGTTGGGGTAGTGTTATGGTCTTGAATACAACACACCAACTCTGTTTGAGGAACAGGCTAAGGTATCTCTATATAAGCCATCTCTGTCACTGGTACTGCCAAAGACTCTGGAAATCAAATTACTTTTGTTAACCTCAGTTAAACAAAAGCAAGCAGAAATTTGCCAAAGGGTAGCCCTGTGGGCTAGGGATGAGCCACCTAGGAGTGTGCAGAAATGGTCTAAGGATTGTGCCCTTTACTGGAAGCCAACTTGTATGGCTTAAGCGTATATTGGCTTGAAGCCATTACAAAGAAATATTGATAAAATGACTGCAAAGACAGGGAATAAGAAACAGATACAAAAAACAATAGCAAAAATACCTGAAGAAACATACAAACCAACTTTCTAAATATATCACCAATTCAGTTAATTGTGAATTTACCTGGTTAGGAAGCAGTGACAACAAGAGGAACTCATGTGAGTGTATGCAAAATGTGAACATACACTATGAATATCTGCATCTGTGCTTGAGAGAAAGGTGAAGTTTCATGGAAAATCCTTTGCATCCTTACTTGATGTAAACCAAGTTCAAATGGTTCAGAGCAGTCAACAACTTCACCTGGTTTTATGCTTAAATACAGGACACAAAAAGGAAGGGCTAAATAGCAGAGAAATTGTAAGTAAATTTTCTTCCATATTCAACCTGGTAAATATTTATCCAGTTCTGATTTTTGAAATAGATTTTACAGAAGAAAACTTAGTAATTCACTCCCTAAGCAGACCGATCCCCCATTATGTACATCACACCATTATCACCAACAGTGAATCTTAGAATCATAAAAGTTGGAAAAGACCACTAAGATCACTGAGTCAAACTGTTAACCCAGAACTACCGTGTTCATCAATAAACCACATCCACAAGTGCTACATCCAGACACCTTTTGAATACTTCCATGGACAGTTATTCCATTGCTTCCCTGGCAGCCTATTGCAATGTCTGATCACCCTTTCAGTGAAGAAATTTTTCCTAATATCCTATCTAAACCTCCCTGGCACAACTGGACATCCATTTCTCTTGTCCTGCCCTTGTTACTTGGAAGAAAAGACTGACCCTCAGTGAAGGGTTTTTGCCATTGAATTGTATGTTGCTGAGTGCCATGGTGAAACTGGAATCTACAAGCCACCTCTGATTTCCATGGAGATGTGTCCTTTTGATTTATGAGCAACTTCGTTGTTACTCTTCCCTTGCTTAGCTTAGCAGGGTCTGAGTACAACTCACTGTGGGTTTTTCTTAGTGTCACTGGATGCAGTAAATGCTCTCTACCCTGGTGTTTCACTTTCAAAAGCACAGTGAAAGTCCTCACCCCTGCAAATGGGATGGGAAAAATCCTGTCCTGCTGCAATACTTGGAGTTAGTTGTTCTTTGATGGACACAGTTGAACACATCAAAGGTTAACCACTGTATTTTCTTGTTTTCCTCAAGGTATCAGAAGACAGGAGTACCTCCCTGGCACAATGCTGGTCTCAGAGCAAGGCAGGGGGTTGAAAACACGGGGTACTTAATGAAATTAACAATTTCAGTTAAAGTCAATATACTTTTTATTTGTATCAGAGATTATGTCAATGCTCTCTTACATGGAAAAGACCTTCCCCCCACCTCTGTTTTTCTCTCTACTGGCACAAGCAACCTTGCACAATTTGATAGCATCTCTTGATAAATATCCAGCATTGGTAGAGCTCATTTGCACTGCAAACTTGCCAGCAAGACAATACGCAGATGAACTGTATCCAGACAGGTAGCAACAGATAAAGCTTGAGTATGCATTCAGGACGTTATCTTACTGTAAGCATGTAAACCTGTTTTTCATCTCAAAATTCTGAGATGTTGAATTGGTAGAGGTAATATTACCCAACTTGGTTACGCATTTTGAAATCCCTTAAAAAATAAAAGGCCTTATGACAGTGCAGTACTGAGACAAATATCTAAGATAACTTATCTTTACCTATTGTCATGAGAGCAAGCAACTAACTAGTAGGACATTTCCCTGGTCATAAGTTACTTTGTGGGATTTTTTGGTAAGATTGGAGAAGTTACACTGTGTTTCATAGGACACAATGTCTATGTTTCAGAATACCTCAAATTGCAACATGCAGGAATTTCCCATTCTCCCTCAGCAAGGTCTCCAGTTGTATTTACATACACATTTTAAAAACAGCTACTTTGTGCTACTGTCTAAAGCAAAGTTTTCCACAAAATGCTTTGGTAAATCTTGCACATTCCCCATATGTTGAGAAAATTAACATGCTAAATATTTTTTCCTTTTTATGACTGTATATACTGGGTCTTTTGTTTTGCAGCAATGTAGGATCTAATTCCATTTTTTAAAGTCTGCCAAGCACACTATTGCATGAAAATATTTTCTTTTCTCTTTCTCTTTTCTAGTTCATCAACAATGATTCTAGTAGAAAGACCTGGTTCAGGATGCTTCTACTTGTTGGTTGTCACTTTTGTCAGTTTTCAGAAGACTTCTGAAGCGCTGGCCAGCTTTGAAAGTACATTAAATCCTTGGTGTGCATCATTCAACATACCTGAATTAATATGAAATGAATTCATGATGTTGTTGTAATGAACACACTTTGATTCCAGAACTTTACCTTTCCTTCTGGCAGCCCATCAGCCATATCTTCCAAGAACACACTGCATGGCTAGAAAAAGCTGATTTTTCCTTTAGCAAAGTTTTTTGAAACTGTGGCAGCATCCTTTTTTCTTTGCCCTCTCTCTTTTTTATTCTTTGTGAGGATGGGGAGAAGTTTTAAAAAAAGGCTTTTCCTACCTAATTTTGATATTTCTATGCTTCTTGTCGTTGTTCTTTGGTTGCCTATACCCTATACCTATACTCTTCCTTTACTGCTCGTGTGTGCCTTGAATACCTCAGTTTTCCTCCAAGATGACTTTATTTTGTTGTAAAATACATATTTTTTATTATTAATTAGTAGAATTGCACCATTTTATGAGGGTGAGTTTTTCCTCTTTGATATATTTATCTTGCTCTTACTTTTGTCAGTTTTTGTGGCCCTTTTTGTGGCAGTTTCTTTCTGTTTCTCTGAGCCTTTTTTTCTTAGTAGTGCTATAGCCTGCCTTTTGTTAGCCTTCCAGCATTTCTAATCAGTTACTGTCTTTTTTCAGCTGTCTACAAACAATCATCTGCTTTTTGTTTCTTACTTCTTACTTTCATCTTCAAATTCACCACAGTAAAGGTGTGGTGTGTCTTGCCTGATGATGAAATGACAAACTGAACCTGAGGAAAGAGGTTCCAGTATACTCAGGAGAAGACAAGGACATCTGGGAGAGGAGAAGCACTGAATCACCTGCTTAACCATGGAACTGGTTTGTCTGAAGGCTGACAAACATCTCAGGATTAGATACCAACAGATAGTGTTTGGGATTCTGGCCTAAAGCAGATAGAATTTCTAATAGAAAACTAGAGTAGAAAGGAAGGAAGAAGCACCTTCGGTGGCAGCCAAGGGAATACATGCAGAAGGATTTTACTAGTGAACATAGGGTCACAACACAACATGAACTCTCACTCAAAATTGCATAATTCCATATTAGATGTTGTACAGATAAGTAAGGAGAAGATTAGCCATTGACTAAATTTCTGAAGGCCAGGAACTGTTGTATTTATGAGGTAGCACAACCAATGCTTATGTAGCAGTCAATATTCTCAGCATTTCCTTGAGTAGCCCCCTGTGGCATAATTCTACTGGTAATTATATGAGGCAGAGTGCTATCCTAATGTGGCTGTGTCATTTCTCATACCAAGATTCGATAATTTAGAATTAGTTTAGATAATTTAGAATTAGTTTTGATACTTCCAATGTTCTCTGTATAGAAGGACTGGATTTTATGGTTTTAGGGGGTTAAGGAAAACTTACTAACACACCCTGACCAAGGCAAGACAAATATAGTTCATAGAGATTTGACATGTTGGATAGGAGTATGCATGAATCTGTACAACCAAGGTAACATTATGCACAAGCTCAGTAAACACAGGAACTGAAAATAAAGATATTTCTGGTTTTCAGGAACATCTGAGTAATGCATTCCTAATAAGATCTTCCATTACATTTTAGCCCTTTAATGGGTAAATTCAAGATCTGGTGAGCTTGTAGTCTACCATCACATCAGTAAATGTGTGGTCTCCAGGATTTGCTCACTGCAGTAATTTACAATTTCCTCTCATCTGCATATTCTTTCTTTCCTCTTCCTTTCCTGCCAATATCCGTCTGGGAAATTTCAGCTTTACTCAGCATCATCTATTTTATTACAGAGCTTCTCTGATCTTCACTCTCTGGTTTTCCTGGTGGATGGATCATCTGACTTGGAATTTATTAATTCCTTAGCACAGTTCTTATTTGACAATACTTCAGTTTTCAGGGTCTGCATGCCCCCTTCAAAGTACTGTCTTCACATCACTCACTGTCCCTGGTCAATCTCATTGATTCACCCTTTGAACAAACTCTATATTATTCAATTTCTTTGCTCTCCTTATTTCCTGCTTCTTTCCTCTTCTCTTCCTCATGACTATGTTTTTTCTTTTCAGTAACTTTTCCGATTTTTCAATAGAAAAAAAATACTGCTTTTTAACCTTTCTCAGACTTTATCTCTAATGTCGCTTAGACTGTTTTCTCACTTAAATACCCCAACTTTCCTTTTTCACTACTGTTCACATCCCCACCACAAGAAACTCTTAATTGATTTCCTCCTTAAAAGTACTGCCAAGTCTCCACTCTATGCCTCCTCAACTCAAACTAACAATTTATTCAAACAAAGAAATAGATATTTTCTGACTAAATCAGACTCTTCCTAATTCTCCCCTCAGAAAATGCATTGTTCCTTACAACTTCTCTGCTTCTATTTCCTGCATGACCTCTCTTTTTTTTCTCTTTCATCAGAGATAGAATTGTAAGTTTGTCCTTCTTTTTTAATGATTCTCCTCCCCTTTGTCTCACTTTTCACCATAACTTGTCTCTAGCATAGCTTTTGCAAAGCAATGCTCAGTTATTGTCAAAGGAATGCAAAACTCCACATATGCTTCTTATGGCTCTATTCTTTAACTGCTAATTGTTCCCTTGACATCACTCCCCAATTCTATTTTAGTTCAGGTTCTAAACAAACCTTTGTTTAGAATCTGTATGTCATCAACTCCACCCTTTTCTTCTTAGCAAAATTCATACAGACACTGTGAATTCCCCAAAATTGTTCTCAAAATCATTCCAGCTGAATAACTATGCTGCAATTTTTCACAGCACACAGGTCTTTGTAATATCCATTCATGCACTGGGAGGCTAGTATACGAGAGCTTTGTATTTTCTTAATATATGTTTAACACTCGCTTCAATTTTATTCACGTGTGTCCTTTAATTAGTGTGTAATAGCAAGCAGACTAATGAAAACAGCTCAGGTAAGGGCTGCATAAGTCAAATTGCAAGCATGCATGTATGAAAAGGAAAAAAAGGATCCCTTTATTACAAGACAAAGACACCAACTATTACTACTTAGGTTAAAAAAATTCAAACCAACAAAAATGAAAGCCAAACTGAATCTTTCAGTTCTGGTAGGCAGATAGACTAGGACTAAAACCCTTATTTGAGATAAAGCCTGAACTCCTGAATGGTTAACATCTTAATCTGAAAGAGATCCTACAGTGAAGAAAAAGAAAATAAATCTCTACAGATAAAGTTATCATTGGAAAGAACACAGTTCTTTTAAGAAGTGTCTAAAAACACCCTGGAAATGCTATGTGAGAGATGGAGAAATAGCACTTGTAGTTGTGTCAGAGAAAAACGAAACTCTGGGAAACTCAGTAATTTAGTTCACTAACATCACTAGGAGATCACTATCTGTAAAATTCAGATTCAAATAGCTCCTGGCATAAGTGAAAGGTGAAACTAAAACTAAACCTGAAACTAGAAGCTCAAACTGAAGATAGTAAGCACCAGTATAGAAATATAGAGTGACCAGATGAACACTGACAGAAAAAATATTGCAGCGATGGAGATATTTAAGAAAATCTTAGTCTACCTAAGAAATGTGATATAAACTGAATTAACACTGATGTTGCTGAACTTCTACTCATGTGTGATAGAGTATATTTGGCAAACTAGTGTCATCAAAATCATATCTGAAAAAGAGCTGGCATGACTGGACAGAATAGTAAGAAATTCTACCCATACACACAATATGTGAAAAGGAGGAAAGGTAGATGATGGAGCATCTATGGGAGTGTGCGTTCGCAGAAGTCATCGAGGATTATGCAGGTCAGCATCACTTTGGGGAACAACACATAGTTGTGATGGAAAGATGCAAGAAAAACCACTAGGAAAGAACCAAAGAATCCAAGGTGGTGGTGCTATGCAGACAAACAGCAAACCAGAAAATCCATTTCTTATGTCGGAAATGGATCGATTAGGATGTAGATAACTTGGGCACCAGACCAGTCATAAAACCTTTCTTTTTCATTTTTGGAAAAGGCTGTTGGGACTGAAGGGGAAGGAAGAGGGGAAGAATGGAAGACCTAAGTGGGCTGCTGAAGTGTTTTAAGGGATTCCTAAATATATTGCCCAGTGACAGACATTCTCCTGTTTATCTATAAAATAGGTACACTGAAGCCAAAAGTTGTGCAAATATTGCTAGAAACATGTCTTTTGGAAGAATTATCAACAATGAACCCAAGACAATACACTCTCTAATTTATACTGGGTTTTCCTCTTCTTTTGACATATTTTTCTCTAACCATGAGCATTTTCTAAAACCCCAGCAAAGCGAAGAAGGTAGATTTTATTCTTTCTATTCTTTGTTTCATTCTTTCTTTGAATTGCCTTCTCCACCTTCACATTTTTCTCTCCCTCTATCCCAGAGGTAAGATTTATGTTTACAACTGATGGTTTATGATTAAGACACTGAACTTTGGTCACTGAATTAGTAGTCTGTAGGTTCAGAAATCTGCCAGCCAGGCACGAGTCCTCAGGGGACCTCCCACAACCAGGGTGCCGACTGGCGCCGAATCCCGGCTGTAACCCTTAAGCAGTAGCATCCCCCAGTGGCCCTAGTTATCACTGCAGTGATAACTTTTTAAGATAATTTTAGGCAGTCTAACTTTCAATGTAAATTCAATTCAAGTGCCTCAGAACTAGCCAGGACTCAGGAGTCTGTTAAACTCAGTAAAGAACCATATATACTTGATGAAAAAAATTATTTTCAGTTACTGAGTATACCATGTGTGTATTGCAAAACACATAGTTGTAAAAGCAGGAATTTTTTTTTGTAAAATGCATTCAAAAAGGGGGCAAAATCGGATCAAAAGAAAATCAACCTCTTTGTTGGAGAGCCTTCTTGAAGAAGAGAAAATAGGTTTAGATTTTTTTCCAAGAATATTAGGTTCTACAGCTATTTTTGGCTTTTTTACAAGATCAGGACTCATGGAAGGGATACTTCAGCAACCTTCAATTTTTAATCTGCGTAATTCTAAATCAAAAATCCCTGGCTCGTGTTTAATTCACTCAATGAAAATTCAAGCCTATTCTCAGAAAATACTCAACAAGAACATCCCACATCCCAGCCACTATTCTTAAACCCAGTTCTTTGCAAAACAATCCAAAACTGCGCTCACTGGGATTGCTTTCCCTGTTCCCTAGAAGAACTCAGTCATTGAGGAAAGGTGAAGTAATTGGTACTTCAAATTGTCACTGGAAGAGAATAGGAGAAGGTAGAAGGGCAGACAAATGATGCACAGGTAACACAAATATGGGATGCTCGCACCTACCCAGTTCCCTCCCACTCCAGAAGCAGAACAGACACATCAGCACAATCCCTGTATCAGTGCTGACTCAGCAGAGAGAGGATGGAGGAGGAAGGATGTGCAAGGCTGCCAGAGGAAGAGCCAGAACAGCACTTTTGCACAACTCTTCTGTATGCGATGAAAAGAAGGAATTTTCTCTTGTTAATGCTGGAACCCTCCAGTAACTTCTAATGCTGCAGCAGTGGAGATGAAGGGTTGTTAATTAAAACCACCCATATGAAAATCAGTGGGACTTCTACATTAGCTTGAAGTTCAGCAGGGGATTATAAGCAGTGCAGAACAGAAACCAATGAACGTTTGTCCTCTCTCTATCAGAATCTCACCAGACCTGATGCCACAAGAGCCCAAAGAGGTGACATGGCTTTATCCAGTAGGTAAATCCAGTAGGTCTATGGCATCAAGTAGTTACTTCTTTCCTCCTATTACTCTTGTCACAATAGCTGACTACCTCTAGTAGAGTTTTATAACAGATGCATAATTCCATTCTCTGGCTGCAGTGTGAAGCACAGAATACTTGAGACAAGCGGAAAAAAACTCCCCAAGCCTAATCCCCAGAACATATGTGCCTTCTCAGTAATTTAAGGGCTAAATGCTGGGGTCCTTCCTCTGAGGTAACCTAAGGGAAATCTGTCTTTCTCAGTATCTCTGAATCTGATCCTTCATGAGCAGCAGTCAGCCCAGTGTGAATGTGCTAACTGAGATATGACAAACCCATGTAACAACTCTTGCTGATATTCTGTTATTCTGTGGTTAAGGCTCATGAGGATTTTTGAAAGGAAGTTTATTTTTGCAAGCTGCTGAGTGCTGACTATGACGTGGGGCAGCTTTCACTTAGGCAAATGTCTTAACTTTTGTTAAGGCTCTTGGGCAGATAGGCTATTACTGCGACATTTACAAGTAAAACCTGGCTTGGCTTAGTGAAAGGAGATGTAGGTTTTAACAAATAATAGACAGCTATTTTTCAGCACAAAGAGAGGAGGCAGCTTTTCATCTTGGCAGACACTACCTCTCCCCTTCTTTTGGAAGTTCTAAAAACATTTCAGAGGTCCTAAACAATGCTCCTCATAGGTTATTGTCACTACCTAAAACATAGGGGCTGGTATTCAGCATGACAAATCAGTTTTATGTAGTTTAGCCATCTATCTCTGCCAGTTGCATGAAGTGGATGATTCTGAAAAAGTCAGTAACTATCATAATGAAAATATACATTACGATACAATGTGTCACACAGCATTGAAAATTAATCCTGCTGCTAAAAAAATAGAAAATGCACAATAAACACATTACCTGAAATTAAAAGTGGTTTTGACCAAATCTCCAGAGCCTTTAAAGTTGTAACAATGATTTCCTATTTATATGGACTGTGTGAATTCTCAGGTGATTCCCTGTGGAGAGTTGTATGAATACTTTTTCCAGAGCTGAGGAAAGGAAAATAGGTAGCTATAATGGAACTACAGGAGCAGCCAAGCAGTAGATTGATTCAACAGGAGAAATTCAATGTATCCCAAAAGATTTCCTAGGATTTGCTCTCCTGCTGCTTAGGGCACAATTTGTTGTAATGAGAAACTGAGGATTTTGTTTCAGGTGTCAAAGCTTGTAGTGATGACTCGAAGGTATAAAGAAAAAGCAACAACCGAAAATCACTCTTAAATAATGCTTTTGGATGAGAATAGAACGAGGACAAGCTCTTCAAGGTGCAAAAAAGGTCAAATATCTCATGTAAATAACATTCCTTAAGAGATACTAATTGGATGCACAGTTGAACCCTTTCCTTCATCTCCAAACTGCTGCATTAAACAGCTTGAAAACTACAGTACACTTCCACAAGCAAAACAAAGAAAGCTTTATTAAATTATCTGGTAAAATTGCACTCAGTCTCACTGTAATCTCTGCTCTCAGTAATGTCTGCAGAAAAAAATACTCAGTTTTCAGTTGTGAAGAACTGAGCTAACTGAGTTATAAAGAAACCCAAACCAAATGAAAAACAGTGAGGTTCGGGTTTTTTATTTAATAAGGGAACATTTAAACAGGCAGACTATTCTGTTCATCTGGAGCATGCCACATGGTAGAAAGCTGGCAGGAAGCATGTTCTGCTGCAGTACTACATAAGCCATGTTTAAAAGGTTAAGTGGGACATGCTCGACATGAATTTCACCCTGCAGAAATGTGAAAATTTGTAGGTATTCATGTCCTCCTCTGTGAAAAGGAATAATCATTATGAACACAGTGCTACTCTACCACTGTGATGTACCACAGCCTATGCAGGTTTTATTGATAATCACTTTTTAGTGAAAGCTCTGAAACACTATGTTGTTTCTCAAGTGGAGCCCAGAGTTTTATTCAGAAACAGACTGCCACATGGAATTTCCTCAGGCAAAATGCTGAATGATGACGGCATCCCCATTTGACTAGGGAAAACATGCAAAATCTGAAATGTTCATATTCACAGCAGACAATATTGTTCAGCACTAGCATGCTCCTCACACTTTGTTCTGAAACATTACATGGTGTATTTCACCGGAGGAGAAATGGATGTTCCAAAAAATACCTTACCAAGAATGAACATCCATGTGTGAATGACATGACATTTGGACATTTGGGACAGGCTTACGCTTAGTTACAAACAATGCAACTATCTAGAACCCAAAGATTTGAGTCTTAAAAGTTTTTACAACACAGACCAAAGCAGATAGCACCTGCCCTTTCTCTACTAGATGACCAAAGTTGCATTGCAGCTCCAGGCTCCAATCAATTTCAAACCTACCACATGATGTATGATCTCCTAGACTATCCTTCCTTAGCAACAAATGACTATCAGACTCAGAAACCCTCCCAGCAGGTAGCATAGGAATAGGTACTGACTAGGAGAAAAGAAAAGTAAATCCTTCACCACTTTGGCTCCTTCCCAAAATAAGGATCAGGAGCTTTTTAATTTCCAGTTGAAATTGCATTTTGCAAGACTTTTTTTTATCCTTTCTGTAAATTCTATGTATAGAGTATGCAGAAAATATACACTGTTTCAACCTGCTACCTGTCCCTCAGGTCTGACCTATCTCAGCATAAAACACTGATACCCTCATGTCAATGGAGTCTGAACCAGAAAGTCAGTTTCTGATCAGGAATGGGGGAGCATCTGAACACATAAAACAGCAAGGAGCTAATAATCAGTTATTATTATAGTTCCTGTTATCATTCTATTTCCTCACAGCCTGACTGTGAAAGCAGAATGGGAGTTCTGCCTCATTCATTAACCTAGAAAGCAATGCAAGATGTACACAAGAAATAAAAAGAGTAAGAAGAATCGAGATGAAGTACAGTCTTTGTTTTTAATGAGACAGCTAGCTCTCCCCCATCTTTGGAACCAGTTGAACCAATTACATCTCTTACCTGTATGGTTCCAGAGTCCTGAGGCCATAACACAACGCTTCTTCCCAGGATTCAAGGTTAATACAGGCATCCATGGCACAGTCAAGTATTTTCAGCTGATAGATATTTGTGTCTGGTAGGTGACCCATGTTACTGCTCAAGAGATTCTGGCATCTTGCCAGAACATGCTTCCACTCTGTTATTGGCCTTAGTTAAAGAAATATATTTAATCAAACAAAAATACAAGTTCTAAATGCTGTTTAGTAAGGTGTAAGAGCTACAAAGCATTAAAATAGAAAAGCTGCCACCATTTCAGACTCTGCTACAATTCTTGAAAACACACTTGAACACAGAAGTGGTAGCTTAGGTAACTATGTTTTGCTTACATCTAGCAAAACAATTTCTAAAGAAGGCAGTATTTTAGTAAAAAATGGTAAAATAAAGATGACAAATTGCAAAGATATTTTAATACACAATAAAATTTCAAATAACTTTTATTTAGGTGCTGAAACATTATTTACTTAAGATACTCCTCCAAATCTTACAGTCAAGGGCAAGAGCCCATGGAAATGCATCTTAAAAATGTTTCAGTAACTAAAAAAAGAAAATTATGTTTTTATATATTAAATAATGATACATTCTTTTAAGCTGACCAAGATTTTTTTTTAAATTCTCATTAAATTAGAACCTTTTCTTGAAATTAAATAACTTTCTTTCTCCTTGAAACAATTATAAAGAGCATTGTGGATTTTTTTCATGTACAGCTGCATGTTTCATGCATGAGAAAGAAAAACATCATAGTTTTATGTCTGACTAGTTGAAGACTAATGAACTAGGCAGTACAGAAGATTTTCACCTCCAATGTCACAAGAAGATTTTTTTGTGAGTTTGGAATAGAGGAAAAGTAACCTGGGGCTTGCATTCACTTTATTTGCTACAAAACACTTATTTCCATTACATTCTACACTGATTCAACTTCTGTGTGGACCAGATTCTTCTCTCTCTGACCACACCTAAGCTGAACACTTTAAGAATTTTCAGTTTTAAAATGAGTACTGTCATCTGTGACTGCACTCATGGGAGTCCCAGAATGCAAGCTGTCTAAACACCAAAAAGACACCACACACATCAGTAAGAACAAATGAAATAAAGAAAAAATTAGACTTATAGTAAGAGAAGTAATAACATTGATTGTATCATAGTCCTTTCCATACAATCAGTTCAAGGAAGTCCGGCAGTTATCTTCACAACATTACTGAAAGTACTATTCACACTAATCCAAGGATGAGTTTAAAGTGTACAATGTGAACCTGTGATGAAGTAATTAGTCCTTCTTGAACATGGGAATATTTACCCACTTAAATTTAAGAATGTGACCACTACGTGGCTGGGCCAGGATTTATAGCATGGTTGTTACAAGGCTAAACTAATTATTTGTGAATTGCTCTCATGCCCTTGGATTGAAAGAACCATATAAGGGAAGGAATGTGTTATTATAATTGCACCTTAACCTTTATATCTCTGGCAAACATCCATGTATTCTTTACAACCGATTAAGGGCAGACAAACAGAAGAGTGGGGGATATTATTTCCACTTGATACAATTTTTGTAGAAAGTACAAAGCACTGACATTTTTGAAAGATTACCATTTTAGCTGATGCATAGTCTGTCTGCTCTTACTTCTTGTTATTCTGCTTTGTTCACTGACTAGCATCTAATAACAGATGTGCTTTATAACAAAACCTGTTGTGACCAAATTTGTAGGTATGTAAATTACAACTTAGAAAACTCTCTGTCAGCTGCAACAGGACAAAAGAGAAGCTGCCTATCCTGTATCTGCCCAAGACCAGAGGAGGACTGCCTCAAGCAGACGCTCTCCAACTGTAGATTTACCATTACAACGCTTTATCAGTTATAATCAGTAAGCCAGATTGTGGGAGTCACAAACTTTTTCAACTGTAGAAACTGTTGGTTTAATTTGCTAAAAAAATGACATTTGCAGAAACTAATAAGTATGTGCCTCAGTCAGCCAGGAAGGTTTTCTACTCATTATTGGCAAGTGGGTAAAAGTCAAGTTCCCTCTTCAGGTACTGCACTTGCCAATGCATGTCAATTAGCACTGGTATTGTGGTGCAGTGGAAGGGAAGATGACATATTTCAAATAGCCCATGACTGAGAACAGAAGCTGAACAGACAACAAGAACAGATTTTTTTCAACCAGTACTGTTACCTTATACTATGATGTATTTGATTAATTTTTAAGTATCAGTTAAATCAGTAATCTTACTTAAAGACCTTAGTAAATTTAATTAGGTACAATTTCTCCTGTAATTAAATATAGGAACATTAAATAGGACCAGTATTGTGACTCCATAGTTTTGGTATAAAAAATATTGCAACTTAAGGTTGCGTACCTATAATTTAACTTTCACGTTAAAATATAGCCCCTGAAATATAATTGAATGCCTGAAGGTCTATTTCAGTATTGTCTGTCTCAATCCAGTGACGACAGAGGAACTTTAGACAGACTAGAAACCATACAAAAATTAAAGTAAGATGAGATGAGTGTTTCTCCTTTGCTCATGAATGAATCTCTCTGGATTAGAAATAAACAAACTCGGTTGTGTAGGTTTTTTTCTTTTTTTGCACAATAAGAATTGTAATCACTTGTTTCCAGCCTGGAATAACACTATGCAAACCTGATTTCATGCTGCCAAAAAGGAGTACTGGAAGATTAAATTCTCTCTAGGTTGAGAGAAAGCCCATGTTTCTAAAATGGTAAGACATCTTGCCACAATAAGCCAAGTTCACAGTCAGAAAAATTCCACTGAATAGACCAAGATAAGAGAGAGATCAGTATACCCATAGTATTCCAGTAAAAATCTCCATCTCTCTTCTGCTCATCTTTTCTTGGTTGTTGCTTTTCACTAATTTCTTTAATTGGATTGAATATCTACATGACAGTCATTAGGCTCCAGTTCTGTTTATTAGTGCAAGATCATCTCATTCAATTTGCTTAATTATAAATTATTATTATAACTTATTATAATGATTCTATAATGTCTGCTGTGAAAATAATTTAACAACCTTTTTTCTATTTAAAAGTGGATTTATATGAAGCAGTGCGATGTTAGAAATCCAAACTTGAATGAAAATATCCCTTTACATCCTAAGTAGCTACTATCCCTTCCATGAAGCTGTTCCAGTCCAGGTAATCAGAGATTATAGTAATACAATTATGAATAGTACCCATTTTAAACATCAAATGACTTAAAAACATTAAAATAAAAAGAATGAAAATGTAAGTAAATTAATCTCAAGAGATGAATTGCATACTAAGGGGCTTTCTAGATTATTTTCACAACTGAATGACAAACTGTGGCATGTCACTGAAAGGATACCTTCTTTTGATTTTGGATATCTCACTTTATTTACAGCGTCTTTGACTTCTTTCCAGGCATGCTCTTCACCGGCCAGTTTCTCAGAATCCTGGTTAATTGAAACAAATGCATTTAATGAGAAAAACAGTAAAATGAGAATATGTAGTAATGATGAAAAACAGGGTAAAAAGATTTCACTGCTAAAAGCTATTTGTAGAGACTATATTGCTATCATTTCACCTGGCAATCATACTCACCCTGTGTTTGGAAGTAAATGAGACAATCTAAAGAAAAATGAATGTAAACTTGGAAACATTAAATTCTCAGATGAGATATTAAGTTTGCAACAAAAACTATGATCAATCAGAAAAGAGAAATAATAGCGTGTGAATTTTACTATTAAAACACATTGAGAAGATCAAATTCTTTCAAAGGCCTTCTATCTAATACTTCACAGACCCTCAGGCATACTGTATAAAAGATTTAGCAAATAATTTTGATTAACTGTGTGGTGATTATAGAGTCTTTACAAAAAGTGGAAGGCTACTTTCATCCGTTACAGTTATGAACATGAGCTTACAGGAGAAGTCAACGACTCAGAAAAAGCTGAACTTTGGTTTAATAACTCACTGCTATAGGGAACTTTCTTCCCTATTCCATTGGATTCTACAAACAGCTATATTTTCCCATTGCTTTGTCATAAAGAAAGCAAAAATGATTAATGGCTACAGCAGTAAGGAGAAAGTTTCCCTTTTCAACTCTTTAGCAGTGACTAACTGCATCTTAGGTAAACCACTCAGAACAAATTTATTAAAGCATCTACAGACACAGTTATGTATCTTAAGAGATTTCCAAAAGCATCTAGATATTTGATTTCCATTGCTATAGCACTTAAATACCTCTACAAATCTGGCCTGTAAGACACTGAATTTCATTACCTATCTTTCCTTATGAAAGGCACTACTACTTCCAAAAGAGTTTTTTAAAGTGCAAAGTCTTGCAGGAATATTTTAGAAATACAGTTCTAAAAAGATCAACCCTCAGCAGGGGTGGAGGCCTGCAGATGAACAGAGAAGGTGTATTAAAACCAAGCACTTTGTAACCAACAGATGCTCACTGGGCATCAGTTGCATTTTACACTGAAAATCCTGTAATCTGTAACTACCTAGAATTGCATAATTTTCTTATCCCACTGTTCCTTTTTCAGAACAGAAAATATTTACAGTGAGAATCAGCACTTAGTTTCGGATTTAATTTGCAGTTTTGTCTTTCCATCTGCTTCATGAAACTGCAGACCTCTGTGTATTCCTGGGATGATTAAATCAAGATTAAACTGAGATAGTTCTCAGCTGCCCTACCATTCTGTAGGGCCTTACAAGGAGGGTGGTATGACCTCACTGCATTTTGAACATGTACTTCCTCTACAATCAGTTCTCTGATCAAATAATCATCTGGAAATAATTCTGTGCAGAGATGAATTTGCCACCAGAAGCCATAAGGTGAATGTTAGGACAAACAAGCTCATACTGCAGAAATTTTGTCACCGGAGTTAATGTACCTACCCAGCCCTCTTACAGCTTTGCAAAAGATGTATACTGAATCTCTTAGCATCCATGTAACCTCTACGAATTTCTATGAGACTACATCTACTTCTGAACATAGCCTGTTAACCTGTAGCAATCTCTCTAAAACGTCTTTGTGGATCAACTGCTGCTCACTGATTGATCAAAAAAAATAAATCTCGCCTGTAAGATGCTAATAATGATGTCTGTGAAATTTTAGGTTTAAGGAGCTACCAAAACAGAAAAATTGTCTTAAGCTATCTTTTCTCACTGGCCCAGGCATCATTCTCAGTGTTTCTCTAATATGGTGTAAGCCTAAAACCTCAGAAACATGGGAACTGAGAGAGATTTGTAAGTGAAAAAAGGAAAAAAACTACACACCAAGGCCAATAACTGATGCATCATTAGGGCTCACTTCGCACAGAGCAAGACTGATGGATGAATCAGACTGAAGTGTTCACTCACATGGGATTAATCTTCCTCTGTCTAGTGCAGCCTTTCAAAATGCTTTCCATTGTCTTCTAGCATTTCTCTGACAACACAAAGCAGTGCAAGGCTGGAGTTTCCTCTAACCTTTAAACTAGTGCACAGGGTTAAGTCCACGCTGGCTTCATATCCAGGTAGAGAATACAGAGTGTCTGTTGGACCAGTAATCTCCCAGCCCTCTCTAGATTCACAGTCTTTATCCCTTTTGTAAGAGAGTTTAGGATGGAGGGAAGCTCTGGGGAGGATTTAAGTCATAGGTTTCAATGAGATGTTTCCTGTGTTCTCAAGATGAGGCATTTTGGGGATTGGCTGACATAAGAACAAGGAAAAACATGGCTAGCTGGGCACTTCACACCTCTGTTCTTCATCAGATTTCCATCCATGAAAGAAGTCCAGTCCCTTCCTAAACACTAGTTCAAGACATGGAAGCTGCTTCCAAATAGGCAGGCCAAGCAGGGGCTGCAAAACAACTAGGAGAGCCTGTCACCAGGAACAATTCTGCCTTGCAGCCTAATAAGCTCTTTCCAAGTAAGTTGTTTCTCTGCCTTGGACAGCACCTTGGAAGTCATGGCTATGTGATACGATTAAGCCAGCTAAAAATACAAAGTTGCCTTGGGGTTGGAATTATGAAAATAATTGAAGTGATAATTAGTTACACTGAACTGCTTAATTTAATTTAAGAGCATGACATTAACAACTATGGGATATACAGCTTTCCATGGAGTAACACCTATTCAAAGTATCACTTTTCAGAACATGTTCCCAGTCAAACCTCCAGGTGTGCAGACACAATAAAGGAATCACAAAATCACAGAGTATGCTGAGTTGGAAGGGACCCACAAGGATCATCAAGTCAAACCCTCAGCCCTGCACAGGACCATCCCTAAGAGTCACACCATGTACCTGGAAGACATGGGTTTTTTTCATCCCTAGAAACGAAGAACACCAGCTGAAGAAAAGGAAGAGGCTTTTGAAAAAGAAGGAAGAGTTAGCAACTTTTGCCTGATTATTTTCCTTATTTCTAACATTGACAGTAAACACAAGGGTTTGATCCTCAGAACAACAAAATATTTTTGTTTTGGTCCAAAAAATAATTAGACCAGATAATTTAGTCTCAAAAATGCATGACAACCTTATGACAGTTGAAACTGGCATGCTTTATGGTTCAGCTTTTGCACATAGAAACGTGCTGGAGAAAACCAAGACTAGAAGCATTGAAAACTCTTGGGGAAAGCAGAAAAGACAGCTGCATCACATGCTTTTCTATGGCAAGAAGACACTGCAATACTCTTAACACAGGTACACGCCATTCGAGGCAGAAGTGCCACTGGATCTGCTAACTGAATCCATAGTTCAGGGCACAAAGAATTCAAAAATTACTTATTTTGAACAATTATTCTGGATGGGAAAGGGTTCTAGTACCTGCTTTCCCCTTACTCCAAGCATCTGCAGAGAAAACTTGTTCATTAAAAGGTGAGTTAAGACGCAACAACAACATTTCAATTTCATCCCTCCATTCTTCCAATACTGTGGCAGGTGCTGCTACAGCTTTCTTGATAAAAGACATCTGGGGATTCATCTCTTTATACTGAAGCTTTCTGGAAATCTCTGTGGACTACACATCCCTGATTAATTAGATCTGTGCTTCTAATGCTCTAGATGAAAAAATTTCCAATTATATTCAGTTCTTCTTGTAAAACAGACCATAAGCTGAACTTCACACCTGACACTTTTCACTTTCACATCTTCTTGAATTTACAGTACATAAAACATGAAGGCCCACCTCCATAATTCCACCAGAGAAAATTCTGTCCTTGAAATCTTTTTGGCTCTTCAAGGTGGGCAAATGCCAAATATTTTGTAAAGCAAAATCTTCCTGCCATAAAGAATCATTTTTCCTCCCCCAAATTTCACTACTGAGAAAGTTTGCTCTATAAAGGATTCAATAATGAGATTAATTTTTTAAAAAAATATTTGCTTGAATAGCATAATTTCTATAGATTTTAGATCAGAACAACATTAGTTGTTGTTTTTCTTTAGAATACTTCCAGCTTTCATATCCAATGATTCTCCACAGTTTTAAATTTGTAGCTACTCATTGAAAACTTCTTTCAGGAGCCTGAGAATGGACATGATCAGCTCTGCCCAGTGCATCCTGTAAATGCTCATAAAAATAGTTTGTCATACAATATACCACTAAATATCAATATTTGCTTTAAATATTACTGTTTTGGTTCTGTTAGTGACACTTGTAAAAATGGAATTATAACCACTCATAACAAAGAATTAACGAAAGAGAGAGAAATAAGAAAACTGGAGGGTATTTGATGAGGATTGTAATCTATTTAAAGAATGATCAAATATAAAATGTTATGCCGTTCTCATTTGAAGTGATAGGAAGATTTATTACAAAAGCATCATCTCCTGAAACAAGTACAGACATCAGCCACCACAGAAATAAGCATTTGAAACAATCACCTGTTCCATTCTCTACTATTCTTTTCCCATTTTCTTTCTAAGAATTAGTTCTTTCTCTACCTCTTCTGCTATTTAAGTGTCCTGAACACATGCTATCCTTAAGGGAACTCTCCTTAAAAAGGAGTATAATCTTCAAAGTACAGATAAATGTTTCCTTTCTGCTCCTTTACACCGCTACTCCTTCCCAGACTACTCTTCTGTTTCTTATACTTCCTAAGAGTGTTCCCTGTCTATTAATTTCAGGCACCACTGCTTTTATACACTGTTTTAGCAATCACTGTTCTTTCCTATCCCAGTATTTAAAATCTGGACTGCTAAAAGATTCCCACATGGACAGCGTGTCCTGTGAGAGAAGGTATCCCTCGTACCAAAACAAGCACATGCCAACCAGTAAGCATCACTGCCCTCTCTGCCCAAATGTGCTCCCACAACCCCAGGACTGCTCATCTGTAATGCACTGCATCTCCAAAACTCTCATGAACATTGGAAAGATTGATTAAGGGCTCGTTGTTCTTTCACACTTAGGCTACAGGATAGAAAATAAAAAATGGATTTTCTGTCCTCTCTACAAAATTCATCTTTCTCCTTCTCCCAGAAGGAAAGAAACAAGAGAGAAACAAGCCAAAGATCGTCCACAGTGAGGAACCATGAAGCTGTCCTCGCCTCCCTCCACAGAAGGGAGAAGTGCTGACTGGGAACTCCAAACAGTAAGCAACCCCTATATCTCTTTTTCCCCTTTCGAGCATTCCTCCTACTAGAAATACGTCCAAAGACATCTTCACTCTGTGTCTATTTTCTGTATTCAGGTATCCAGTCCCACATTGGCAGAAATAAGCAAAGCTTCGTAGGAGGTATTGGAGTTCCAGGCTGCCCTGAGAGAAGTAAAAATAAGGACTAAAGTTTTCCCTGACCAGTATCTTCTCTTAACCACCAGCAAAAGTCAGTTTTACAAGGGTAAAAACCTTTAAACTATAGTTCAAGTTGAAATTAGCAGTCTAATATTGGGTATGATACTTTTGCAAGAAAGAAAAATCACACTAAATAATAATTTTAGTTTTTTCTGGACACAAAATCTATTACTATATAATGATAATCCTGAGAGAAAGTAGCACATAACTCTGTTCTTGTTCTCTTTTTTGTGGAAGCTTTAAAAATATCTTCAAAAAGGAAAGTTTTCTGAACTTCAATATTCTAACTCTTTAAAAGCTACAGATACCTCAAATACCTGAACATTTCATAGAAATTGCTGACCATTGCTTAATTTCTAAAAACTTAAGTGGCAACTACAGATGTTAATCTGACAAAACAATTCTGACCAACTTGACAGGTTCAAATCAAAAGAGGTTTTCTTAGGTTTTTTTCCAAGAAAGTGTCGAGGAGCTCAAACACATTTAAATAAGGGCACGACATTTTAGAGCAGTTCTCTGATACATTATGCTCTGAAAGCATAAATAACAATTTTCTATTTCTGGTTCTATCTAAAAGTTCATCAACTACTGAATGCATGTTTCTAGTAAACTCAGTAACTCATTTTCTTATACTAGGCAGCAAAAGAAAAACATTAAATGAGTAAAGACACTGCAGATCTTCTGAACTTTCACTTTCAGAAAGATGAAGAAAATGTTAGAAAATGTGATATTGAAGCTGTTATATTGCAGCTAGACTAAATTTCTGATTTGAGTGCTTCAGAGCAAAGAGGGTATAAGGGCCTGATGGGCAATCACAGGGGCACAAAGCTACAGGCACAGAAAGAGAAAGGACACTTGAGTGCTTTCCTGAAATATCTGAGGTCATTTGCTATGAAACATTTTCTGGAAAAAGTTTAAACTCCAAATCAAAGACTCCTCATCTCTTATTATGAGAGCTGTGGTTTACAGAAGCCTATAGCTTCAGTTGGGGATTCACTCACCTTCACTCTTGTGAATGGACTTTGTTAAGAACCACATGTATGTGAAAACCTCAGTGCACAGAGTCCTGTCATGATTCCAGATTTACATACGATTTCTGAAGTTTTAAAAGTTCCCCTGCCTTTTTCCATGAAAAATAATGCCAGGTCCAAAAATGCCAGTTCAACTACTCTTTCCAAACCACATAAGATTGTCCTCACCAGGAGCTGAGTTGTCAGAAAAGAAGACCTTTTCTGTCATATGGCTCTGAAGAGGGTGGGTGGGACACATGGCACATTCCAAAGCTACTCTGTTTGCAGATAAAAACAACACTGTATTCCCTGTGAGGCTATTGGGAGGGGGTGAACCCAACTTTTGAACAAATTGAATTTGTACTTTCTGGTTTTGAACTCTGAAAGTAAAATAGGACACACTGCAGTTGGATGCCATATTGCATCTGTGCAGTATATTGCTCAGTATTAGGCAGGCTGCATTACCTCACATAATCGATATCATCTCTTCATAGGTTACTGATTCTGGTGTCTGGAAGTGCATAAGAATGGCACAGGCTAATAATACTCTTAATCATGTAGGTATTGGAAAATGTAACAGTTGTTCACACCATTGATGTTTAAGTGCTCTACTTAGGCATTGAAATAAAGATGAAGGTTTCCCCAGACCCCGCATACAAATAGTGCAAAAAGGCAAGCACTTTCACAGAGTATGAATAACCTTTCCTTAACATTATCCAACTTGGTTACACCATTATAATATTTACCCAGAAATTTGAAAAAGATATCAAAAACAGCTGTGGGAAATTTATTAAAATGAGATGCCTTCAATAAATAGATAATTAAGATCAGCAAGTCTATTTTAGGAAGTCATTTTAATTTAATAAAATTAAATGAGACTAAGATAAGTTTATCCCAATAACATCTCAGATTTAATTAAGACTTAATGTATAAGGTAAGAGAAGCAACCAGACAAACAATTCTCCACCTCTTTGGCTGCAAGTCCATTATCTGTCAGGTTCACAAGCTCAGATTTACACTGTAGCTGTCTGGGGTTCTGCTGAAATAAATCATAGCTCTAGATCCCCATTTCTGATGTTGAACATGTGTTCTATCTTTGTATTTACCAGGCAATTCCAGTTACTCTGTATTATTTACCTGTCCTAATAAATGTTTATTATTCTCTCAGTCTTTTTCATCCATTAACTTTACTGGCAATGATTTTGAAATTACTTCCACTTCATTCATGAAAATGCTGGGTACACGAGAAATGGGGTTATTATGGACACACTTTGAAACTATCTGGTAAGCATTATATATAACTGATGATTATGGTGATTTAGTATTTAAGTGTGTTGTCAGAAAAATCTTTAGAGTATATTATATTTAGAGTGCATATATATAAATTCCTGTAGTAAGACAAAATACACTGAAAAAGCTCAAATTTTTCATTAGTCTTGACTATCACAGCCCAATGGAACTTCTTTGAGACCAATAAGGATCAGAGATCAAGTCTTCTTATTATTAGAGCTTTTCTGATTTACATCCACTCTTTGTGATAAAAATCTCAGTAAATAACACCACAGACAGTATTTTCTCTCTCAAAAAGCAGTATAAAAGGATGCTAGGTTACTTAGGAAAAAAATGAGATAGTATCTAAAGAGATCTGTCAAAATATAAATAAACAGGGCTAAGCAGCTAAACTACATCATATCGTCTTGTTACCTGGAGCCTCTTCAAATAAAAGGCACATGTATTGAACACATTCTGAAATCATTTCAGTTAAGTGTTGGTCATCCTGGTTGCTGGCCAAAACATTTTCCATATGTATTTTCACAATTAGGTCCCTTAAATACTATTACTCTTTTTGGTGATAAAGGAGGCAAAATTACACAAGGGCTATCCTTGTGTCCCACACAGCTCAGGCTCCTGGGGATGAGTGACACTTTGCAGGCCCAGGACCTCAATGCCTGCTCCCAGTCAAGATGATGGAAATTGTATGAGCAACAGGACTGAGCTTTGTGTCTGTAACAGCACTGCCTTTATAAACCTCCCTTTTCAGGAGCTTAAAGCTGACTGCACAATTCCCATCCAAACTGCAGAGGCTACAAGCAGAAATAAAAATTGATTGGATGATGGGAAAAGCAATAAATAAAAGTTCACTATTTATCAACTCAGAAAAGCCAGAGGAAGGGAGGAAAAGCAAAGGAAACTACTTACAGCTTAGCATAAATGAAACAGGGCCTTATGCCAGATCATCCAAAAATTCCTGTCACATTTGTAATTCCATTGTAATTTCCAGCATCAGTCCAAAAATAAACCCTGTGGGAAATTCACTTACCTGGGGAAGGATACTGTTCAACCTAATCCCTAGCAAACGTGAAGCTGGTATTTCGCAAACTGTCGTAGTCATTACACATTTTTTAAAGCAATCTCTAGGTCTCTCTTACCACACAAACTGTCAGTTATATGGTAAATCTGCTTTATTTCTTAATTCTGCAACCTGTGGAGACATACAGTGTCACTGAGTGCATTTAGTGGCTCAAAATAGACATGCAGGTCCAAAATCCTCAGAATATTTAGGTATTCACAATGCATAATCCAATCCACATTCATCAGTGCATTGAAATATGCACTTAAGTTTAAAAGCATGTATAAATCCCATTAAAGTTAATACTTATGCAAATAACTAAAAACTTAACACTAAGGAGAAGTGTAGTTACTTGTGTATCAAAGTTCAGTTTATGCTTCTGTGATTTGAAGAATTTGTGCCCATTGAATTATTGGTTCTAACTGAAGAGATACTGACATTAAGTTAGATATTTATTTTTCAACACTAATATCAAAGCAATTTAATATCTTAATGCATAATTTATCTCATGCTAAAATTGTAGTTATAGTAATTATGGTTTTTAGCGTACACTGCAATGCAAAAAACCAGTATTTACTTCAGCATATGCTTTCTGAATGAATGAGTACAAAATACAGGAATTTGATTGTGTAGCAAAGTACATGCAACATGATTAAGGTCATACACTGTTGATCAGTCTACTCTAAACCTTAAAATATTTAGT
Organism: Manacus vitellinus; assembly: GCF_001715985.3. Taxonomy (NCBI): domain Eukaryota; kingdom Metazoa; phylum Chordata; class Aves; order Passeriformes; family Pipridae; genus Manacus; species Manacus vitellinus. The sequence goes on along the minus strand of NW_021940864.1, from coordinate 23,006,335 downwards.
GCACCTCAAAAGTTAAAAGTGGCAATTCCTAGAGCACTGATACAAATTGATTGCCTAACTCACCAGCACGTTTCTTGAATATTCAGTGTCAATACTCAAATCCACACTCTCCAATCTTCAAGTTTTTTAAAGTCATGAATAAAAAAGGTTGAATTAATTTTTTACAACTGCAGCTCTTCCTCTAGAATTTTGTCAACAAATTTGACTGCCTACTACACGAGTATTAGTTTAATATAATCAAAGAAGAGGTTTGCAAATAGCTTTAGAAGATATTGTACAGTGTTTTAGTAACTTCAAGAACTTCTACTTTAGAGAATTATTATTGACTATCCTCTTACTAAAACCAATTTAAACCAGTAAAGGTTCTTCCAGCGTTTAAGGGAAGCAGTTAGAAGCATTCTATAAGGCAAATGTGTGCTTAAAACAGTTTCCATACCTTTCTAGCACTCTATTGTTCTGATTCAATAACATGGACATTTTAGTCATTGCCACAAAAAATAGGAAGAGAGTGGAAAGGACATTCTCAAAAATGTCATAATGTCATGGAAGCTATTATAAGACCCTTGAATATTTCTCAGGGCCTTTATTTACTGTTTGGATAGCTATCATGCAGCTGGTTCCTGTTGACTGCCAGTGTTGTGAGTATTTACATGCCTCAACAATCAATGGTGATCAGCCAAGGTGATTCAAAGCAAAGGGAGGTAGCCTACATCACAAAACATATGCTGAAAGTTAGACATCTTGACTTACCTGAGAGCAACTGTTAAAGGGATCTGATGCAACAACATAATTTGGTGAGATATAATCTATATTGGATTTCTAATTTTCCAAAACAGTTCACAGTAGTAGTAATTTTTCCTCCTGATAAGTACTCTCCCATAAGTACTTCACTGACTAAAACCAGACAAACTGTTCTCCTAACATGTTTTTCCCAGTCAAATGAATGAGTGTTGCTCTGACAAGCATGTTATCTCAAACCTTTCTTCTTAAAATATCTTTTGCAGGTCAGGGTTTGGGGGAGGGGAGAAGCAGGTCACTTCATATGGATCCCTACCTTCATTAACCAACTACAATTTACTAGTAACTGAACTTCACAGTATCTTTCTCCACTATACCATATGCCTATAGATTTAAACTACTGTATTTTTGGGCAGTAGCTGGAATTAAGTCAAAAGGTTTCAAAACTCAGAAGGATTTAAGTTATACACTAGAAATACTCTGAGAATAAAAATTGTCTAGATATTGTCAAAGGAAGTGCAGGAGCTTTAGTTTATATCCAACAGTTGTCAGCACTGGCTAAGATAAAGATTCATACCATAAGCAATATGACACAGCAACATATGTTTCTTAATGACAGTGTTCAGATAAATCCTGGGCAGAACTGTGATACACTGTTTCACTACAGTCCCCAGTTCAAATCACTTTTTATGGCAAAATCAACAGCTTTCATAAAATTCCCTCAGCAGGACATCCTACAATGGGTCATCAAATTATAAAGTCCTCTGCTGTAGCTCATGTGGCTGGAATAAATACAGCCTTTTCAAGCCTGATTTTCAAGTCTTTTAGAGAAAAGAAAGTTCCTATTCATGCCTTAAAATAAAGCTCACAAATACAAAATTTGTAACTACAGCTTTATGGCACTGTTGTGATATTAATTGAATTAATAGCAAGAAACTTGTATGACACACTGCTTATCATAGCAATTTTTCAATCCAAAGCATTCAGTCTGCAGTTTTACAGTCTCAAAAGTTATAGGCTTCCTTGTTGTTCAAATGAGTTCATTCTTGCTTTAATAGGCCTCATAGGATATTAGTTGGGCCTGCCACTGGTTTAAGCACTGAAGAGCATGATTCTGTCTTTCTCAACCTATGATGCTTCCTACAAATTCAGCCAGAGCCTCAAACTTTGAATTATTACACTGTCAAAAAGAAATTAGAATGAATTCATGATACCTGATGAACTTGCCACAGGGTCCTAAATCAGTCAATCAACCTTTGAAAAAGAAAATGAAATATAAAATTTGGCTTGCAAAGAGTGTTTGAAAATTTAGAGGCAGCTGATAGGAAAGCCATCTTTCTTAATTTAATAAGCCTAGAGTGAAAGATGCATTTCCACAATGTGGCATGGGAAATGACAATGTGAGTCTTTGCAGTAAGTTTCATACTGAGATATACTAAAGAATAATTAATCTTTTTAATATAACTTTTAATATAATGGGCATTTCAGCATCTGTTTTATGGCAGGAGATATGAAATAGGGCTGCACATTACTTAACAGAGATCACAAAACAAATAGTAGCAAAAGAAAACAACCACCATCAGGTATTGCATGTGTAATATATTGCTCACTAAATAGGCATATCTTCAAAATTGTCCCTGTATGTTCCACACGTACCTGTGCACATATACATATATGCACACAATATTGCTTTTCCCACTAAAACCTATGCTTGTCCAGTGTAGATACATGTCCACTTCATCACAAAAAGCAATTACAGTGAAATGGGTCACAGAATACACTGTTCTTCCAAGACAGACAGGCTAAGGAGATGGTTTAGTTCAAAGATTTAATGACAGGCAGATTACCAGGTTAAAATCTGGACTACTAGATTAAACTTCCCCCCAGATTTTTTTAACCTATCTTGGACCCATATGAAGTAAAACCATGATCATACTTCAGGGCCCTATGTGCACAAGTCTGCTTAACACAACCATTCATGATTCCTCTCCTCTCCTCTGATTGGAATTATCAGAAAACTAGGACAACAAACAGAGTAATGAAGCTAATTTTACCAAGCATTTACACCTACTGTATATGTAGTATTTCATTCTAGTGATTTCCAGGCATTGAATGGACAGTAATTGATATCAGAAAAAATATACTGTAAGAAAGTTAAGATTTATTAGCACAATTTTTTGGCTGAGGAAAATAAAAAGAAAAACTGCTCAATATCATGAAGTATATAGTATACAAATAGGATGGCACTAAGAGCACAGAATGCACTGATATGAAGGAGCATAATAGGAACTACAGTTGAAAAACTTTTATTCAGAAAGAAAAAGGTTCCTCTGGACTAGTTTTGGGTGATGTCTTCAAAAGGGAATGAGTTTGGAGATAACAAAAACTTTTGCTGAAATTACTTGAAGATGGTATATTGTGAAAAATTTCAGTGAACTAATAAAATAGTGTCCTATTTCAAATTAGTCACAATTTTGCTGATAAAGAGTAGAGTCCTTTTCCATCTTGTTTTCTTCCTCTATGTTGACATGACTCAGATTGTTTGTTGACTTCACTGCTGTTATTATTTATAAAACTGGCAGTATCAGAAACAGCTACACTGCTTTAGGTTTGTAGACTGTACAGAGTAAAAAGAATACTCATCCCAAAGATGAGAAAAAACATTGAAATGGAGCAAAATATATAGCATGCCAGCAAAGGCTGAAGTTATGGTCAACCCATATAATGTTAATGTCCTGCTTTGGACCTATAAAGGTAAATGGTAAAATTCTTTCCTTGTCAGAAAGGTATTTAGCTTACATACAGAGAATGAATGGGAGAAAGGTATTTCCACTCACTTTCTTTTCCTTGTTCTTTAAAATTCATAGCCCATTACTTAAAATACACACTTGGAAAGACAAAGATCTAAGCTTCCAATTTCTACCTGATTTGGAGAAGGAATCTAGAAAAAAGATACGTTGTGCTTTCTGTATCCTGGACTCACCTGAAACTCACCTATCACTTGAAGCACTAACAGAATTGTGGGGTCCCCTACCCCTTGGGATCTGCTCTTACACTGAGGATAAACTTCCATTCTAACTCTGATGAAGATACTATTTTGTCCAAAGTGGAAGACCTTCAACAGGAGAGATTATTGTATCCAGAAGACAGAATACCAGTCAGTCCAGAAAACTGCAATTTAAAGTTGCAACATCTTTTTTTTTTCCCTTTTAAATGACTGAAATCGGATCTGAATTAAAATCCACCATATTTCAAGTAAATTACTTAATTAATGAGATTTTAAAAGATCAAACATATTGCAGAGTAGAGAAAAGAGACTGAAAAAAGTGACTGATACTAGAAATTGCCTTGACAGGCTGAAACATCCAAGACCTTATAGGAACCTCAGTGAAATAGAATTCAGAGATTCAAGCTCAGATAATGCAACAACTGGTTTCAATATTAGGGAAAAAACCTGAACTGGGGTCTCCAAAATCAGTGCAGGAAAAGGTGTTTGGAAAGTGGTCTGTCTGATCTAGTCCTGTATTTTAAATTTTTTAATTACTACTGTTTCTAATTTGCTAATGCAGAGCAAGACCTTTCTTATTTCAATTAATAATTCAGAAGAGGCCAAATAGTGACTGCTATAGGAAGGACGCTATTTGAAAAAAAATCATAACAGTAATAGCTACTTCTAACAACAGTCCTAAGGAAGCTGGACATTAATAAAGGGGGAACACTGCCATCCAGGCACTTAAAAGTAGCTGCAACAGCCTAAAACAACGATGAGAGTGGACTACGTTCCCTTGGCAAAACAGTGTTTCTGCTTAAAACGTCTGCCAGAAGATTTACATTTCCTCTTAAATGGCTGGATCTGAGATTCTGAGCAGAATGAGATTCTGCTCCCCTCAGATGAGAAGAAAGCCAGACTCCCAGGAGAGTACTACACTCTAACTTCTACCTTTGCTTCAAATATGAACTTGTTGGACCAAACCGATACAGATTTCCCCATCAAGGTTCTCCTGAACAGGCAAGGAGTTTGCATACAGTTTTCAACTCATGTCTATTTATAACAACAGCTGCATCTTTTCCATGACCTTGACAACCCAAGTGAGCTCCAGTTGACTGCTGCCAAGGGGTGACCAGAGCACACTGAGGCAGTCCCAAAACAACTGAGATAGGCAAGTTGTTATGGAAAAATGATTGCACTCCATTTGTCACTGTCTTTGGAATGGACCTTTAGTGGAAAAGAATTAAAATGCTGAAAGATAGAAGGAGCCTCAGAAGTCTTGTAAGAAATGCTAAGACGCTGAAGAGGTGGTGCCTTAATGAATGAGAGATCCCAGAAATCAGAAACAGTTGCCTTGGTTTTTGCTGTCATTTTTGGCACTACAAAAATAAAATCCCTCTGTCCTTAGCTGTTTGGAAATCCATCCCAAGAGGGTAAGATCCTCTGAAAGGGAACAGAAAAGTGTTATATTGACGGTCGGATTTCAGGAACCAATCCAGGGTTTACGTCACTACCAAATGTCTTGCCAGAAGGAAGGAACTGTTAATCAGACAACCACCTATGGAAAAAATCAGTACTGTGTCCCAGTGGGCTGCTAATTACTGATGCTTGTACTTGATGCTTTTGTAGGCACTGGTTATACTAACACTGGGCTAAAAGAATAGGTTGGTGAAATATTTTTGATCTCTGGTTTGATGTCATTTTGTAGTTTGCTTCAAAGGCAATTCAAAGGCTAGTGGCAAAACAGTAAAAAAGATGAGGAATAAACATTTTTTACAATAAACTATTGCAAACTCTGTATTTTATTAGGAAATTATTAAACCATAATTTTATTAGAATAAAGTCCTGATCTTTTTTTCTTAACTTTGTAGGTTAGTACTTAGAAAGTTCCTTAGAATCATGACTAGAGATACAGATGCTCCTAGTTAATTTTTTGTTTTGATCAAGGGGTTTTATGTTCAGTTAGTTGTATAAACAGAATTATTTTCAACAATCCCATTTAATCCTTGCTTCCCAGGCCTTGTCTTTTGAATTAATTTGGAGATCTCATCTTTAATATCGTACTTGGAAAACTTAGTGAGACTGTAAATGTCTGAAAATAAATAAATATTGGGGAAACTGGGACACAAACTTCTGGAATTTGGTAATTTGGCAATTTAAAAAGGTACTTCTTAAACACATAAATTTGTGTTCCCTGTGTCCTAAATATATGATCCCTGAGGGAGGGGTGATATTTTTGTACTAAAACCAGTACAGTGATCTTGCATGAAGTCTTTACATGCTAATTCAAAACAACAGTCAATAATAATAGTCTTCATGTAACGTCTATGTAATTTAAGCATATATTCTTCAAAGGTATTGCTGACATCAAACATGGACATCAAAGGTAAAAGTGTCATATCCTAGTGTATTCTTGGCCATATTGAAGTATCTTTCAGAAAACCTGGTGACGCAAATCAATCATGGACATATGCCATAGCAACAAATTAATTCAACTTACATAGAGGTTCATTTACATTGATGAAATTCCTAAGCTACAGTTGTGTTGTTTTCTCAGCTTGTAACAGAATGTCAAAACTTCTAGAAGGATCAGGAACTTAGTCAGTGGAGTTTTTTAATAATAGAGCTGGTGGATGTATGCAATAACAGCTAAAGAATTGCGAGTGACATTTTTTGTAGAGGTGGATAGCTTGGCTGCTGTTCAGGTGACCTAATTTTGAAAGTCCTTGAGTTGGAAACTGGACTTACGATGTTCTCTACCAAACTCAGGATGCAATATAAATAAGTACTAAGCAAAGCAATAGACTGATTAAAGGAATAAAATACTTACTGGCATTTTGTTATTATTAACTTTAGTAACTATCAAACAAGCAAAACAATTATTCAGACTCAAACTCATTGTTTTTGACCTTGTAATAAATAAAAGCTTTCAAAAAACCAATATAGACTAAAATATTAAATCCTGGATCCAAAAGAGAAAGACAACTCACAACAAAGTAATTCTATAAGCACAAATGTTCCTGAAATCCTTGGCTGAAAATGTAGAACATGAACAATACCCTGGCTCATGACTGTGGAAAAAACTGTCTTCATTTAAAATGTTTGTCATCAATATAATCCCATCTTTAATTATAATTAATGCAAGGGACTTTTATATGCTGGAATGGTAACAAGAATTCAGCTTTTACAAGGGTACACATTTGTTAATTACAGTGGAGATTGATCTTAACATGGAGTGAAGAATAATGCTTAAAGGTGTCAAAGATACAATGAGCTGAAGACATTACAGTAGCTATAACTTGAAGCACAGACAGTCAGGAAGTACTTTATGAGTGACTTTTAGAAAGACATGTTTATTTCCCTCTATTAATTACTAGGATTTTTTTTCCAACTTTGGCCAGAAGTGTTGTTTAGATTTGTAGCTATTGGCATTTAATTTGTCAGGAACTGAACTGCCAAAAGCTCCATCTCAATCTTATCTTAACCAGTTTACAGTGATGTAAGCACTTGCCAGGCTTCTTGACCAGCTGCCAGAAGACACTGGCCACCATTTTGGTTAAGTCCTCTTAGAGTTAAAATACAGCTGATATTGAGACCCAGGCACCAAAAACTATTCAGGATACCCAGTTCCAGCTAGTGCTGCTGTTTGCCTCTATATATTCTCATCCTTGTGACATCTATGCACCTGGGTTATTTCATGGCTGTGCTCACAGTTAGAGAGGAAGATAAAAAACTACTACTGTATAGCAAACCGAGATTAGCTTTGAAGTCCTTTCATCAGCAGTGACCAATGAGGAACGCTTCCTTTCATTTTGCATGCAATGCAATTGCGACTGTACAGCCACGGAACTCTCTGTTTGGTCTAGGGCTGTGTCTGCTCACACTGACTGCCAGTGTGTATCAGTTGATGCTAAACTTCAATTACGTTTGCTTCAGCAAGGGTCCTTGTGGTTGGGCTGCAGCCTGTTTCAGGATACTTGAAAATGTAGCCTTTCCCATTTTACAGTCTCAGATATTGACAATTGTGCAAGGGAACTTTGTACACTTAGGCAGCGGTTAGAGAAGATTGTTATGCTGCATGAAGTTGCTATATCTAGCTAAAAAGACAGAGTAACTATGAATTTCAGTCCTTGCTGATGTTGGAGTGAATTTTGCTTTTTTTATATAACTGTAACATGAAATATTACAGTAAATGAGAAATAAAAAATATTTCTTCATAGGTAAGTTGCATCTTAAATCATGTCAGAAGCCTGAAATATTATAAAAAGCCCTCATGTAACCTAGAATGGCAAAAGAGCACTTTGACACACTACTCTTGTTTGTGTGCATACCTAAAATGTGTGACTGTAGTATGATGTAACCACTATCTGAGTTTAATCAATTTTAGCACAAAAAACAGTGAAGAAGCAGTGACACTGACTGTAAGATATATTTGTCTACAGCAGCAGCCAGAGACAAATGCTTGAAGTGATCTGCATAAACAAATTTTAACGACAATCTGGGTGTTGGCATGCTGAAACCTACATAGTTGCAACTGCACTATGCCTATCCATGTCAGCTAGCACAGAAATCTAATCGTGATTCTTGATTTTGTATTTATATACCCTTCATGGAGCAGCATAATTTATCTCACTAAACTTCATCTGTTTAAAGTGTGGGCATTTACTTGAAGGCATGCCTTTAACCTCTTATATCCATCCCAGTTTTCATAGATTTCTACTGAAAGACAGTATGAATGATCTGCTTGTCTTTTCTTTGGGTATGGAGGGAGGCATAAAGAACACGTATAAACCTCAAAACATTCCACTTCAAGAAATTATTCTCATTTAAACAAATCCATCACATAAAGCTAAAAGACCTTAGAAAACACAGCATCTTTCTTTATTATCCTTTGGGCATCAGAATACTCAGCAGACATATAAATTACCAACTTCACCCTGAATTTGTGGAAACTGAGCAGACCAGAGCTTCACAGAACGTTCACAAAAATGACCACCAATACAGACAGACTGATCTGGTTTCCAGTCAAAAACCTGTTCAGCTCCAATTGAAATGGTAGCTTCTCACTAATTATGAAAAATAAGAGTAGGATCTTGGAAAACACAAAGGTTGCTTTTGAATAAAATGAATGCCCAAAGTCACTTACAGTCAGTAACTGACTTGAGAACAGAAACTTAATACCATCTTCCTTTTTCACACAGGCATACAACAATAAATGAACAAGCCTTTAAAAATATAGCAGGAAACATAAATTTCATTGATAATAATCTTGCAAAGTATTTTTATAAATATGAATAAAATAAGCATGCATGTAACCAAGTTCAAATAGATATAAGGTTTACATGCTCTTCATATAAATTGTAATGCATATTTCCCACAGGATTCTCAGGATTGCTTTTAAAACATTACAAAGGGTGTAGAATAAAAGCTACAATGGAAATTACCTGATTTAAAGTTCTACTGTAAATTGCTGTGTGCATCTCAGGAGCTTTCACTGGTCCCTAGTACATGCTCAGCAGCTCACAGGCACACTCAGCAAGACTGGAGTAACAAGAAGCTATGAACTCTGTAAATGTTTGTTAGTGTTTCAAAAAGTATTCTACCTTTTCTGATGAGATGACTACAACTGAAAAAATTCCCAACACCCAAGAACTTACTTGCATGCATAAAGCATTTCTGCAATTTGCATTTTTACCTTTAAGCAAGACATACAAGATGAATTGCTGTTGACTAAACCATCTTTTTTCGCAAAGCAATGTTGTAGTACGGGAATTTACTGTTAGTTGATTATATTTATTGATTCACAATGTTGAATCTGCCACTCCTGATAACCCAAAGTTGCAGATGTTGCCTATTCTGTTGAAAATGACTTTCCTTTTTAAAAATTTTCTAAGATGTCTTGGAAATTTGTCTCAGTATTAGGGGTATTTCAGCAGGGATGCTATTGAATAATTTTGTCAACTGATGACTTTTAAGCATCTAAATTCAGACATTACGTAGTTTAAAAATCCAGTATTTCACCCTTGGTACCTGCAGTGTTACTTGCCTCTCAGTTTACCAACAGCAACTGAAATCAATGGAAAAAAGTCAAAGTTTCCAAGTTAGTCATGTAGGGATTTTATAAAAACAATTTTTCATCACAGAGAAATGAAATGTCATACTGTGAGGACTGCTGCAGATAATGTCTAATCACTCTAGATTGAAGCTGAGGATAAAGATGTCTTCTTCATAGACAACAGATGAAGTTGCCATGAGGCTCCTAGACTTTCATAGACCTCTCTACATGGTACCAATGGGGCAATTACAGAATTTCAGACTGCAGTTACACAAAGCTTTCCAAACATTTTGCAATATTATTCCCAAGGAAATTTTGCAAATGAGCAAAAAAAAATCTACAGAATCTGAATACAAACTACAGTTATATTTTCAAAAAGAAAAAAAAGTATTAATTTTAACCTATGTATGAGACTATTATTTTCATTAATATATGCACATATAATTTCACTACAATATTTTTTGATGTTATATGTTGATTTTTACAATGATATGTACACTAGCTTGGGGATATTGTTTTTTAAAACATTCCACATGCTCGATGGTCTTTATACTACTTGTCTACCCTTTCACAAACCGCTAAGTGATCCTTAAAGACTCTTTAGTCTGCTTATTTTTCTTAATCATCATTGCATCTGTGAGGATGCCATTTACCCAAAACTAATCCAAGATTTCACGGCACTTGAGTGACCATCTTTAAAAGAAAGACTAAAGGAGGTCTTCACTTCACTGCCTCTGAGTAGAATTGCAGCAGTCTTTACCAGGCACAGAATGCCAACACAGACAGGAAGTAATTTAGCATTATGTCATAAGCCTGAAACTTTTCTGTGTTCTCTTTTTTGACCTGCTAACTGATGAATCAAAGCATAAGTTACAGTTTAAACTTTGGGGGTTCCTTTTTTTTTTTTCTGTATAGCAATTATTTCATGAATCATATTATGCTCCTTGGAATTACATTTTCACCTTTCTTACTATTTCTAATCAAGCAGGAACACATTTAGCTATGGCATGTGACTTATCCCAAACATGCATTTGTGAAAATAAGAACAAGTGTACATATAAGTGTACAAAAGAGACGAAGTACATAAACTGCTATGAAGCCAACCTCATTCTGCGTATTCCATTTGATCATTCATGAGGCTCTGAGCCAAAATTATTCCATCAAGCCTGTATAACTATGAAGCAACCCAGAATATAATAAAACCAGTCTAGGCTGAACCCTGGTAAAAGGTCACACTACAACTACTGACCTGCTACTCCAAGAACTGATGTAAGTGAGCATAAAAACTACAGTCACCCAAGGAGGTTCACCATTCTAAGAACTGCTGACTAAATCAGTAATTCTTGAAAATTACTGATGCAGGCGTTTGTCAGAATTATTTCAATATTATTATGAGGATAAGCACAGCCTTCCTGTATTATCAGACAATTGGCTTCAGTTAAAGTTCTAAGATTATTCTTTTGAATAGAAAACCAAAAAAAATTCTTTCAGTTTAAAGTCATGTTAAGTCTCATGTTTCAAGGTCCATGAATCTCAAAGCGATCTGAACCACATATTGGAACTGAAAGTAGCTCCTAGCTTTATGAACAACGCATATTTTAGCAAGAAATTCTTCTTATCATGTTGCCAGCATTTCCTGCTTTTCCTTCCTTCACAGTTGTCTTCCATAGCAACATAAACAGCACTGAGAGCAGAGGTCATTTTCTCCTCTAATCTGGCCATTCAATTAGTAGCCAAAGATAAGTATTACGTAAAGGAAGGGAAGGTGCTGACAGGCCTAGGAAAACTCTGTTCATTGGCAAGGAATTTTTTTACTCAACTTACCTTCTCCTGATTCTGGCAGAGAAGACAATCACATTCAAAGCAATACTGGCGCAGCAGTTGCTTTTGGCGTTCGCTGGTAGGCATCAGTGATTCAATATAGCTGATGGTGAGCTGCATGCAGGACATAAAAGAACAGAGTTGGTATATTTTACAAAAAATCCATTTTCAGTGTATGTATAGCTAAGGTAACATTTTTTGGATATAACATTTTTTCCAACATAAAATACAATGTTAATAGACTATTCCCTAGAAGAAATTGCCTCCTTTTACAAAGAGTGGGGAAAAAAAAGGGCAAAAATAATTTCCACAGAAGAACACTTCTGCACATTTCAAGATCAATATTCTTTGAAATTATTAATCAACCCCAAATTATCACTATTTCAACTTTTCATTCTAATTTGGAAGATAAAGAAAAAAGAAAGGAGAACAAGAAAGGAGAACAAAGAAAGTCAGTATTTGAATTCCATGCGAATGAAATCTCGTTTTCTGTCTAACTTCAAAGTTTAAATGTGTATTTACCACTGCTGTTATACAACATTCCACTATCTCCAAAAATTTTTTCTCAAGGAAGCCCCTACTTTCTTATATGTTTGTGCCTAAGGATAATTCCCCCTATGTCATACCCATATTCAGTATGTCTGTGATGTTTCCCTTGTGACCAAGGAAGCACAAAAGCATTGCAGTCTAAGTTGTTGAAACTATTGACAAGAAGATTTATTAAAATGATAAAAGAAAATTTGTGCCTACATTTGTGCCATTTTCAACTCCTCATGCTGTACAGAGTGAATTCCAATGAACTACAGAGAAGTCTGTAGTTTGTTCACTTTGACACCTGCCAGAAGGAATTTTACAGGGCTAACCATTTGTAGGGTTCTTGAAATGTTTAAAGTGCTGCACAGGCACAAACTAATGACAAGGAAAAGAGTATAACAAAAAAAACCAGTCCAGTTCAGACCAGCATGCAGTCAAACATGCTATTGAGTGATTACACTATGTGCCCAACACACTTTGAAACATTATAGAGAGGTCAGAGCTAAAAAAAATCAGGTCATTACTTCATCCTGAGCCTAGACACTTCAACTAATTGGTAGAATTTTCACATGGTTCTCAGTTAAATCATGAGAGTCCACTCAAAGAAATTACAGGAAAACCTGACCAATTTGTAGCAATGACTACGAAATCCATTATCAGAACCTGCATTTTGTGAATTAGCGAGCATTCTAATTGAATGAGCAATTAAGAAGCAACTAAAACAATGCCTGCTTTCTTTCTTGCTTGCTATTACAGTGTAATTTGATTACATACTGAAGGAGGACTGTATTAAAAGAAGTCTATTGAGATGGAAAAATTAAGTATTTAAAATTATCATAAGCAGAAAGCCTGCAGAAAAAATAAATATGGTCTCATAATTGAAGATTAATAATATACTTAATGAAAGAGACAAATAAAGTTCCATAATTAATCAAAAGTTAGAAAGTGTGAGAACTTTTAGGTTTGCATTCTATATAATGTTGTTCTGTCCCAGCTTGTGCATGTCTGAGCCAAGAGAGGATTAGTTTCACCACTACTGGCTTACAGCAGAACAGAATTATAGGCTTCCCTCTGATCTTTCTACAGAGAATGGATGGAAATTGTTCTGCCTATTTATTTTCCACTCTTTTCTCCCAACCTCGATATCTTCTGCCCCATTATCTCCAGCGTCCCTCTTATTCTTTCTCTTCTCTACCCCTCAACATGAGTATAATTTTCCTGTCTTATTCTCACCACCTGATTATCTAAACTTGTTTCCCATCCCTCAATTCTAGCTCCTTAAATAGCCATTCTTGGTACAATGGGATGACTTCATCATTGTGCCAGTCTCAGATCTGTCCTTATGCCTCATCTAACACCTTTTCCCCATATCTGATCACCTACACACTTACTCTCCCAAGTTAAAAGTCCTTGTTGCCCTACTCTGTTTTCCCAAACATCTTCAGTGATCCCAAAAACTTTCTCCTTGCTTCTTTCTACAGCTGGTTCTAATCAGCAACTTCCCTAGTGTGGCAAGAAAGATGTCTCCCTTCCTTTCCACAAAGCATTTTCCAGCCAAGCTGCAGTCCTAACCTCATCCTTCAGACATTCCAAACCCAATTTCCCTCTCCCATCACAAGCCTCCTGATCATTGTGCCTCCTTACAACTTGCAAGTGTTTTCTGTCAAAATCATTCCACACAGGCTGTTCCCTGTCTCTTATCCTCTGCATAAACATCTCTGGTTCTGACCCATGTCCTACTGGGCTTTAGGTTCAGGTGGCATCCAGAAGTAAAAGGGATTTGACCAAGTTCAGACACAGTGCAAGACAGTAGGAATCTTCTGGGAGAAATAATTCATGTGAGATTAGTCTACTCTTTGCCAAAATGTTTAAGACAATGCTTTAAACCCGATCATTACTATTGAAACCATCATTAGGCCGGGTTTAGTTCTAATGCTGCAAAACAAACACAGAGCCAATACTTTATCTATCATCAGTCTACAGGCTTCATCCCTTTCTCTTTTTATATTTTTGGCTTTTTTTTTCTTTCTTTTTTTCATTTATGTTGCAGAAACCTTGGAAGTAGAAACAAGTTTGAAACAAGTAGTTTCTTTTTCAGAGGTTATCAAACAGTTGTGGATATGAATAGTCACATAACAACCTGCTCTGGATTAGAGCATTATGACTGGGCATAAGGAGGAAGACAAGAGGCTTTTAGCATTTTAACAACTTAAGAGTTTCTCTTGCTGTCAGAGGCCTGAGTTCAAATTTCCAGTCCTACCAGCAGAAATCCATAAGTTGTAGCTCGCAGCTTAAGTGGGAAAATATAATTAGAATATCTAGAAACATGACCAACCTAACAGCGACTAAGCCTACACTAACCATTTAATTGTTTAAAAATAAGAATTCTGTATTCAAGTCTCTCTTACACTTGTTTTAATTTTGGATCACTTCATTAGAGGCAAGGCTCATTTAACTTGTACGTAGTTAGGAAATATGCACATTTATCAAAGGTTGTCTTAATGGTGTTTGCATGTGGGATGTATGCTATTAATTAAAACATTATTTCAGCTGACCAAAGCTTGACTCTTTATTGCATCGCTTATGAAGAATGCAGTAAATCTTTTGCCCCCGAGCTGAAGAATATATATTAAAAAACAATTATGAAGGCATGAGACTTATTGACTCAAGACATTCAGCACTCTCTGAGCCCTGCTTCTCACTCTGACACAGAAATTCTTTAACCATGGGTATGATGGTTAGTTTCTCACGTTCCTCATTTGCCAAATGAGGTGGACACAATTTTCCAGTACTGCCATGCTGCAGCGGACTTAATTTATGGGGTTTTTTTTTGTAACAGACTATAAGCTACAAAATGTCTAGATAGAAAATTCTGTAGAAATTTAAAATTAATTATTTTAATGCAAACAGCAGGGAGAAAAAAGTGAATCTTGTTTTTGCAATCATAGGTCTCAGGGTCTTAGAGAGGGTTTTGTACAGAAGTCTGTTAATAACACAGAGTTATAGACTGTTATGGGTAACAGTCTATGCTCTTTCTGCTTTGGCATAAAAGATCAAAATGCCTTCTAACTCAACAAAAAATTTGGTTTTAAAAAATGTAATGTGACAAAATGCAATGTGGCAAACATACAGCGATATAAAACTTCTCATAGAATTTCAATAACAAAAACATTATATAATTTGGTTGAAATCTATCTTGAAAATAGATTTAATTGATCATTCGAAATTATGATCTGTGTTTAGTATTAATTTAGAGAAAAAAAAAAGATGCTCTGCAAGGGTACAGTCAGTTATGTGATTTTCTGAAGAAAGATACAAATTTGTTGTAACTGAACTCTGAAGCTGATGAGAAGCCAAGCACCCATTTTGGAGCAGAATTGCACCTCAGCTAATCCATTCTATCTCTCTGCAGGACTAATTGCTTTGAAGGCATACAACTTTTTATCAGAGAAGAGGAAAAACCAGCTTGTGCCTGCCTGCAAAACACCAGGTAGCCTCAGCAATTAACAAAAAGTCAATTGAAATTGTAGCACACATCTTGATGCTGTTTCAAGTGGTTACTTAAGGGTAGGGAAAGGATGAAGACCTCTTCAGAGCAGGCTACTTGTCTTTTTGACAAAACCGGCTGATAGGCTACCTTATCACTAAAGGAGCCCTCATAATCTCTAGGTGAATAATTTTTGCTTTCTTATGATCCTTCCCCATATCTTACCTTTCTTTGTGAGACTTAAATTTCATTTCTGTGAAGAGGAAAGTGCAAGAAAAGGAAAACTTTGTATGCTGTCAAATTAAAATCACCTCAAGTTATCAGAACTGTGATAGCACTACAGAGAAGTTGTGAAGGTCCCATCTCTGGAAGAGTTCAAGGCCAGGTTGGATGGAGCTCTGAGCAACCTGATCTAGTGAAAGGTGTCCTTGCCCACAGCAGGGTGGTTGGAATCAAATGATCTCTGAGGTTCCTTCTAACCCAAGCCATTCTATGATTATCTTGATGGGCAAAAATTTCTTATAATTAGTTTTGAGCTGCTGGAAGCAAGTTTCAGAATTCAGAAAGTCCTGCAGTCTTCAGAAGGGATGTATAGAAAAAAGTCCCCACAAAAATCTATCAGGTTGTTTTTTCCCTTCACATTATTAGACTCAATTATGCTCAAAAACCTGCTATAGAATAGTCTACAGAGCCTTAGTGGCCCTTATAGCCACCTTGACCCCACATCTATGCATGGAGATCAACAGCTGCTCCCAAACCTTCTTCTTCTTTCACTTCTTTTGTCCTCTCCTGTTTCATTCCCGTGATGCCACTTTCAGGGTAGAAGACATTTAAATGTAGCTGATCAAGCACCAGAATTTGGGGTACTAGCATAGACCCATACTGCCTTATATGAATTATAACAGAGTCAGAGCAAGGACAGGTAAGTTAAAAAAAGAAAGGTTACCAAGCTTGAAGGAAATTTTCTAACAGAGCCAAGTTTTCACTTTAAAAATTCTACATTCAATGACCATTTTAAATGTCATTTAAATAAGCTACATAATGACAGAAATGAAAGCCTTTATTCTGAATATCACCTAAAGCATTCACTGGCAAAAACCCATGGGAACAGTTTGTTTTTGTTTTAAATGGTAACTTTCTGCCCTCAAAAAGCATAAAACATCATTAGCATAAAAATCAAATAATATACTTAAATATAAATCTGGTTTCCAAAGCAAAATTTAAGGACCATATACTTCTTACTATTTCTGCAACACACTGACTTCTTAAAGCATAAATCTGGTTTCCAAAGCAAAATTTAAGGACCACATACTTCTTACTATTTCTGCAACACACTGACTTCTTAAAGCTTTCACCTGGGAAACCACGCAGTTACACATGAATCCCTTCTTTCAGTGCCCTCGAAAAAAAAGTAACATTCATGACTCATTATTTTGTAGCACTTCAGGACTGTCAACACTGCCTTTGCCACAGAAAAAAGGCCTAGATTGCTAGGGTATGATTTTTGGGAGTGATTAGTTTTCCAAATATACAACACCATCAAATTTAGCAGTTTCATTCTATAAGGATACAGGCAAAATTCAATTAAAGCACACAAAATGCCACATGCTTTCCTGTCAAAAACATGCAAAGCTGAAGAAATTTGCCTAGACATGAGATTAAAACTGAAATGAAACAACTTCAATCAGAATATAAAAACTTTTTGAGGTTCTCATAATTTTGCATGCTTTTTATCACTGACCTGATAAATATAATTACTGTGTATAGCTTGAGTACTCTGAAGTGTGGTTGGGGCATAAATGTTACTCCTGAAAAAATCTGCACTACACTGCAGCAACTACATCCAATGTAATAACTTCTAGTTTACAACCAAAATAATATCTAGTGGTTCCTCCCTCTTTATATGATTGTGTGATGACCACAGCAGCCCACGAGCTCAGAGCCCTTTGTTTCTGTTTTCCCTGTGACTATAGGTGTTCAACAACTCCTTAACGTGTACACTGCTGTAGTGTACTCTGACAGAAACTACTACAAATGTGCAAAAATATTTTTACTTCTCACTAGCCTAGTGAACATATCATATTGCAGTGGCTGATACTTTCAGGGCAACAGTCCAGAGGCGCTATCAAGTTTGTTCTTGTATGGATGGGAAGGCCATAGTCCTCTTCTACTAATCTGAGGTTGACTTGCTACTTAGCATCTTACTCCTAATAAATTTTGTGCTTACTTCCTTTCTATTAATTATTATATAGGGAATCTCATTCTGTCTGAGTCTATTGTAACAGGATAAGACAAATTTTCTAGTGATTATATTTAAGTTTTCTTGTTGCCCCATGGCTTGAAATAACATTCATCTTACCATCTCAAGGCACCCAATCTGATCAGAAAACCCAATCAGATTTCTCCCTAATATATTTTCTCTCCCATTAGCTCAGATTCTGATGTCTGTAATGGAAGTTAAAACTCAGCTTGTAACAGGTGATGTAGCTGAAAATAATATTGAACTGCTGACTTGTATATACCCTCAAATAATTTTATTTCCCTCCCTCTTCCCATAACAGATCTAAGTTAATACTGACTTTGCAGCTTTATTTTGTCACTTAAACCTTAAGACATTTTTCTTCCATAGACACATCCTTATTTAAAGAGTCATGTACCTCAGACTGAGACTTTTATTTCCAGGTAAGTCAAGAGGACAGCTGCTTTAACATAGTATGTAGGTTTACATGTTCCTTAAGGCAAGTACTCCTTTTGGTACCAAACCCATAAGGAACAGTTGCAACAAAGACACTAGAACATGAGCTCTTTGGAAAATTCTGACTTTATTTTACCACCTCAATGGTGGCAAAGTGTTTTAGAAAATACAATATGCCCACATAAGGTGCAGTCATTTTAAAGCCTATATTAACACAACTGCAAAGTCACCACAGACAAACTAGTCCTAGCTGCCCTGCTTTGTAATTTACATGTATTTCCTGATTGCCTTACAAGGAACTAGTAAATTACACCATATCTGTTTCACCACCAGTTTTAATCTAGAGATTTCTGGGGGCTACAGACCACTAATACAAAGTCTAAAATTCGGGTCACAGCTTCAGAGCCATAGTACAGTCTGCACATCATACCTGCAGAGAATTCTACTTCACTTCTCACTCCAGAACCACCCAGGGCCACATCAGGGCCTCTCCACTCAATAAAAGCTGCTTCTCACAAAGAATTGCCTTATGAAATTTACTTAGAAAAATATACCCAGGTACAAAATAAGATAGCTTCAGAATCTTTAATAATTAAGCTTTAATAATTAAACCAAAGGCATCCTGGAAGACATTAAAATCGACAGTATTTTTAAATAAACAACCCATCTTAGTGAACTGGGAAGCCAACAGGAAAGTTATGGTTTATGGATAAAATAGAAGAAAGGTGTCTGTAATTTGGCTTAAAGGAGAATGACAGACTAAAAGATGTCTACAGTTAATAGCTTCACAAATATATATTGCATTCTAAAAAATTTCCCTCAGCAAAAATGCAAAAACATTTCTGCTGGTTCTTAACAAGGTTTTACCTAAAAAAAATATTTTACCATTTACTTATTTTCATGGCCTACTATACGTGAGAAAAGATACATTAAAAAAAAAAAAAAGAAAAACTTCATAGGGAGGAAAAGAGATACTACTTCTAAATTAGAATATATATGCTTTTCATATTCTTGGGGTTTTAAACACAGGTGTGAACTGTATTTACATTAGGTCACGATTTTGAGATGACCAATAGCTGGGACTGTGTAGGTCATTGGTGCATCTAAAGTTACATATATACACACATCTTTGCAGGTCTTATTAAGCACATTCAATACTGCATTGCTGCAAAACACATTTATTTTGAAATTATTTCCTAGACACAAATTATTATTTTCAAATTAGTACAAATGCCATCATAAAGTTGAGAATAGCTTAGACCAAATCAGAAATCTCTTGAAAAGGATATTTTGAAGTCTTTCCTAGTGAAATGGACAAGAAAACAAACCATGTTTTGCTGCTCGCACTGTCAATGAAAGGTTTACTACAACTGCATGGTTGCAGGCAGACAAATGCTTGTTGTTGCAATGACTTAGTGAACACTGCATTCCACTCAAAAATATTCTAAGTGTTCTGTCAGGGTAAAGACATCCAAAAACAAACAAAATGAAGTGCCTAGAGGAGGAAAGGAGGAACAAGAATTTATCAAGACTGCTAGTGATTTATGAGAAGTAATGATTATGGGGCCCAGGCAGTGTGAAGAGATTATTCTATTTATCATTTTCCCCCCTGATAGCTATGTGCTAGAAAGTGGCATCAATATATCATCAAAATATTAAGCTGGTGGCCCTGCAGTCTGGAATTTATTTAGGGAGATGTCATTGTTGCAGGTGTCTGTGACGGAAGGGAGGACAAGTTAATTACCTCTTCACCAATCTGGATCTCTCGGACAGAGCGAAGTAAAAGCTGGTATCCTTCAAAAACGATCACACAGTTTGGGTCACAGCTGTGGTTCAGTAAAGACATGCTGTGAGGGGTGGTAGAGGGGGAAAGAGAGAAAAAAAAACTTAACAGAGGAGTCTCCATTGTCATTTTCCTTCAATAATTTAAAAGCGTCTAACATGATTACACTTGAACCACCAGGCAATTAAGCTATGAAACAAATAAAATCCCTGGTAAATCAACTGCTATTGGTTAGGGGAGGAAAATTAATACTTAGAAGATTTATATTTATTGCTAATAGGAGCCATGCCTGGATCTCCTAATATGTTTCTGCCTTGTATGTCATCAGGCAGGAGAGAGGCAATGGCCTCCCAGCAACTCACCTAGAGGCCTGACTCAGGGGACAGGGCAAGTGGGGAACAAGGTTATCTGGACAGTTCAGAGTGAAAACTCAGCCTTTGGGCTGAATTATATTTCTGCTGCTTCTGCTCAGTCTCAGGGCATTAACCTTATCACTTACCTGACTGTCATTGGAACCACAGCTCAACAGGGCCAACAATCAACCTGTACTTCATATCAGGAGAAAATGGAGCATACTATGTCCCAAAGCCAAAGAATTTGGTGCATAGAGTTGAAAGAAGAAATATGGCCATTGCTTCTGTTTTACACATATTTTCATCCAGCCTCTATTCTTGTGGTATGTGACAGCTGAAGCAGCACTGACCATTAGGGAGCTGCTGCCACCCCCAAGAGACACACATGCTGTACAAACATGCCCCTTCCTCTTCTTGAAGGATGCTGTTAAGAACAACATGTCACTATCTACTGTGAGTCACGTGTTGCATTAGCTGAGAAACAACTGCCTTTGCCAGACCAATCTCAGTTCCATAGCAGAAGTGGGGCTGATGGTTCTTTCCCTATGGGAATGACCCATTGAAAGAATGATTCTGGCATCATCAGCCTGGAAGAATTTTTGGCTTATGCAGCTCCTGGCTGCGTTTATTTGCTCTCCTTGTCTGCCTGATTCAGCAACTCAAAATCCTAACTGTTGGCAAAATACAGGATGTTCCCAAGGGTCAGAGACCTGCACCAAACTATGTTTATTCAGTTTTTGACTCTTAAAGAAGGTATCAACAGGATCCTGACTCTTCTGTTATCCCTTCTGGCCTAATAAAATATCTGTGGTTAACCTCCATAAGAATCCAGTGATGTATGCTAGGAGAGAGTATCCATGACACTGTGAGATCATTGGGCATACTCCCAAAGCTGCTGGTAAGGTGATGTAAAGCAGGGCCATAGGATTTTATAGATTTTAAAATATGTTGTGATGTTGAAGCCATCAAGCCATACAACAATGTACAACCTCTCAATGAGGCTAAACAAAGCACTTTTAATTAAATTTCATCTCATGGAAACATTAGTGGGTTTGATGACAATTTCCTCTGGAAGCATATGAATTCATCAGGAAGGACATTTGCCCAGGATTTGCAAAGTGCAGATTTAAGTTCAAAGTTTTCCTAGCTCAGAGTGGTTTGCTACAGCAAATCTCAAACTGCTCTGAAGTGACTTGAGAAAGAGTCTCTTGCATCCCTTGGCAATGCATTATCGTTGAACATAGACAGACACTTTATTCACAGTTAGGGGCTTTTTTCAACCAAAAGGAAACATTTCTCTAATAATATGCTCCAAAATAATATTTCATTTTCCTCAAACGTGAAAAGTATTTGTTTGCATTCCACTATGAAATCAAATGTTTTGCACTTTCCATAACACCAATTACCATGTCCTCCTAACCAACTTTCCCTTAACCTTACCATAAGGCAGGCCTCAAGATATTAAGTTTCCTTAGTCAAATCTTGCATGTGTGACATTAGTAGGAAAAGAATCAACAGTGAGAGGCCCACTGAGGTACTGACAAAATGGTCCAACCATTCATTAACAAAAAATTTAGGTAGTAAAATGTCATTTTAAATTATATATACTAATTTTCCATATTAATGATTACAGGTAACTAATTCTATGAAGATAAAACCTTAACTGGGACATACTTCTTACCTAATACAAATAAGAAATTCAAATTCATCTCCCAAGAGACTTATCTTTTCACCTTAATGGTTTGTTTGTTGTGGTAATTTACTAAAACATACTCAGTCTTTTCATTTTAATTGCCAATTCTGAAGGCTCTCTGCTGTAAAATATCTGTATTCTAAAGCATCACTGAACAGGTTTCCTTTAACTAGTCCCAGTTACATATTTTTGATGTCAGCATTTATTCTTACTTAGAAAAGACTACCACCTCCATAAAAATAAAATATAAAGATGTATCTTATTTAAACTGTTTTAATGCTGTAATCAGGGCTATTAAGAATGTTTTCAACTAGATCATATTTTTTATTCTCCTTTAATTTATTTCCATTTCCCAGTTTCTTGTTTAGACATGTTACCTTCTGCTTTGATGGCCCTTACAGCTACCTTGAAAAAAAGGGAAAAAAAACTAACATAGATTTTGCCTGTGAATGAAACAGTGTCCACAGTACCTGGGATACAGGCCAACACCAACATCCTGCATCTCTCCATTACTGATGGTGAAACAGTTACAGGTCACCTGTAAAAACAAAGGAAAAAATCCAGGATTACTAGAATCATTTGGAAACCCCACACTCAAGTGAAAAAAAACCTTCCAAAATAAAACGAAGGGGCAATTGGTAAATTGGATGGAAAACATTCAAGCCCAACACTGGTGCTCTTTCATTTTAGAGCAATCACGTCTGGGACACACTCTCCTGTAAAACTGCTGTCAATTAGAAACAGAAATATAAGTATCCTGCAAAAATGTGGGGTTAAATACATGCAGAGACCCTACTTTCCTGTCCAGAGAACAAAAAAAAGCCACCCTACACAGAGCCTGAGAAGCTCAGCCCAGAAACAACATAACAGATCACAGTGACTACTGATGAAAGGAGTGGCTGTTTCCACGAAGGGACTCTGCTGACATCAGGCTGTTACAGCACATTTTAATGACTAGCAGCAAAACCCAAAGAATATATACGGGACAGTTTTGAAGTAAATAGCAGCTCTGGTTGTGGCAACCTGATATGGATACAAATAAATGCAAAGACTGTGCAATAATATATCTTTCACATTATGGGAATTTTGGTTTGCACGTAAAAGATCCCACAACAAAGCATGTTCAAATTGCCATTCAAGAGAAATACAACCTTTCTTTTAATCTCAAATATTCAGCTTGTAAGTGTATTCTTCCTTCATACAATCATACAAAGATAAAATAGTTCTAGAAAAGGGAGGAGAAGCATGGAAGACACCTGCAAATAGATATATTTCTACCCCAAACTATCAGACTGAAGTTTCTTGGTGTTCGAGACACATCAACACTTAGCAAATTATTAGAAAGTATAATTTTCATGGGCTTAAACAAAAAACAGAGCCCACTTGTGAATGTATTTTTTAAACATTTGATTTTTTGGGGAAGAGCTAGTTTGGGGTTTTTTTAAATTTATTTTTTAGATATGTTGGTCAGTTATCAGTGACATGCTAATAAAATATTTTATCTAGAAAAATACTGCATGATACTTCATATTCAACAAAAGCCTCAGGTCTCTTCTGCATAACATGAGATTATTAATATCATTAATTCTCATTAGAACAGAAAATGAGTAAGAGTATGATTTGGCAGACATGAAAATGAGATTTGAAAGTTGCAGTTTTATCCATAGAGTAATTGTCCAGAACAGTAAATGCACACCTATGTTTTAAAGAGGTATGCTGAACAATTTAATAGTATAACTTATCCTATAAATTGACAAATTATTATTTATGAGACCATTAACCATAAGGTGCAAATGAAATCCTCTTTCAAAATTTCTCATACATTTTGACAGCTACATTAATTTAAATAAATGTACATGCAGTAGGGCATGTGTTTTTTGTAAACGGTTAGACAATACTTTGATTAGTCAATTATTTATGTAACCCACTCAAATGTTCTCAATCAATTACCAAAAGCACAGATCTTAATTATTTCTTTCCTGCTGGCATTGGATATAAAGTGCCAGGCAACTTCTGAGCAAAGATTAGTCCATTTCAAGTGGCAATTATCCTGGCTCTAAAAATATTGACTTGATTTTGGTACTTATTGAAAAAATAATGCCTTCCAGGTAAAACAGAAAGAAAGCCAGCTCTTGTGACCCTTAGCTCTCTTTAACGGATTAGGAAGTAGCAAAGGTCAAACATCTCTTGGAACTAAATGAACTCCTCTTTCTTGAAAATCTCTTATTATTACCATAAAACAGTTATATTAATAATATTGAATTTTGATTACCGTAAAGTTATAGAGACTATTTCATCATTTTCTATTAAAGGTATTATGTGAAAAGTTTTAAACAAAGAAGTCACAATAGTTTTACTTCTTCCTTTTCAGAAACATGCATTAGTTTTTTATACAAGGACATATGTGAGGAAAAATGTGAGCGGAATGAATAAGATGAGATTCAGACATCAAGAGCTTCTTTCAAGAGTAGTTCACTGTGAGGCACTTTTTAACCTCTCTTAGATATTTTTACAGTATGCAGGTGCATCTCAATATCCCAGTGAGGTAGTGAAATGCCATCCAGTTTCTAATTATTTGCAGTTTCAAATACAACACTGGGAATCCAAAGTATACAGAGCCAGATCTAAAATGGTTTTTAATACATAAACACAGGCAGAAGCCTAATTGCTCTCATGAATTTTGAGCTACATGATTTTGCACACAATCTCACTACAGGTGCTCTGAGGTTTATTTAACCTCCTAAGAGACAATCTTTCCCCACTTTTAAACTGAGGTATGAAAAAACCCAACAGTGGTAGACATACAATGTGTACTACAGATAATAACCTTAGTCATGGCTTCTTTTTTGTGCTCAGTAAGTAGAGAGAGAGAAACTGAGATTACGGTGATGAGCAGAGGGAGATCTCACCATTTACAGTGTGAGAAATTCTGATTTAATACCAATCTTACACAGACAGTTATCAGCTTGCAACAGGTATAAAATATGAAATATCCACAGTCTGTCACCGGAGGATGTGGTTGGTTTTTTGTTTTCTTTTAGATTTGTTACAAAGTCTCTAAAAATCTACTGAATCACGTCTACTTTTCTATTTACATAAACTTATAGGAGGTTTCAAATCTCAAAGTTAAAGATCAGTCCTACTAAGGGGAGTTATGCAATTTCAACACAAGAGTTGATGTTGTAGATCACACTTCCAAGAAACAAAAGGAAGAAGGTTTTTTTTTTTTATTTATTTTTGCAGAACACCCAAAGAAAAATCAGTTTTCCTAGCTTCCCAGAATTCACAGAGGTAGCTCAAATAACAGCTAAATCTAGAGTATCTAACTTTGCTTCAGGAAAGCATGGGTAAACTGCTTGTTCATGAGGCGATTGTTTCCAGATCAAAAACAACTGGGACTGGAAGTTGACTAATTCTGTTTCTAAGGGAAAACCCAACCAACCAACCAACCAAACCCCGCACAAAACAATAACAAAAAACCACCACCACCACAACAAAATACAACAACAACAACAAAAACCACCACCACCAACAAAACCAAACAAAAAAACAAACAAAACCCCAAACAAACAAACAAAACCCACAAAAAACCAGAACAAGGCAAAGCAAACAATATTTTTCTCCTGTGTCATAGATTTCTTTCAGGTTTCATGGTCACCTTGTGCCATCTTTTTTCTGTCCTAGTTGTTCAGCCTTATTCCTTATATCACAACCAGGTTCTGATTCTGTGTGATCACAGATTTTCAAATAAGAAAAATAAACAATTGTTGGTAATTGAGTGCTTCAATAAATATGTTCTTCCATCCAAAGGCATGTCCTTGTCATCTTAACTCCTGCAGAACCATTTATCGCAGTAATTTAATTTGCGTTTGTCCGTCCTGATTCCTCTAAAAACTCCTACCCACCTACAAAGCACTAAAACTTTAGTTTTACACATAGAAACAGAATAGAGTACTCACAGTTTGTTATACCCACAAATAAAGAAAATTGCCACATATTTCAGAACTTCAAAGTGCAAAGATAAATTCCTTGCCATTTCTAAAATTTCTGAAATAACACCCCTTTCAGCATGAGAATCAAGAGAGAATTCTCAGGGGAGAGTCACAAACTTTTCAAACATCTACAATGCAAAACTTAGAAGTATCCTAGAGCTCTGAGGCTTATCATCATAGCTTGATCAGTCATAGAGTTCACTAACAGTTTAAAGAATCAATTCACAGTGTTTAAGTTTGCTCCATGGCAATAAATCCTGCAAGTTTATTTAAAAGGAACTACTATTTCAAACAACAAACATTACTATATAAACTGATTGATTTAAATAAAAAGATTTATTCTTTTGAGAGGTTGAGCATATTTTAGAGAGGCATCCTGTACTCGGTAAGGTAACCCAAGTAGAAGACATAATCTTTCCTAGACTGGTAAACACACTATGAGTAAACCAATTTTTCTGACTGGTCAGTACTCTCAGGCATACCTTATCATCAAACAAAAATTATTGCAATCTGTTAAATTTGATTTCCTCTCTGAGTGACTAATGAAAACTCTGTAAATTTACCCCATAAAGAGGTCACTGTTCTCAAGATGTCTGGAACTACTGTCTGAGCAATCTCTGTCTGTGCCAGACTCACAGTCTAGTGGACAGCCATGAAGATTTATTTCAGTGTTTGGATTTGACAGAGTATGAAGGTTTGTTTGGCAACATAATGAGTTGAATTTGCTTTCAGTTCAGACCTCATTCATATTGCTTTATACTAAGGATTTGCCTTTGGGTTAAATAAAGCAGAGTTAGACTTGATAGCAGGACATTCCAGATTTGGAATTTTGGACAATAAGACAATGAAACACATCAATAACGGAGTAAGGGAAAGAAAACAAATCACTATTGGCTAACACTTGCTGCACTGATCAAATTACAAACATCAGGGCTAATAATCAATCATTTTGTCTCCAAGTGTTTCTCTAAGTTACTGCAACGCAGTAAGGCAGTTCTTATAATACATGTAAGAAACCCTCACAAGAAGGACTACCAAAGGGTTATTGCACTGATAGAGTCAATATAATTTTCAGCTTTGATATACAATGACTCCAGTCATCTCAGTAAATGGTGTGTTACAGCTGGTGTATTCTAACCCACCACCAGGAAGAAAGCCATAAGTAACACTTTTTTCCCCTAATTTATGAACTCAATGTAATGTAAATTAAAGTTATATAAAAAGCCCCTTCATGGATTATTAAGTTTCTCATTCATGCCATAGTTGGCTCGGTATGGCTGGTCATTGCCAAATATTTAACAAAAGATACTGCAACCAGTTCTCAAAAGGCCCCTTGAGAGACTCAAACATTTTTCCAGGAGGAAGAGGTGAGCAATAAATGCTATATGAGGGGCACATTAACGCAAATGACCAAGGCGTACCCCAGAGACCTTCTAGCACCACTACATCCCAGTACAGCTCTGCACTGATGGCTCTTTCCCACTTGAGGATGAACAGATACCAGGCACAGATGGTTCATAGACCTCAAATCTGCTAATGACTTCATTTGGCACATGGAGCACTAGATTAACAGTGCTAAACCATAAATGCACAGTATGCCACGGCAGTGACAGATCTGTCAAATCCCTGTTTTGAGTATAAGTCACTCAACTGCTTGCGCTCACTTTTCACTCTACTGCTCGTGCTTACAGCCCGTGACACCCAGGCTTCCCGTTCAGGAAGAGCTTCTCGCTCTGAAACCTCAGCTCTGTCCATGGTGGAAAGGCATCTGCTAACCTGAACACTGTGCTGAAAGGAGCCCTGTTACAAGGCACGTTTGAAAACTACATACATGCTTACATGTACATACATGCTTACATGTTTTTACTAAATCAGGAACTTTTAATCCAATTCTACATTACATTCAACTTGGGACCTACTTACTGGCTTCCATGGGAGCCAGAGAACCAAAACTAGATGAAAGAGACATCTGAAAGAAGAAAATAACTGATGGGGAAAAAAAAAAAGATTCTTTTGTTCCAGACAGAAATCAAAACATATTAGAAGAGTTTAGGGAAAGTTTTCTTACTTAGATTTTCAAACTAAGTAAAGCAGACAAGAAGTTAACTCTTCATGATATTTGCTCAGAAGCCAAACCATGCTGCAATACCATCAAGTTTGGAGCATTTCTTTCAGTCCTTGACTGAATTTGCAACATTTAATTTTACTTCAAAAAATTCCTATTAATCTCTTGCGCCAAAACATCAATGTTTTGGCTGAATTAGAGACTACAATTACTTACAGTGAAGATGTGCATTTCAAATGGTTTTCTTAGTTCATCTTATGTCTTTGGACATCTTTCTTCATATTTAAGTATTTCAGGCTTTTTTTGCTATCCTAGCACATAAAAGTTTCTGATGAGTGTACAGAACACAGGTATCCATTGCAGATAGGTTGTCACTGCCAACAAGGCAGTAGACCAGAAATTTGGCCTGACATTAACAGATGATTTAATGCAAGTGTGCTTCAGGCATCCCTTTACAGTACTCAGCTAAGTGGTGCAATTTTGATTGGAATGGAATGAAAATAGGTCATAGCAAATTGCCTTCACTTTTCTTAACCCCACACATACTTCTCCAATCTTTCAAATAAAAGTATTTAGCTACACAGCTAAATATATTTGATTACTTAGAATTTCAATGCCATCATTACTAGGACAAATGTCACGTTTGCTATGGTCCTATGGTCACCTTTTCTTTTTTTTTTAATATGTGTGCAACATGTATATATGAAGCTGAGACTTGAAAAGATGAAGCTCAAAACATGCAAACTTTTTGCACTCTTTGGGTAATATGAAATATCTTGAAGTTTTGTAGAACTCTCATTAAAAGTTTTGTGCAACCTGCCCTAAGCTTTTGACAAGTTTCTCCTCTGACGACAGTCAGCAAGTCCCATGTTCCCCTTGGTGAAATTCTAGCTTTTACCCAGCCCTGTAAATGTCATTATTATTCCTGCTTTTTGGAACAGAACTGAAATGCATCTATTTCTGGAGCAGAACTGGAGAGTGGGAGCTGCAAAGTCACTAATGGATCATATTATTGTATGCTTGAAGCATTTGGCATTATTAATTGGAGTGGAGTAGGGGCATGACATCCTTCTCTTCATCCTCATTTTCCTACTGCTAAGTCCACTGCTGTAAAATGGGGCAGAGTTATTAACTTCATTTCAACAGCCACTGCGTACCCACCTATTGAAAACTCACTGTTTGTTTTACTGAATCAGATCAAACTTCATGGGAATTCAGGAGTGATTAACTGACTCTGTATTTATCTTGCCTATTTTGTTACAGATAGATGTTTATATGCTTTGTAATGGTATATTAAAAAAAATAAATGTGGACTTAATTTTTATACCAACAACCATAGCTGAATTTCAACCTAATTTTTCATATTACATAGGCAAAAGCAAAACATTAATGAATTAGTCTTATACAACCTCAGCTAATGATACAGGCAGAAAAAAGTATTATATGTCACCTCCTTCCATTACTCAGATGATTTCCTCATACCAAACTCATAACTGCTAGGCAGTCCAAGGTAGGTGAGAAGAAATCTAACCTAAATGTTTCAGGGTTTGACGACTTCATTATCACAGATGCAATGTAATTGCTATTCATTTGGAGGTGCTTCTTGAGCTAGACCTTCAAGTATATTTACCTCTTGAAGTTCATTGAACATAAGTCTTTGGATTTGGTCTGTTGGGCTTACTGGATTTTTGCCTCTCTTTCCTTTTTCTCTTAACTCTTTAACTATTGCCCAACAACATCTTTTCTACTGGGGTGGTGGCAGGGAGGGGTTTGAGGATGAGGGGGAAGATGAAAATTTGGGGAAAACTTTTCTCATACCATCACTTTAAAATTGTTTCCATGAGGAAATTTCTGAAAGCATAAAAGCTGAGAATGTCTGAAGAGAAGAATATTTCAAAAAGGGTAGGAAAAATGAAACTTCTCTTCCAAAATGTGATGTCATGAAATGAGTACTTTTAACTCTTGAAATCTTAAAACAAATGTAAATAAAAGGCTTGGCTTTGAAACTTCTTCTGAAAATGGCAACAAAAAACGTTAAACTTGATTTAGAAATGTGGAAAGCATTTTTTTATTTAAAACAATCCACATTTTTTCTAATTTTTTTTCTATGTAGCACGTGGTTTTTGAACCAGTGCTAGTCTTACTTTGTTACCTGAGTTACAACCTAAACCAGAGATGACTGGGGAGTTTTAGAACTGAACCTAAGACTTTTTTTTTCCTTAGTATGATGAAAAGAAATACACAGAAACTCCGCATGGAAGCATACGACACTGTAAGCCTGCATGTGTCCATGATCACTGACAAGCAAGGCTAACTAAAACCTGCCTTGTTTTGTATTAGCCAGACAAAATTACAGGCTCTTGAAATGTTTGCACATTGAGGCCCAAAAGAACCCTGATATCGCTTCCAGTTCCTTCCATTTTTCTTATGTTTTTTTCCTATAAACTACTAATATTTTTCTCTTTCTGACATGCAGTTTTATCAAAAGGAGAAAGTATTGTTCCTTTTATCATATCAATAAAGCAGAAAAATAATTATAAAAAGGTTTTTAGTTATTTAGATATCATTTATTTTCCATCTTATTCCTGTAATTCAAACTGGGTGACACTACTGCTTCTAAAAATCAGTGGGTCAGACATATACTTTTGTAGACTCATCACCTTTAGTGATACAACCCCTCTCTCCCCATTAAAGGCATTTGGAATTCAGCAAGGCAATAGAAAACATGCAGTATGTTCCTCTAGATAGTTGGCAGACCAAATATCTGCTGTGAGCTGGTCTTTTAAATTAAGTGCAAAAACATTGAAAGTTATATGAGCTGTTCACGAAATGCCAAAGTTACATTTAACAAATAAAATACTATCCTTTAAAGTTTTTAAGCGCTTGATTAGCATATGCCTGCACAATGCCTTTTAACTTACTCTTATAAAGTCTTCCTTCAGTGGAAAGTATATGAACAGTGCTGTCAGATACGATGACTGATGCTACTGTACCATAGCAGGTGTTCTGGATGAGGCAGGCTAGAGCTGCCCAGGATGGTGAAAAGGAGTGGTGTATCAGTTGATATTCATCAGATATATTAAGTCCAGGCAGCAATTAGAAGCTTAGCAGGACAAAATAAAACTGTGAAACAAAAAGCTCACTACGTATTCAGTTCAGAAACACTGAAATACCCAGTTGATTGCCCTAATGAAAGGTCTTTGAGGAAAAAAAGGGTAAGAGCCTATTAAAGGCATTGAAGAGATGGTTAAATCCAGACCACAGTTCTAGACCTCTTTCTGACTGGAAGGGAAAACTGATTGTACTCTAAGCATGTGTCCTGGCATGCAGGGGTGAGTAGGACCACATCAGAAAATAGCGGGATGTGATAAGGCAGAATATATAAGTCAAACTCAATATAAGTACAAAATAGAAAATTATTACATTTAACTCCTGATGTGATGGATAGAACAATTCAAAACTAAAGCAGTAAATTTAAGGTCTGTATAACTCAAGTACTCAGTAGTCAATGAGTTCTTAGGTTTCTACAGGTTGTGTGCATTCTTAGTGTCTCTAAAAAATCAACTCCCCAAGGATTTCTAGCCATCATTTATTTTAAATCTCTCTATTTTTGGGCTATTTCAAACATTGCTCTGATCAGAAAACAGTTGAAATAATTCAATTTTCAGAATTCCATAACACTGGACATGTTTAGTCTCAACACAGTGCATACATTTCCAGTTACAATGAGGTACAACTTTCATGCTGATGCCACTCATTTTCTCATTCCCCCAGTGCAAGTCCAACATTCCCGGACTATCTTTTTTGATGATAAACCATAGTCTGTCAATGATGTCTAACAATACCAAAGATAATTTGCTAGAATTTTTGCTGTATTTGACCATACTGGAAAGTGACAGGAGTAAAGTCAGAAGAAAAACCAATTCTGCTCTACTCCTTTGCACCACTGGGTGCATATGGCATCCAGGATCTAAACCATAGCATTGCAGAGCTGCATTTCCCATTAGTAGGCCATGGTGGGAGATTTTGCTTAAAAGTCTTTGGATGTTACAACCTGCTCCAATTAGAAATGACTGGATAGTTGGTATTGAGGTATAGGAAACTCCTTTCACATTTTGTTTGGATTCCTTTATGACTTTTGAAAGTACTAGTAGAAAATAACTGCTTTTTATGCCAAGGAAAGGAACCGTGGACATATATTGGGCATTTACATGGGAACAAGACTTGTGGAACCCACAATGTATGTACCACAGAAATTAGTAGAGGAAAGGTCACCATCCCATCCATCAGAATTCCTTAGCAGAAGGCCATTACTTCAACAAAACAGAAAACTCCCAGTATGTTGTTCTATCTACAGCTGAATAGAATGTGTTTTCCTTTGGAATACTATTTTTCTGTATTGTACCAGATTAGACATTGCCATTATACACATTTTCTGAATCGTTACTATCCACTATCACTATTTAGTAACCCGCAATACTTGAAGGCAGCATTAAGCAGCACTTCTATTTGAGTAAGAGCCACAGAGAAAGGAAAATATAGAAATTTACTCCAAAATAAGCTCACAAGTTAATATCTAACAGAGAACTCCTAGGCAAGGAACACTGAGCAATGAGTTGACAAAAGAACTGTAAAATAGATACATACACAGTAGCTTTTATTCGCACAGCTAGAACTAGAGCTTGCAGAAAAAGTCAGGAAAAAGCTGAACTCCTGTGTATGCTTCTTACTTAATGAACTCTCTTAGGGTATACAGACTGTAAATTGGTGAGAAAATGGTCAAGGAATTCCATCATTTGATCTTTCACTTGTAATGGGGAAAAAAAAGTATTTCATTTTGAAAAGTCTCTACTAGATATCTTGGAAATAAAGGAAGGTTATACAAACACTACATTGAGCTCACAGTTCAAATGCTTGTGGGTAGCTAACTAAAGTTCACAGACCTGTATGTAATTGCTGTACAAAATAGAAAATTATTACATTTAACTCCTGATGTGATGGATAGAACAATTCAAAACTAAAGCAGTAAATTTAAGGTCTGTATAACTCAAGTACTCAGTAGTCAATGAGTTCTTAGGTTTCTACAGGTTGTGTGCATTCTTAGTGTCTCTAAAAAATCAACTCCCCAAGGATTTCTAGCCATCATTTATTTTAAATCTCTCTATTTTTGGGCTATTTCAAACATTGCTCTGATCAGAAAACAGTTGAAATAATTCAATTTTCAGAATTCCATAACACTGGACATGTTTAGTCTCAACACAGTGCATACATTTCCAGTTACAATGAGGTACAACTTTCATGCTGATGCCACTCATTTTCTCATTCCCCCAGTGCAAGTCCAACATTCCCGGACTATCTTTTTTGATGATAAACCATAGTCTGTCAATGATGTCTAACAATACCAAAGATAATTTGCTAGAATTTTTGCTGTATTTGACCATACTGGAAAGTGACAGGAGTAAAGTCAGAAGAAAAACCAATTCTGCTCTACTCCTTTGCACCACTGGGTGCATATGGCATCCAGGATCTAAACCATAGCATTGCAGAGCTGCATTTCCCATTAGTAGGCCATGGTGGGAGATTTTGCTTAAAAGTCTTTGGATGTTACAACCTGCTCCAATTAGAAATGACTGGATAGTTGGTATTGAGGTATAGGAAACTCCTTTCACATTTTGTTTGGATTCCTTTATGACTTTTGAAAGTACTAGTAGAAAATAACTGCTTTTTATGCCAAGGAAAGGAACCGTGGACATATATTGGGCATTTACATGGGAACAAGACTTGTGGAACCCACAATGTATGTACCACAGAAATTAGTAGAGGAAAGGTCACCATCCCATCCATCAGAATTCCTTAGCAGAAGGCCATTACTTCAACAAAACAGAAAACTCCCAGTATGTTGTTCTATCTACAGCTGAATAGAATGTGTTTTCCTTTGGAATACTATTTTTCTGTATTGTACCAGATTAGACATTGCCATTATACACATTTTCTGAATCGTTACTATCCACTATCACTATTTAGTAACCCGCAATACTTGAAGGCAGCATTAAGCAGCACTTCTATTTGAGTAAGAGCCACAGAGAAAAGAAAATATAGAAATTTACTCCAAAATAAGCTCACAAGTTAATATCTAACAGAGAACTCCTAGGCAAGGAACACTGAGCAATGAGTTGACAAAAGAACTGTAAAATAGATACATACACAGTAGCTTTTATTCGCACAGCTAGAACTAGAGCTTGCAGAAAAAGTCAGGAAAAAGCTGAACTCCTGTGTATGCTTCTTACTTAATGAACTCTCTTAGGGTATACAGACTGTAAATTGGTGAGAAAATGGTCAAGGAATTCCATCATTTGATCTTTCACTTGTAATGGGGAAAAAAAAGTATTTCATTTTGAAAAGTCTCTACTAGATATCTTGGAAATAAAGGAAGGTTATACAAACACTACATTGAGCTCACAGTTCAAATGCTTGTGGGTAGCTAACTAAAGTTCACAGACCTGTATGTAATTGCTGTCTACAGGAAATACTTGTGTTAGCAAAAGAATTTTCTCCTTGCTCCTTCACCTTTGCCCTTCCACAAACGCTGCAGCAAAGAAACCTCCTAAGAGCATTTCTTTAATGAACAGGGCTTTCCCCACCTCTACCAGATGAACTAAATCTAACAGTCAGGGACAGAATCTGTCAACTTCTCAGAAACATACTCTTACTAACTATTAATTGATAAAGGGTATACTTTTATACAAATAGGTGTGAAACAAAATGATCCACTCCCTGTACATTTGTCTTTGTCTAAACTCTATATGGGTTTTTATGAAGCTTGCAACATGACTAAAAGCACAAAATTTGCACTTATTGTAATGCAAATTGGCAGTGACTTTAGTGGCATCAGATGAGTTACACAAAATAACAATTAGGTAAGAAGAAAGTTCATAAATTGAACTTGAATTAAAATTTCTGTAAGCACTAAAATTGGGTGATCTAATTCCACGTGGTTAAAATTCTATACATTTCAGAGAAAACAAATCCTTGCCACTAAAGATCTGCAAACTTTGGTTTGCTTGATTCTTAACCTAAGCTCTCCACCATGAATATCTCACTTAACATTAAATAATAAAATAAAAAGCCAGAAGATTTTTCTTAAAAAAACCCCAGACAGCAGATGTGATATCATTAAATAGCTTGACTAGTGAAACTTGAAAGCTGAGCAAACATTTTTAAAAATAACATGCAATTTTGTTTCATTTCCCCCCTTGCTTTAGATATCTTGAAAGGCACTGAAACTTTGCATTTATGAAAAATGTCTGTGTTTTCCCAGCACTCAAATGATATACTACCATTAAAAAGTATATCAGTTAATGTACTTTTCCATGTGAAAGTGACACTTTTGCCTATAAACAAGTATCAAAGTTTCTTTATAGGAAAAGTTGTATCATCCTCACTTATATATGCAAGACCAGGAAAGTAATTACCAGTAGTGTACCCTGGAAAGCTGATGCTTTAATTTAATTTTCTTTATCTTACAATTTTTAAGTTAATTCAATTGTTTTCATAACCTTAGTTCATGATTTCAGAAACTTTAGGAACATGACCTCTATATCTCAAAGTCCCATGAAGCTCTCTTATAATCATCACATAATCATCACATAATTAAAGAAAGTGCAAAATTGGATCAGAAATATGAATCAAAATGCACGAGGATATTCAAATCTACTGTTGCATTTCTCCTACAGTTTATGACACTGACTCCCTTCCATATAGTTTTACCTGAACATCATGGCAAAAACCTATATGTCAAAATACATTCTTCCTTGATGAATTATGACTTTTAAAATTGAATATTCTGGCTATTATTTAGAAATACATTTCCCCTTCATTTACAACTTGTCTCTAATCTGATTTGGCTGCATATGAAAACTTTTCCTTTAAATTATTATATTTTCATGAATAGAATGAGGTAAAACTACAAAGTAATTCCAAAACCCTAAGGAGTCTTTCATGATACAATAAGAATTTAAAACAAAAATTATAAAATCACGCTACATAAATTTTCATTGTTAGGTTTTTTTATGAGAGCCATATGAGAACAAACAGAATACATTCACACCTTTTTTCATCAATGTGGAAATAATACTCTTTTTTACATGTTATGACAGAAAAGAGTAATTTCTTCCAATAATTCCTATTTAAGTTACAGTTAAAATGTATTTTTTAAGTGTTTTATATACTGTGCTACTTTTGGCACATCTAAAATATAAATCAGCTGTGTGAAACTGTAAAATTGTAACCTTTAGGTCATATAACAGGAATTTAAAATATTGAGCTTTCAAATACCAAATACTTCCACTGTTTTGGGGGTTTTTTTTCAATCCTAATGAAAATGCAAAATATTTTGAAAGTTTGAATCATGATCTAGCCTTTGTGATCCGTCTTTCCAGACTGAGTCCAGCTGTGTTCCCATGGACAGTCAGTAACATCATCTCCTTGGAGATGCTGCCCCTTTTCACTGGCAAGGCTCTTACTAGCCACGAATGAAGCACTTCTCTTAAACTTCAGTGCTTTATTTTTTTGACATTTTACACTCACCGTGATACCACTGCACCCAAGAACCTATTGAGCTATTACTACTTGATGGATCATTTAAATTTGTTGTACAGATTGTGTAAGACGTTGAAACCAAATATGTGAAAATTATCCCTTAGGATAAAATTTAGACTTCTAAATCTGTTTCACAAACTACATCACCAAGCCTCAAATTACATGTCCATGATTTTTAACAAAGAAGATAAGAAGCAGGAGAATGAAAAGTAACAAACACTGTAAAATGACTGAATTTAGTAAAGAGAAATAAAATAGAATGCAAAAGTACAGGAGATGATGTATTCGAAACCAAGTTTAAACAGATAACTTGCTTCTTAATTAGCACCTATTAACAGTTTGTGGATAGAGTAGAGTTTGGAGGAGAGAATCTTGCAAAATACCAGTTAAGGCCAACGGTGCTTAATTTCCCTCCACTAGCAGTTCAAAGGTGTTACAATACACAGGCCACAGTGGAATTTAGGTAGAGTTTTATTGTTAAAATTATTACACATCTTAATTCCCTCAGCAGTTCTAAGCAGCAGTCCAGGCACAGTACCTGCCCATAAGCATCTGCTGGTATGCTCTTAAAGGTGTCAGTGCGGCAATCAACGGCCAGCAGTGGTTTTTGCCTCTGCACATAAATTCAGCCCCATGAAGCTGAAGCTTCACCTGTCTGTGGATCTCAGATCCCTGTCTCCAAGCCACACTCACCAACTGAAAAAAACTGCATCTTAGTAACTAAGGACACCTTTATCTGCAGGACAACTGGGGCTGCATAAATCATATGCCTTGCCTTGCAAAGGCATAAATACACTGGGGTACATTCACCGACACCTTCTCACCTGGTCAGCATCTACCCATAGATAACATACTTTCAACTGTCCTATTGCAGGAATGAAGAAATCAATGAGTAGTGACACCTTGAACAAATAATTATTCCCTCCTGCTGCTTTATGAGTAAAAAGTTTCAGATTGTCAAAAAGTTTCAGATTGACTACATACAAACAAGTCAGTCACATGAAAATGGAGAAATAAATCTCCATGCGTTGTGCTCGTTTGAGAAAGAGGCCCTACTTTAGCACTTACACAGAACTTTGTTTTCAGCTGAGTGTTCTCACTAACCTCAAAAGAGTGGTTCACACATTACTGCTGCCGTTTCTTACCTGCTTCAGTAAGCCACCCTGCAACCCAAGCCCCATGAATGGTTCATCCATTTGCTTTAGTATTGCTATTACTATAACTATTCAAGTTATAACTAGTTGTGGTTTATTCTGTCTAAAGCCCCTTCAATGGGACTACTGTAAGAAAGGCAATGTTAACTTTAAGCTTATATTTTATTGAATATGCATACGATTTTCACACAAAATCTGACCATTGGGAGGATTCGTAATGCAGAAAGGTCAGCAGCAGGCCCAAGATCTGTGCATGAGATGGGAAGAAGACAATTACAACTGTGTGGGGTGACTTTTTCACATATTGCTTATTGTTAAATGTGTCACTGAGTAATACTTGACAATATTTAATGAAATGAATGCAGAAGTCTTTTACCAGAGGAAACGTTAAAGTGAGAAACAAGTGAAGCACACTCAATCCTGATAACTGAATGATGATCTCTTGGTACCACAATACCTCCCTAAGATGGGACAACAACAGCAAAGGGCAGGAAAGCTGACCAGGTTCTAGGACTGTATTAGTACCAGCATGTGGGAAGATAGAAGCAAGGATGTTTTACTCAGAACAAAAATAATGATTGAATTTCTATATAAAAGCCATTATTTAAAAAGGCTTATTTATACAAATCTGACAAATCTATTCCAAGACATACAAAAAGACAGTTGCAAAATAAAGTTCACTAATATTTACTTATTCAGGCTTCTCTTTGCCAGATCTGTGTGCATGATATGAACATACTCTCATGCCACTTCTTGTGTTTGCCTGAAAAAAGAGATGATATTTAACAATAAGGTCTTCCACAGAAGTTTAGCCATAAAGTCACACATTTTGCAAACCAAGTATCCATAGTAACTAACGGTACAATAATTGAGATTAGGTATTATCAGTTTCAAAATTATTCAAAAGCAAAAATGCTTCGTATCTGAATCAATAAACATCTGAGCCTGTACACCCCCTTCATTTTACATTGAGGGTGGCAGAGCACTGGAACAGGCTGCCCAGGGAGGTTGTGGAGTCACCCTCTCTGGAGACATTCAAAACCCACCTGGACACGATCCTGCATAATCTGCTCTGTGACCCTGTCTTGGCAGGGAGGTTGGACTAGATGGAAGTTATATGACATCCAGAGGTCCCTTCCAACCCTAAATATTCTGCAATATTCTTTGATACACAAACTAGCACGGAGAGGCTGCACAGCCTACCTCACCCCCTTGCTGCAGGGCATTTGCCATCCCTACACGACAGCCTGCCTTGGCAGGGGTGATGTTGCCTCTCAATGCCCACAGCACTGACAGTGAATGAGTGGCTGTTGTGGGAAACAGCTCGCCTGGGCCCTAGCAGGCAAGGGGAACAAGTGGCAGCAGTGTGGGGCTGCCATGTCTGCACCCTCAAACATATGTGACTGTTCCAGGACAGGATGGTACCCAGTACTAAATTTATCAGGCCCCAAATTCAATAATAAAACCAGCACAGCTGTGCTTTTTGTGTGCCCTGCTAGCATTCACATTCTTCAAAGGCTTGTAACTTGGGGGCTGAAAAGCTCCGAGTCAGCTTCTGTCTCCTAGTGACCTGAGAAAGTCACCTGCCCTGTGGAGAGTGGGTTTTCCAGGAAGGACCCTCATAACAGGGCACTCACCAGGAACCCCTGAGGCTGTCATAGGCCTCCCTAGGGCAGTCAGAGCACAAAGGTGGCAGTTTCCTGTCAGTGCCCAGTGGGCACCAGCAAGTCCAGGCTGCCTGTCCATGCCCTGAGCCCTCAGGGAGCCCCCTGCACCAAGCCCGCACAGGGCCAGTTTACATGACTTGCTTTCTTCAGTAAACTGAGGTATGGTTAAATACTGCTATGAAAAGATTACGGTATTTAAGACATAATCACAACAGAAACATAATTATTCTCACACTCTATGACGGAGGAAGACTCCAAACAAAAAACTGCAGAATGCAGCTCTAGTAGAAAACAAATGCATAAATGGATGCCTCTAAAATAGGTGTGACAAGAAAACCACAGAGATTCTGGAAGAATTTAAATGATTTTCTTTCACTGAAAGAAGAAAACGTGACAAGATCTAAAAGGCTATCTTCCCCCTTCCCCTTTTTCCATGAGGAAATAGCCGTCAATAGTCAAACTTTTGCTGGGACACAAGAAAAACAATTCATCACTGACTGTGTATTTTCCAAAATTATACTCTTCTCTGTATATTGATAGCATGTGCAGTTTCTGACTCCTATACAAGCTATGTGTAATGAAATTTCGAAAAAAATTTTTTTTGTGTGTGTCCCACAAGCATGTGGGAAAATAATGCATGTATGTAGGAAAACATTCAATGGTATTCATTTTCAGTGGACAAATACTATGAACTGTTTTTCTTGGAGTCATTGAAAGTGCACAGTGAAATCTGTGCTATTTTCCACTTTAAGAGGAGCAGGTTTGGATGAATAGTAGCTCATTTCCTTATATGGACTCTAAGAAATATGAGCAAATTGATCAAATAAAAATGTAGATTTATCACAGAAGTCCTTGACCTCCAAGACATCTTTTCAAACCCTTTAAGTTTCTTTATTGAAGTAGAACAATTTTCTTATGTTTATCTCAGACTGTGTGGGTGGATGAATGAAATCAAGCGTCTGTGAATCACTCACAAAGATATGATGTCTCTGTTCTCAGGCTCTAACAGCATATCTTGGTTTTTTAAACCAACATGCCTGATGAATGATACATTTTTCACCATCATTTTAAATATTCAAAAGAATGTGCATAATTATTTTCTAAAAATACACCAGATACAATCTCTGTCTAGGTTTTTAAACTGTCTAGCTGGAGCCCTACTTTGGCAGTACTCATTGTAGGATCTGAGCACTTCCCAACTATCAGTCTGTACTCTGTATTCTGGAAGCCTGTCCCAAAATCTCCCCCAACAACACGTCTGTTTACTGTCCCATTCTGAAAATCTCCTTCTTCTGAGGGCAACCCTGGCTATGAAGAGCTTCACTGATACTCAAGAAAACACTGTGCCTGTGTCAACCAATAATATGTAAGACTACATTGAATAAAGGAATACTAAGTGATCATTCTGGCTCATGCCTTGCCCTTCCTTCTAAAATGTGCCAAAATTATATCTATATAGAGCAATTTAGCAGGGAATAGCAACACTTACAAGACTTCCAAGAAAATTGTACATTACTGAATATAAAGATGTCAACATCTAACACTGTTTACTTCAGTAAACACAGCAAACTCAAAGGCAACAAAGAGGGTACAGAGGCCACACTGTATTCAAGGACAGAGTGTTAAATGATCATGCCAGAGCAACCATGTTGGCTGGTGTGCTGCCATGCACCTGCACTGGAAACAAAATCTAAAACCAGCAGCAGCCTCCAGCACCATACACACATCCCTGAACAGAATTCATTTTCTGAAACATCTGAGTCAAGTGTGTGACCTTGCATTGACACTGTTAGATGAATAAGTTTTAGATAGCTTGTGAGCAACTTTAGACTTCATAGTGAAAAAAAACAAAACCACAAAGCATTTAGAAGCATGGATTTTAAGGTATGGTCAGACAATCAGGCACTGCATAGTGACTTAAATTAGCATTAAATCAGTTAGAGTTTACCTGTCATGAAAGAGAGGCGTACAGCAACTACATCTCAGCTCAAGGGTGGTAACTTCTTAAGACATGCTAACTTAATAATTTACAATCATCATCTCACAATTCTAATTTACATGACATTGCTTCAGCAAATAGATTACGCAGGTTGCAAATGACCTGCAGGGATATTATTGAATTAGTTAAAATTGTAACAATGCAAATTAGGACAGGCTCTTGTCTATACACTCAGTCACAAATCATTATTCTAGTGGTGTCAAATATAGAATACGTAACACACAAATACGGCTTTCACAAACTGTGGCACATCAGTAAAAATACACCAGCTACTGCCTTCCCGGATTTTTTTTTTTTTGCAGTGGTACATAAGAAGATAAAACAAAATGTAGCAAATCCAGGAAGAGAGTGACAAAGACTGAGTGAGAAACTGTCTCATAAACAACATGGTGTTGTTTGGCTGCAATGCCCACTATTTCTTACAGTAAAATAACTGAGAATTTGAGCACCAATTTTCAAACCTTTGACTTGCAGCATACTTCCTCTGTGGCTTTGGTCAAATCACTTAGCCTCTCTGTGACCCAGAGCTCTGCATTTAATAGAAATTGTTTGATCCTACTCTACAGCTCTGTATCCCAGTTTTCTTTGTATTCTCCCTGTCCTTTGAGGTTTACAACACCATTTTGTAAGAATGTGATGCAACAACAACAAAAAGCTTTGTTCTTGTTTCCTACAACTTGCCCTAATGTCACACCCTGTTTTCTGCAGTGAATAAGCCCAGAATCAAGTTACAGCCAAATCACTTGGAATGTAAAATCTGTTCATCTGTCATAAACCCAAACAAGCTACACATCAGTGTATCAAACATATCTGAACTGTGAACCAGAATTAACTGATGTCCATTAGACTGTCTCGTATGGTTGACAGACAGATGCCAATTTCTCAAACACAGTTATGCAAAAATGTGCTTAGAATCATAAAATCAGCAGGGCTGGAAAAGACCTCTGAGATCATCAAGTACAAC
This sequence comes from Manacus vitellinus, assembly GCF_001715985.3. Taxonomy (NCBI): domain Eukaryota; kingdom Metazoa; phylum Chordata; class Aves; order Passeriformes; family Pipridae; genus Manacus; species Manacus vitellinus. The sequence continues at coordinate 22,963,748 of NW_021940864.1, read as the reverse complement.
CCTTGCTCTACTACTGCCGTGGTTACTATACCATGGCACTAAGTGCCACATCCAGTCTCATCCTAAAAACCTCTAGGGATTAAGAATCCACCACTTCCCTGGGCAGCCCATTCCAATGCCTGATTACCCTCTCTGTAAAGAATTTCTTCCTAATATCCAACCTAAATTTCCCCTGGCACAGCTTAAGACCATGCCCTCTT